>NC_090450.1:9851548-10176548 GCF_031143425.1 Pleurodeles waltl
TGCCCCATCACATGGATATTCAAATACATAGGAGTCCTGCGTACACAGCCCCGTGACACCCCCGTGCAGCCAGGCACCACCATACACGGTGCTTCAGGACACAGTGTCACTGGGAGGGGGAGCCTGGCAGCAGTATGGGGGAGACGTATGTAGTCTAGGCTTAGGGGCAGTCAACGTTGGCCCACGAAGGCGGGGTCCACCCCAGATGTGTTTTTAAATATAAAGGGGAGTTTAGCCATCAGGGTTTCACAGCGCTGTACACAGGTGGGCGTGAAACCCCTAAACAGAAGTTAGAAAGTGTTGACTGGGGCGTAGGAGGTCAAATATTACAGTACAGCTTTTCCGGTGGAAAAGAGGGGGGGTCCTACATTCACTAGCTGGGGTGACGTGGGAATAACTTCTAGCAGTGGGACATATATATATAGTCAGTGGCCAGCACCAGCAGCGACAGGCCAGGTGCACCTCAGGTCTCGCGTGGTTTCCGTGACAAGCACTTGTTGCTTCAGTGATGCTACGAGCAGGAGTCCTGGGCTGCAGACGATGAACTGTGGTGGCCCCAAAACTCTAGGAAGTGTGTGACTATGAAACAAAGCTAGTGGTTCCCTGTACCCCCTCCAACCGGGACCAGCCCCAGATCCCAGGAGCGGCTCAGTGGTTGGGTATTTAGGAGGACAGGTCAGAGGTCACGGTTGTGTCTGGAATTCGATTATCCAGGATGATAAATCACGGTGATAGTTTAAAAAATGTCATTTTCCAGGGATTAGCTCAGCCGTAGTGAACATGTAGGTTCTTCTCAAGGGGGAGATGCGACGCCGGCCCCAGGAAGTGAGAGGCAGCCTGGGAGGGGGGTCTGAGGCCACCCACTGGAGGGGCAGGAGAACTGGAGGGGGGGCACTGGAGGGCAGCACAGCTCGAGGGGGGCACTGGAGGGGCAGGACAGCTAGAGGGGCCACTGGACGGGCAGGAGAACTGGAGGAGGGGCACTGGAGGGCAGCACAGCTAGAGGGGCCACTGGACTGCAGCACAGCTCGAGGGGCCACTGGACTGCAGCACAGCTCGAGGGGCCACTGGACGGGCAGGGCAGCTCGAGGGGGGCACTGGAGGGGCAGGACAGCTAGAGGGGCCACTGGACGGGCAGGGCAGCTCGAAGGGGCCACTGGAGGGGCAGCACAGCTCAGGGAGGCCACTGGAGGGGCAGGACAGCTAGAGGGGCCACTGGACGGGCAGGGCAGCTCGAGGGGGCCACTGGAGGGGCAGGAGAACTGGAGGGGGCACTGGAGGGCAGCACAGCTCGAGGGGGGCACTGGAGGGGCAGGACAGCTAGAGGGGCCACTGGACGGACAGGACAGCTCAGGGGGGCCACTGGACGGGCAGCACAGCTCGAGGGGGGCACTGGACGGGCAGGAGAACTGGAGGGGGGCACTGGAGGAAGCACAGCTCGAGGGGGGCACTGGACGGGCAGGAGAACTGGAGGGGGGCACTGGAGAGCAGCACAGCTCGAGGGGGGCACTGGAGGGGCAGGACAGCTAGAGGGGCCACTGGACGGGCAGGGCAGCTCGAAGGGGCCACTGGAGGGGCAGCACAGCTCAGGGAGGCCACTGGACTGCAGCACAGCTCGAAGGGGCCACTGGAGGGGCAGGACAGCTAGAGGGGCCACTGGACAGGCAGGAAAGCTAGAGGGGCCACTGGACGGGCAGGGCAGCTCGAGGGGGGCACTGGAGGGGCAGGACAGCAAGAGGGGCCACTGGACGGGCAGGAAAGCTAGAGGGGCCACTGGACGGGCAGGGCAGCTCAGGGAGGCCACTGGAGGGGCAGGGCAGCTCTAGGGGGCCCACTGGACGGGCAGGGCAGCTCGAGGGGGGCACTGGAGGGGCAGGACAGCTAGAGGGGCCACTGGACGGGCAGGGCAGCTCGAGGGGGGCCACTGGAGGGGCAGCACAGCTCAGGGAGGCCACTGGAGGGGCAGGACAGCTCAGGGAGGCCACTGGACGGACAGGACAGCTCAGGGAGGCCACTGGACGGGCAGGGCAGCTCTAGGGGGCCCACAGGACGGACAGGACATCTCAGGGAGGCCACTGGACGGACAGCACAGCTCGAGGGGGGCACTGGACGGACAGGGCAGCTCGAGGGGGGCACTGGAGGGGCAGGAAAGCTCGAAGGGGCCACTGGAGGGGCAGGACAGCTAGAGGGGTCACTGGACGGGCAGGGCAGCTCGAAGGGGCCACTGGACGGGCAGGGCAGCTAGAGGGGCCACTGGACTGCAGCACAGCTCAGGGAGGCCATTGGAGGGGCAGGAGAACTGGAGGGGGCACTGGGGGGCAGCACAGCTCGAAGGGGCCACTGGACGGGCAGGGCAGCTCGAGGGGGGCACTGGAGGGGCAGGAAAGCTCAAGGAGGCCACTGGACGGACAGGACAGCTCAGGGAGGCCACTGGACGGACAGGACAGCTCAGGGGGGCCACTGGACGGACAGGACAGCTCGAGGGGGGCACTGGACGGGCAGGACAGCTAGAGGGGCCACTGGACTGCAGCACAGCTCAGGGAGGCCACTGGAGGGGCAGGAGAACTGGAGGGGGCACTGGAGGGCAGCACAGCTCGAAGGGGCCACTGGACAGACAGGACAGCTCAAGGAGGCCACTGGACGGGCAGGACAGCTAGAGGGGCCACTGGACTGCAGCACAGCTCAGGGAGGCCACTGGAGGGGCAGGAGAACTGGAGGGGGCACTGGAGGGCAGCACAGCTCGAAGGGGCCACTGGACAGACAGGACAGCTCAAGGAGGCCACTGGACGGGCAGGACAGCTAGAGGGGCCACTGGACTGCAGCACAGCTCAGGGAGGCCACTGGAGGGGCAGGAGAACTGGAGGGGGCACTGGAGGGCAGCACAGCTCGAAGGGGCTACTAGACGGCCAGGAAAGCTCGAGGGGGCCACTGGAGGGGCAGGAAAGCTCAAGGGGGCCACTGGACGGACAGCACAGCTCAGGGAGGCCACTGGACGGACAGGACAGCTAGAGGGGCCCACTGGACTACAGAACAGCTCAGGCAGGCCACTGACGGGCAGGACAGCTCAGGGAGGCCACTGGACGGGCAAAACAGCTGGAGGGGCCACTGGACGGCAGCACAGCTCGAGGAGGGCACTGGACGGCTGCACAGCTCGGAGGGTCCACCCAGGGGTTCAAGTGTAACAGAAGCTGGGCTATGAAAAGATGCCCCTCTGAGGCTGTGCTGGGTGAGCAGCCTCGTCCAGTCTGCAGTGAGAGACAACTTCACAACCTGCGTCTAGGCGCGTTACCATAGGTCCTGGAGGAAATGCTGAGCGGCGCAGGGGAAGGATGGTGTCCGTTGTAAATAGCGTGAACCGGACCCAACCGCGGGCAAAAGTGCTGGAGGTCAGATGTGTCTCAACTCCTCAGGGGCGCAGCTGTGGAAATAAAAGCAGGACTGCCTCATCTGCAGAAATGGGTCTTGAGGAAATTGTGGAATTATTTATAAAGAAACGAAAAGTGGCGGCACTCGGTCCCTGATAGTCCCTCTCACTTCGACTAGCACAGTCCAGCCACCCTCACCGCATAGATACACCGCATAGACTGACGGTGTCATCTCAGAAACACACAACACAGACTGACTGTCTCACCTCAGGAATACACAACACAGACTGACTGTCTCACCTCAGAAACACACAACACAGGCAGGCTCACCTCAGGAATACACAACACAGGCAGACTGTCTCGCCTCAGGAATACACAACACAGACTGACTGTCTCACCTCAGAAATACCCAACACTGACTGACTGACTGTCAAACCTCAGAAACTCACGACATAGACTGACTAGCTCACCTCAAAAATACACGATACACACTGACTGTCTCACCTCAGAAACACACAACACAGACTGACTGTCTCACCTCAGAAATACACAACAAAGACACTCACCTCAGAAATGCACAACACAGACTGACTATCTCACCCCAGAAATACACAGCACAGGCAGATTCACCTCAGGAATACACAATGCAGACTATCTCCACCTCAGAAATACACAACACAGGCATTCTCACCTCAGAAATACACAACACTGGCAGACTAACCTCAGAAATACGGAACACAGACTATCTCACCTTAGAAATACACAACACAGGCAGACTCACCTCAGGCATACACAATACAGGCAGACTGTCTCACCTCAGAAATACACAATACTGACTGACTACTTCAACCTCTTTCAGGAGACACAACACAGACTGCCACACCTCTGTCAGAAATCCTATAAGGAGCAGACAGCAAGGCCAGGCACTTTTGGGAAAGGCCAAGCAATGCTGGGAAAGGCCAACCAATGCCCAGAGAGGCCAATCAATACTGAGAGGGGTCGAGCAATACTGAGAGAAGCCAAGCTATGCTGAGAGGCCAAGCTATGCTGGGAAAGGCCAAGCTATGCTGGGAAAGGCCAAGCAATGCCCAGAGTGGCCAATCAATACTGAGAGAGGCCAAGCTATGCCGAGAGAGTTCAATCAATACTGAGAGGGGTCGAGCAATACTGAGAGAAGCCAAGCCATACAGAGTGTCTGAGGAATAGTGAGAGATGCTAAGCAATGCTGAGAGAGGCCACGCTGTGCTGAGAGAGGCCAAGCAATGCTGGAAGAGGCCAAGGAATGCTGAGATAGGCCATAGAATATTATGAGAGGCCAAGTAATGCTCGGAGGCCAAGCAATACTGAAATACTGAGAAAGGCCAATGAATGCTGGGAGAGGCCAAGCAATGCCCAGAGGGGCCAAGCTATGCTGAGAGAGGCCAAGCTATGCTGAGAGAGGCCAATCTATGCCGAGAGAGGTCAATCAATACTCAGAGGGGTCGAGCAATACTGAGAGAAGCCAAGCAATGATGGAAGAGGCCAAACAATGATGGAAGAGGCCAAGCTATGCTGGGAGAGGCCAAGCTATGCTGGGAGAGGCCAAGCTATGCTGGGAGAGGACAAGCTATGCTGGGAGAGGCCAAGCAATGCTGAGAGAGGCCAAGCAATGCTGAGAGAGGCCAAGCTATGCTGGGAGAGGCCAAGGAATATGGAGAGAGGCCAAGCAATACTGAGATAGGCCATAGAATACTATGAGAGGCCAAGTAATGCTCAGAGGCCAAGCAATACTGAGAGAGGCCAATGAATGTTGGGAGAGGCCAAGCAATGCTGGGGAGAGGCCAGGCTCTGCACATAGTGTAACAGGGACAGACCCGAGAGGCCATGCTCTGCACATCTTGTAACAGGGACAGACCCCGAGAGGCCAGGCTCTGCACGCAGTGTAACAGGGATCGGCCCGGAGAGGCCAGGCTCTGCACATAGAGTAACAGGGATAGACCCCGAGAGGCCAGGCTCTGCACATAGTGTAACAGGGATAGACCCCGAGAGGCCAGGTTCTGCACATAATGTAACAGGGATAGACCCCGAGAAGCCAGGCTCTGCACATAATGTAACAGGGGCAGACCCCGAGAGGCCAGGCTCTGCACATAGTATAACAGGGATAGACCCCGAGAGGCCAGGCTCTGCACATAGAGTAACAGGGACAGACCCGGAGAGGCCAGGCTCTGCACATAGTGTAACAGGGACAGACCCCGAGAGGCCAGGCTCTGCACATAGTATAACAGGGATAGACCCCGAGAGGCCAGGCTCTGCACATAGAGTAACAGGGATAGATCCGGAGAGGCCAGGCTCTGCACATAGTGTAATAGGGATAGACCCCGAGAGGCCAGGCTCTGCACATAGTGTAACAGGGACAGACCCGGAGAGGCCAGGCTCTGCACATAGTGTAACAGGGATAGACCCCGAGAGGCCAGGCTCTGCACGCAGTGTAACAGGGATAGATCCGGAGAGGCCAGGCTCCGCACATAGTGTAACAGGGATAGACCTGGAGAGGCCAGGCTCTGCACATAGTGTAACAGGGACAGACCCCGAGAGGCCAGGTTCTGCACATAATGTAAGAGGGACAGACCCCGAGAGGCCAGGCTCTGCACATAGAGTACCAGGGATAGACCCCGAGAGGCCAGGCTCTGCACATAGTGTAACAGGGACAGACCCGGAGAGGCCAGGCTCTGCACATAGTGTAACAGGGATACACTGCGTGCAGAGCCTGGCCTCTCGGGGTCTATCCCTGTTACACTATGTGCAGAGCTTGGCCTCTCGGGGTCTAACAGGGATAGACCCGGAGAGGCCAGGCTCTGCACATAGTGTAACAGGGATAGACCCCGAGAGGCCAGGCTCTGCACATAGAGTAACAGGGACAGACCCCGAGAAGCCAGGCTCTGCACATAATGTAACAGGGACAGACCCGGAGAGGCCAGGCTCTGCACATAGTGTAACAGGGATAGACCCCGAGAGGCCAGGCTCTGCACGCAGTGTAACAGGGATAGATCCGGAGAGGCCAGGCTCCGCACATAGTGTAACAGGGATAGACCTGGAGAGGCCAGGCTCTGCACATAGTGTAACAGGGACAGACCCCGAGAGGCCAGGTTCTGCACATAATGTAAGAGGGACAGACCCCGAGAGGCCAGGCTCTGCACATAGAGTACCAGGGATAGGCCCCGAGAGGCCAGGCTCTGCACATAGTGTAACAGGGACAGACCCGGAGAGGCCAGGCTCTGCACATAGTGTAACAGGGATACACTGCGTGCAGAGCCTCGCCTCTCAGGGTCTATCCCTGTTACACTATGTGCAGAGCTTGGCCTCTCGGGGTCTAACAGGGATAGACCCGGAGAGGCCAGGCTCTGCACATAGTGTAACAGGGATAGACCCCGAGAGGCCAGGCTCTGCACATAGAGTAACAGGGACAGACCCCGAGAAGCCAGGCTCTGCACATAATGTAACAGGGACAGACCCGGAGAGGCCAGGCTCTGCACATAGTGTAACAGGGATAGACCCCGAGAGGCCAGGCTCTGCACGCAGTGTAACAGGGATAGATCCGGAGAGGCCAGGCTCCGCACATAGTGTAACAGGGATAGACCTGGAGAGGCCAGGCTCTGCACATAGTGTAACAGGGACAGACCCCGAGAGGCCAGGTTCTGCACATAATGTAAGAGGGACAGACCCTGAGAGGCCAGGCTCTGCACATAGAGTACCAGGGATAGACCCCGAGAGGCCAGGCTCTGCACATAGTGTAACAGGGACAGACCCGGAGAGGCCAGGCTCTGCACATAGTGTAACAGGGATACACTGCGTGCAGAGCCTGGCCTCTCGGGGGTCTATCCCTGTTACACTATGTGCAGAGCTTGGCCTCTCGGGGTCTAACAGGGATAGACCCGGAGAGGCCAGGCTCTGCACATAGTGTAACAGGGATAGACCCCGAGAGGCCAGGCTCTGCACATAGAGTAACAGGGATAGACCCCGAGAGGCCAGGCTCTGCACATAGTGTAACAGGGACAGACCCCGAGAGGCCAGGCTCTGCACGTAGAGTAACAGGGACAGACCCGAGAGGCCAGGCTCTGCACGCAGTGTAACGGGGATAGACCCCGAGAGGCCAGGCTCTGCACACAGTGTAACGGGGATAGACCCCGAGAGGCCAGGCTCTGCACATAGTGTAACAGGGATAGACCCCGAGAGGCCAGGTTCTGCACATAATGTAACAGGGATAGACCCCGAGAAGCCAGGCTCTGCACATAATGTAACAGGCGCAGACCCCGAGAGGCCAGGCTCTGCACATAGTATAACAGGGATAGACCCCGAGAGGCCAGGCTCTGCACATAGAGTAACAGGGATAGATCCGGAGAGGCCAGGCTCTGCACATAGAGTAACAGGGACAGACCAGAGAGGCCAAGCTCTGCACATAGTGTAACAGGGACAGACCCGGAGAAGCCAGGCTCTGCACATAGTGTAACAGGGACAGACCCGGAGAGGCCAGGCTCTGCACATAGTGTAACAGGGACAGACCCCGAGAGGCCAGGCTCTGCACATAGTGTAACAGGGACAGACCCGGAGAGGCCAGGCTCTGCACATAGAGTAACAGGGACAGACCCGGAGAGGCCAGGCTCTGCACATAGTGTAATAGGGATAGACCCCGAGAGGCCAGGCTCTGCACGTAGTGTAACAGGGATAGACCCGAGAGGCCAGGCTCTGCACGTAGTGTAACAGGGATAGACCCGAGAGGCCAGGCTCTGCACGTAGTGTAACAGGGATAGACCCCGAGAGGCCAGGCTCTGCACTTAGTGTAACAGGGATAGGCCCGGAGAGGCATGTAGGAGGCTGGACGGGCTTGTAGTGAGTACCTAGGGGTACTTGCACCAGGCCCAGTTATCCCTTATTAGTGTATAGGGTGTCTAGCAGCATAGGCTGATAGATAATGGTAGCTTAGCAGAGCAGCTTAGGCTGAACTAGGAGACGAGTGAAGCTCCTACAGTACCACCTAGTGTCATATGCACAATATCATAAGAAAACACAATACACAGATATACTAAAAAAAAAAGGTACTTTATTTTTATGACAATATGCCAAAAGTATCTCAGTGAGTACCCTCAGTATGAGGATAGCAAATATACACAAGATATATGTACACAATACCAAAATATGCAGTAATAGTATTAGAAAACAGTGCAAACAATGTATAGTTACAATAGGATGCAATGGGGACACATAGGGATAGGGGCAACACAAACCATATACTCCAAAAGTGGAATGCGAACCACGAATGGACCCCAAACCTATGTGACCTTGTAGAGGGTCGCTGGGACTGTAAGAAAACAGTGAGGGTTAGAAAAATAGCCCACCCCAAGACCCTGAAAAGTGAGTGCCTTGTTTGTGGTTCACGCCAGGGTCCAAGACCTGCCTTGCCTCACCGGGAGGCCACCTCAGTGAGATGACACACCTGAGATGGTCAGTTTCTGCGATGGATGTATCTGAGTACCAGACTGGAGCGCCTCGTTTGTGGTTCACTACAGGGTTCAAAACCCCTCTTGCCTATCCGGGAGGCCACCTCAGTGAGATGACAATCGGTGAGATGTGCTGAAGCCCTCCCTGTCCATCTCCAGCGTAACCTCTCCGTGAGGGGCTGCCCGGAGAGTGGCCAATTGCAATTCTCAAAGCTCTGTGAGTAGCCAGCTTCCATCATTCAATCTTGAGGGCGCAATGGATCCAACTAGTTGTTTGAAACCCTGGAAAGCGATGAAAGGTTTCCCTCCAGTGAGTTCATGTGGGCTTGAAGGCTGAGGGTCTTGTCCCCAAGGAATGCAAGAGACCTGGCACTTTCCACAATCAAGGGGCTGCAACAAAACACTATGAGAACACCGAGGCAGGCTCGAAGCGTGATGGAAGAGTTAGCAGGTAGACCAAGAGGAACCCTGTTTTGTTTCCTTAAAAAGATTCAACATCACCTGCAAGAACTTGACTTGTGAATTCTGGATCTTTAGGGTGAGGTGTTTTCTGAAGGAGCCGCGTGGCATCAGCGTAGAGGTGGAAGCCGGTTGGATCTGGTTTACAATGGCGCTGAGGAGCTCCATGCAGGTTTTGAATTGTGTAAAGAACCGGACTCATCCTTGTGAGATCCCTTGATCTAACATTGCGAGATTGAAAAGAGAGTTGGCGAATTGTATGTGTTAACAGTGGTTTTCCAGGTATGACTACAACCAGTCGAGTCCTGCACCGTTGAGCACCATTGCTGTTCTTTTAGGATTTTCAGGAGTGTGGAGTGATTCACTGTGTCGAAGGTCACTGATAGGTCAAGGAGGATGAAAATTGGAGTGAATTATCAGAAATATTTAGAGTTCCTGTCTCCATGCTGCATCATTACCCACAGCCTGTTTGAAGCTTGTCCTTTCCTCTATAAATAAGAGTATGAGTTGGGTGTCTACACATCTTTATAAGACTCTGTCCAGGGATTGTAGATTTGAGACTTTGCAGAATTTGTTGAAACCTCAGACTATGCCCCATACTTTCTAACAATGATGTGACGAGGTCTAATGTTAAGGGGTGGTTAGATTCACACTCTATCTTTATTAAAATAAACATTTTTTCATAAAATACCAAAAATGAAAAGCAAAGGTGTCAACTCTGAATAAAGAACTAAGGCTTCTTCTAGATGTGCTTGTGTCAAAAGCACACATTTAGCATTTCATTAGACATTTGAAATAACGTGAAAGCCAGTAAATTACAAAAAAAAGAAAAAAGAAAAAAATGAAATCTAGGATTTAAAGGGAAAAATATAGAAAGTATATGTCCAGTACAGGCTCTCTGGTTGCGCTGAGACCAGGCAAAACCCATATTATTCTGAAGTCACATGTTGTAGACCCATCATTGCTACTCTACCAAGCAAATATCCTTCTGTGATTGGATCAAAGTTCCAGTGTCCGAGGACCCTCATAATAACACCAAGAGGCAAGTATCTCTCTGCGATCGCATCAACGTTCCAATATTCGAGGATCCACCTTATAGCAACTCAAAGAGTTAAATATAATTCTGTATTTTGGATCAGCGTCCAGTATCAGAGGTCCTTCATTGATACTGAGGTAGAAGAGGTGTGGTGGGAGTCACAGGCATCAATCAATCAGCATTTATAAAGTGCAGCAAATCACCCATGAGGGTCTCAAGGCGCTGAAGTTGCTAGCTGCTTTACAGTGCTCTGTTCATTCGAACAGTCGCGTCTTGATTCCTTTTCTGAATCCCTGCAGAGATACACTGTCCCTGGGATGCAGAGAGATGGTTGTTCCAGGCTTTGGCTTCCAGGTGAGAGAAGGAGCGTGCTCCGCTGTTGGA
Source organism: Pleurodeles waltl (assembly GCF_031143425.1). Lineage (NCBI taxonomy): Eukaryota > Metazoa > Chordata > Amphibia > Caudata > Salamandridae > Pleurodeles > Pleurodeles waltl. Next base: position 9,862,267 of record NC_090450.1, read on the forward strand.
TCAGTGGATCTGGGGTGGTGTCTGAGAGGGAGATAGATCGCCAGTGTCTGGTCAGATGGTGGCTCCGATCAGGACTGTCTCAATGCTGTAGATGGCTCACAATCCGGATGGAGAGTGGGCAATGAGTTTAGTGTTCCGCATATTTGGTGAATTACACATTGATTGTCTTTTCAAGAACCTTCGCTGGACAGGGGAGCTGGGATGGTAGTTCTTTGGATCTGCCGGATCAGCGGATGGTTTCTTCAGGAGGGACCTCACTTTAGCGTGTTTCCAGTCCTCAGAGAAGTAGCCTGTGGTGGTGGAGGTGTGCAGGACTTCCTTGAGCTCGTCGTCAGTCGTCTTGCTACTGAGGTTGAAGATGTGGTGGGCACATCGGTCAGTGGGTGCTGCCGAGTGTACGGAGTTCATGATAGAACTTCATGATAGAACTTCTAGTTTGAGTAGTGAGAGGGTCCAATGTGTGAACAAGTCTTCAGGGTTTGTGTTCATGGGTATGTGTACGCTGATGCTATTGGCGGCGGGGTGCTGGGGTATGAGGTTCTCATAAATGGCTGAGATCTCGTCGTGGAAGAAGTCCGCCCGGGTGTCACACAGTTCTTGGGAAAGGGGTGATGTAATTCCCGGTGGCTGCGGGATTGGTCACTCCTTCATGATGGTGAAGAGCTCCTTGCTGTGGTTTGTGCTGGTTTCTATGCGGTCTGCTCGAGCGTTCTTCTTTGTTTCTCTCAGGAGGCGGTGGTACTGGTTGAGTGCTCTTCTGTCTTTTCGCTAGTATGCCACTTCCTTTCTAGTTCCCGGCAGGTGCGTTTGAAGGATTTCAGCTGCACAGTGAGCCAGCTGGCTCTCCTGGCCAGTACTTTGGGTTTACTTTCTTGACAGGGGTGATTGTGTTTGTGCATTTCGTGATTCTCTGGGTGTAGTTCTTTGCAGCCTGATCTGGGTCGCGTGATGTGACCAAGAGGTGGCAGTTGAGACAGATGGTCCACTGGTCTTCCGAGAGTATGGGCATGAAACAACAAGGGTGTGGGTGAATGGGTGAAGGAACGGTGTAAGCAACAACGGGCAAGCAACGAAGGAGCAAGCAACAATGCAGGAAGGGGCACTGGGTAAGCAGAAGCAGCAGCAAGCAATGACAGAGGAGAGGGAAGGAAACATGCAACAAGGACGATTGGGGAAGAAGTACCCCAGTCCCAGCGCGACCCGCAGAAAGACACTAATTAAAAAGGAGCAATCAGTAATTGGTCCATGCTCCATGGAAGGGAGAAACAAATGAAGAGGAAGTGAGACCGGAACCCGCTGACCAATCAGGCGCCAGCAAAAAAGAGTGACGGTGAAGTCAATGCCAGGTGAGCAATGGGTGGGCTCCAAGCCCCCTTTTAGATAACAACATTTCTTGCAAGTGACAACACGTGCTGTCCTAGGCGTAAAAAGATACTTAGTCAGAGCTCACAGCCATTCGGAGAATTCATAAAGTATTAAGTGTCTCCTCAACAGTCAGATCGTCAAAAGCTCGCAACTAATACACAATTACTAAGTTTGCCCACAACTTGTATGAAGGGGGTGAAGTGCCTCCATTTGCAGGTGAGGGCGTCTTCCCCTCATGGTTCGTGGGAACACCGTAATTCTGTTGAAGGTTTGGATGAATGCCCTGGTTCTGAGCATCATGTGGCCCAGCAGCAACATGGCCGCTGGCAGTGTTTGCCTTCAGAGTACTTCATAGGTAGAGCTCTTTCAGAGATCTCCCCTTGACCATGCTCTTTGGAGTAGATTTATGTGTAACATTGTGCCCCCTCCTCCACGCTGTGCAGTATGCTCTGAATGAACCTGTCCAATTCATTTTTTTATGTCTCCAAAGTCGAAAGTAATCTCATGTTTGCGCATGACAGGAGAGCTCAAAGTTTTCTCCAACGCAGATGAAAATACCAAAATAAGCCCCAAATGAAAGACATATATGGGGAGTCTGTTGGGCCAGACGAGGAGTCACGGACACGCACAGCAACAGAAGCGACTGGAAGAGCACATCACGTCCCACCTGTTCTCCACAAGGCTGTGCCGCCACTTCCACTCTCCATCGGTTGCACCCCGGGCCCTCTTTCACAACAAAGGAAAAGGCCAAAGGTCATGCGCGGCAGTGGTTGGATTAACATAGAGTAACTAAAATTACCTTATGTTAAAAAAATAGATATTCACCAGAAAACAAACAAAGCTTACAGGGCCCCCGCATATCTGCTTTATCACCCCCGAAAGGAGTTTGTGGTCCACAGGGATAATATAAGCCCTGGAAGCATTATTATTTATATATATATATATATATATATATATATATATATATATATATATATATATATATATATATATATACACATATATATATATATATGTGTATATATATTTTTTTTAATGCTTGTCCGTGGGGGACCCTTAGACCAAGGCTATGGACTCGAGGTTGGTGACCCTACCCTGGCCCACTTTTTTTCTTTCTTTTAAATGTTTTTAATCTTTTTTTTGTGGGACTCGGCTGGAGCCGAGTGCCCATATTGCTGCCAACGCTTCCTTGTTGAAGTGTTGGCAGCCAATCATACATCAGCACAGGGACAATTGGACCTGCGGTGGATCCGCGTCCCTAGATATCCATATTGTTTTACCTTTAATGTCTCCAAAACTACGGAACGGATGTGCACCAAATCACAAAAAGCACACACTGCACAATAAGATCTAGCTTCCTGACAAATTTGGTGTAATTCTGTTCAGTGGTTTGGGCTGTAGGTGTCTAAAGGCCCTATGGAAAAATGAAATGGGAAAACGCATTTTGGGACCCCACCCTTTTTCTCATCCCCAGCTTGAAAGATCACCCTGAAACTTTCAAGACAGCAGATGAACCAACTGAAGCATAAGTTTAGAACATTTCGTGAAGATTTGTCAAGCATTGCCAAAGTTATTGGCAAAACAAAAAATGCTCTTCCTATGGAAACCAGGTCCTAACTATAACTACCTCCTGGCCACCGCCAATAGGTAATATATATAGAGAGAGTCTCCATGTGGCGGTGTCTACAGACTGAAAAATCCAGTGGCCAAAGGGTTCCAGGGTGTGGCATGCAGGCCCTCCTCATCCAGATGGCTTGTGCTCCCGCGAGTAATCAGCTGCCACCACCTATCCGGCAGCCTGGTATGAAAATGCAGTTGCTGCCACGTGTAATATGCGATAGTGCGGCCACTGCAATTTTCACATAATTATTGATAAGCTTTGTTATATGCATAGTTATAGATTTGCCTCATTTGCCATTTAATCCATCATCTGCTATTTAATCTGCAGATTTTAACTAAAAAATTGTTTCTAGCTCAGACGGCTCAAAACTTGCTAAAAACACTGTGACACGTTGTGCAGCACAGTGGAAGGCCTTTGGCCAAGGTGGACTAGTCGCCTTTCTGTTGCTTATTGCTATATTTGGGTATTAAACTGGTTCTAATGAGCTGCAACCAATGCCCAGACAGTGTTAACAAGTATACAATTGACAAAATAATGAAGTAAGACTACCACATAATGTGCCTCATAATGCCGCATAATTTGCCTTTTCATGCATAATTCACTCAACCCTGCCTCATAATTTGGCCCTCCTCTGCTGCATATTCCAATGGCCCTGACCATGCCGCGCCCTTGGACAGTAGAGCCCAGGCTCGGGGATCAATCCTTTCGATGAAACATAGACGAGCTCCAGTGGACTCACGGATTGTAAAGGGCACGGCAGAGGGGCTGAAAGTGGCCTAGCAGGGCTCTCGTCCCGCAGAGGAAGTTTGTTCTAACAAAACCATAGGCGGCTACTAAGCCCTGTCCAGCTTTTTCATCTTTGGTTTTAATTAGATTATGTTTTTCAGCTTTAAAATATAGTAAACTTGCCAGTGCTGAGTACGGAGGTGGACGGTTCTCCTGGAATGCCCACGCTGCTTTGGGCAGACAGCCAGTGTTTGAGGGGGCATTAATGGCCCACTTACCTCCAGGTTGTTTCTTACAATATGAAGCAGATTTATTTTCAGGGGAGGCTCCTTCGCAATGGCGAAGAGCGTCGACCACTGGCTCTGAGCCAGTAGCTGAAAAATAAAACAATCTTTTACTATTGTTTTATTTTTCAGCTTCTGGCTCAGCTAGCGTGTGCAGGGAGGGTCATGGCTGGTTCGTGGGCAGGGGGAGGTTGAGTGGAGGGGAGTGCACTAAGTGCGCATATCAGTCGACCAAACCGACATGCGCACTTAGGTTTCGCCAACCTGGCTGTGTTGCACAGCCGGGTTGGAGAAACAGCACAGACTCCAGTGCACTGCCTTTGCTGCAGACCAAGTTGCTCAGACCAATCCTGGTGCTGCTCTCATGCTAGCTATAGCATGAGAGCAGCACCAGGATTGCGTGGGGGAGCCTGTGCTCGTGTCCCAGGAACTGCTGGGACAACAACACCATTGGAAGAGGAGCGAGGCCGGTGGTGGCGGCAGGAACAGGTACGTTTTTTTGCTGTTTTATTATTTTATCCCCCGTCCCCCCCGCTCCTGCCCTCCCCTCCCCTCCTCTTGAGATTTGCTGTATCCGCTCCTGCTAAGTTTCCAAGCCGACTCAGCCTTTTATTCTTGCAAGAGTGATGAGTACCAAAGCACTGCACACATAGCTAACGGGTTGGGCTGGGATACACCCACAAAGCCTTGCACTCCTCCTCCCCTCGCTACCTGGTGAATAAGCTGAAACTCTCTGGGGGCTCCAGACCATCACGTAATGCAGAAAAATTATTGCTTGAACCTCCCATTTTCAAGAAGGAAAGATCGATGGCCCAATCCTTTTCAGGCAACGCGGTGAGAATCTGGAACTCACTTCCGCCTCAGCTTCGGACCACCACCTCTTCCCAGGCCTTCAAAGCTGACCTCAAAGCTCTCCTCCTTCAAAGACACTTCCAAAGTTAATTCAAGCCCTCTGTTTTCTGAAGGAAGTCCTTCCATTATAGGAAATTCTGTTCTCCATGCCTATAGAGGTGCCTTCCCAGGGTGTTTTTGTGTTTTGAGTGTCTGCCATTTAGTGCAGTATTATACCTCTACCTGTATTTTGTACTCGTTTGTAACATGCACACGGCACCTTTCCTTTTCAACGTATCATTTGCTACCTCTTATATCTTGTTTGCTTTTGAAACATGCACAACGGCCACCACTGCCTCAGGTAACGTAACTATTGTTTTAGTGTTTTGAGTGTCTACCATTGATTGCAACTTTTTTTACCTCTATTCGTACTTTATTTGCTCTTGTAACCTGCACACGTCACTTTTTCCTCTCATAACGTATCGTTTGCTACCTCGTGTATTTTTTGCTCTTGATACTTGCACAATTATCACGATTGCCTCTTGTAATGTAACGCTTGTTTTTGTAACAGGCTCACTTGTATTTCTTCTCCTCTTGTATCTTTACTTTGCCTATTGTGAAGCGCTCTGACACCTTCGGGTAAAGTCTGCGCTATATAAAAACGCATTAAATAAAAAAAAACAGTCAAGCCCTCAGGGTTTCTTGTGACGTCAGCAGTATGGAAGCTCACTCAGAGAGATCCCACATGGGACTGACTCCTTACGCCCAGACAGGCCAGTCCGTAGGCACAGGCCTCCTCGTCCCGGGGACCCGCCTCTTTCATGGCGAGGCTAACAATGTCTCCTGAAACCCACCCCTGCAGGAGGGGGGCCCGTGAGAGAGGGCACTTTTGTTCGCCCCCTGTGCCAACGCAGGTTTACTCATGTTTTCCTCCGCTACAAAGGGCTTCTGCGCACTTTGTGGAGGCGGATGTTGAACTTGTGAGAAGCTGTGCAAACTGAGCTCGCAGGACGGAAACTCGACGCGCTGGGCTTTCTTTTAGCAATGAATAGACACGAAAGAGTTATAAAGAACCCCCAGGTACAGAGGGCCACTGTACCCCCCGGCTGGGACCGCCTCCGGAGAGGGAAGGTGTTGTTTTATCAGACAACAAAGCATCCTCTCCAGTACAAGGACCCGGCAGACGTGTCTGTGTCCCGCTGAGCTCCTTACTGAGGGGATGAGGCGCCCCCTAGGCCGGCTTCAGCAGGGGGGGGGCGCCTGCAGACAGATGGAATCACTCTTAATAACTCTCCCTGGCTTCCATGTGTGACTCACAGGCCAGAGGACGGACCCAGAAGCCAATGAATAACTCCGCAAGGAGACATACATTCTGGGGGCAGGAGGCTGGGGACAGGGGCCAAAGGGTGGCAATGGAACCGAACACGGCCAAAGGAAAAGAAAAGATGAAAGGTAAAAAAGAATAAACGAGAGGCAAAGTGAACCAGAGTGCGAAATCTAGAAAGCAAATTGGCAACAAGGAAAGAAAGTTGGAAAACAGAAGGAGGGCAGAATTATGTGTCTTAAAGTCGTAAAGTGCGGGGAAGGCGTGTTTCGTCCACTCAGGCAGCGCCAGGGGGTTCAAAGCACCAGTATTTTATTTTTCTGCCTCCTCCTGGAGGCAGCAGGGGCCCAGACGCGGCCTGGTGCCCAGTGAAGGGCAGGCGCCTGACCACTTCCGGTTTAAACGAGGCAGGTGAGCAGTGGCTGCTGGGCCTGGCCTCAGGTCTACGTGCCCTGTTGGCCCCTGAGTCTGGGTGAGCACAAGGGCCCTTATAAGACACCATACAAAGGTGGCCTGATTTCTCCGAGCGCCTGTCCTTGAGGTGAGGGGTGTATTTCCTCTGAACACCCACTACCTGGTAGTTTGAGGCCTGGCAGCGCCTTGAATCCGCTGGCGGTGCTAGGACTGTGGAAGAGGCCGGGTCAGTAATACTTGTGCGTTTTGTCATGTCATGTTTCTTGTAATTAAAATTGAAACAATTCCCAGTGCATTTCGAGTTTCTCCAAACGTCATCGGGGGATAACATATTCTGCATAAATGTGGGTTCCTGCGGGAAGTGGGGGGCGAGGTACTGCGGGATGGTGCCCTGTATTCCAAGCGCAAGGACTGGGGGTGCAGCGCACAGCAGGGTATGTAAGGCAGAGTCCAGAAATTGAATAATTGTGACCCGATGGCGCGAGGCCACCTGGTCCCCTACCCGGATCGCAAGGAGTCTTGGTAAAAGTGCAGCACCCCGGCTCGTTATTGGGGTTACTGGCCAGTGCCATTAGAAGCATAGCACCCCTGCTGAGAAGTGCTGCTGGTGTCCATTTACACCACAGGTCCAGTAGCCATGCTGAGAACTCCTGGCACTGTCCCATTCAAAAACTGAAGCAGTCTGCTATGGGTTCATAGAAAGTCCGGGGGGCCTGCTGAGAGGCGCAGGCGCTGCCCCATTAAATACAGCAGCCTGCTGAGAAGTGCAGTCCCTGTTCTATTCAAAGTGCACAACGCTGCTGAGAGCTCCTGTCACTGTCCTACATCATATACAGCTGGCTGCTGAGCGCTCCTGTCCTACATCAAGTACAGCTGCCTGCTGAGAGCTCCTGTCACTGTCCTACATCAAGTACAGCTGGCTGCTGAGCGCTCATGTCCTACATAAAGTACAGCTGCCTGCTGAGGGCTCCTGTCACTGTCCTACACCAAGTACAGCTGGCTGCTGAGAGCTCCTGTCCTACATAAAGTACAGCTGGCTGCTGAGCGCTCATGTCCTACATAAAGTACAGCTGCCTGCTGAGGGCTCCTGTCCTACATAAAGTACAGCTGCCTGCTGAGAGCTCCTGTCACTGTCCTACATCAAGTACAGCTGGCTGCTGAGAGCTCCTGTCACTGTCCTACATTACGTACAGCTGGCTGCTGAGCGCTCCTGTCCTACATCAAGTACAGCTGCCTGCTGATAGCTCCTGTCCTACATAAAGTACTGCTGCCTGCTGAGAGCTCCTGTCCTACATAAAGTACTGCTGCCTGCTGAGAGCTCCTGCCACTGTCCTACATTACGTACAGCTGGCTGCTGAGCGCTCCTATCCTACATCAAGTACAGCTGCCTGCTGAGAGCTCCTGTCCTACATAAAGTACTGCTGCCTGCTGCTGCCTGCTGAGAGCTCCTGTCCTACATAAAGTACTGCTGCCTGCTGCTGCCTGCTGAGAGCTCCTGTCACTGTCCTACATTAAGTACAGCTGCCTGCTGAGAGCTCCTGTGCTACATAAAGTACTGCTGCCTGCTGCTGCCTGCTGAGAGCTCCTGTCCTACATAAAGTACAGCTGCCTGCTGAGAGCTCTTGTCACTGTCCTACATCAAGTACAGCTGGCTGCTGAGAGCTCCTGTCACTGTCCTACATCAAGTACAGCTGCCTGCTGAGAGCTCCTGTCCTACACAAAGTACAGCTGTCTGCTGAGAGCTCTTGTCACTGTCCTACATAAAGTACAGCTGCCTGCTGAGAGCTCCTGTCCTACATAAAGTGCAGCTGCCTGCTGAGAGCTCCTGTCCTACATAAAGTACAGCTGTCTGTTGAGAGCTCCTGTCCTACATAAAGTACAGCTGCCTGCTGAGAGCTCCTGTCACGGTCCTACATAAAGTACAGCTGCCTGCTGAGAGCTCCTGTCCTACATAAAGTGCAGCTGCCTGCTGAGAGCTCCTGTCACTGTCCTACATTACGTACAGCTGCCTGCTGGGCGCTCCTGTCACTGTCCTACATTACGTACAGCTGCCTGCTGGGAGCTCCTGTCACTGTCCTACATTACGTACAGCTGCCTGCTGATCGCTCCTGTCCCACATAAAGTATAGTTGCCTGCTGAGAGATCCTGTCACTGTCCTACATTACATACAGCTGCCTGCTGAGAGAAGCTGGCACTGTTCCAGTGGTTAATTTGTAAATGAAAACGTGCCGTGCCTAAAGCTCTCCTCTGAAACACGTGGAGGCTGCAATTAAATGTGCGAATACAGAATACTGAGGCAGGTAATCCTGAAGCCATCTCGGACCCCTTTAATCCATTTACAGCCACTCCCTGCCCCCTCAGCTCACTCTTGCAGCTTTCTGCTTTCTCCCTTTGTGATGCTTTTTAGGTCAAGCATGCAAGCGATTTGACCTTTTGTAAGTCTTGTGGGTTTTTAACCACACCCACCTCTCACCCATCACTTTCACTGCTTCATGGGCTTCCCTTTGAAAAATCCCTTGATGTAATTGGTAAATGCTTTATGTTTGTCTCTCCTTGGGGCAAAATTGTTACACTTTGCAGACTGCCGTTACATGGATAATTGCACTATTGGCGAGACGTTTGACTGTGAGCGAACTTCTTTTTCCTTTTATGTCTCTCTTTTGTGCTCATTCTCATGGTGACCGTGGTGCTTTCAATCGGCTCGCTTATGTCAACTGTTTTACATTTCATTTTCAATTTATGTGGCAAGAAAAGTCCAGTTGGGAATTTGCAATGCTTATAGCTCTAATTTGAGCAAACATGAGATCCATTGTATTGCAAATGCTTGTTCTCTTCCTCCGTCTTTCTCATATGTGTAATTTGCTCGCAGTAAATACCTGATGCAGAAAAAAAAGTTCTGGTTCCCCCACACACATAGAAACCACCGGCACAAATTAAGCAGTGCACTGTTCTATTTAAAGTACAGCAGCCTGCTGAGAAAAGTAGTCACTATCTATTCAAAGTGTAGAAGGCTGCTGAGAGCTGCTGCCACTGTCCTTTTTAAAGTACAGCAGCCTGCTGAGAAACATAGTCACTGTATGTTAGAAAGGGGGTCTTTGGTTGGCAGGCAGGTTACCCCCTGTCCAAGCAAGAACCCTCACTCTAGTCAGGGTAACTCACTCCCAATCGAAATTATCCTGTGCCCACCCTCTAGTAGCTTGGCACTGAGCTGTCAGGCTTAACGTAGAAGGCAATTTGTAAAGTATTTGTGCAATAAATCATGCAATAACACAGTGAGAACACTATAAAAAGGCATCATACCGGTTTAGAAAAATATAAGATATTAATCTGATTGAATGCAGGTCAAAACGACCAAGATTTGACAAGTACAAGTGGAAATATCACTTTTGAAATAATAAATAGAGTCTTAAGTTCTTAAAAGAAACAATTGTCTCTTGCAAGCATAAAGTCCCTGGTTTGCATCAAAATTACCCGCATGAAGACTGCAGAGGAGGAGAGGCGTGGAAAAAAGGCAGGTGTGCGTCGATTTCTCCAGGTGCACACAGGCAATGCATTGATTCTTTTCCACGAGGCAAGGGCTTTGCGTCGAATTGTGGCGCACAGGCTTGAATCCTTTTCAGGTTGCGGGGTCTTTGGACGCCCACGGACAATGCATGGAAATCCTAGGCGTGCAGGGCGAAGTCACAGACATTGCGTCAGTCTGGTGTGGCGATGTATCGCATTTTCTGTTGCACATCAGGCGCTGCGTCGGGTTCCACTCAGAGAATCAGTGGTGTCTTTCTGGTTCGGCAGTGCGTCGATCCAGTAGGACTGTGTGGCAAATCTTCTGTCACAAGACTGGCTCTGCGTAGAATCTTCAATCGGTAAGTCAGGCTGCGTCGTTCCGGTTCAGCTGTGCGGCGATTTCTCAGTCGCAAAACGGCTGTGTGGCATTTCTTGAAGGCTGTGCGTCGATTTTCGGCGCACAAGGAGTTCTTTGAAGAGATGAAGTCTTTTTGGCCCTGAGACTTCAGGAAACAGGAGGCAAGCTCAATCCAAGCCCTTGGAATACACTTCTCACAGAGTCAGAGGGCAGCAGGGCAACAGCAGGGCAGCAGTGCTTTATAGCAAAGCAGCCCAGATGAGTCCTTTGGGCAGCCAGGCAGTTCCTCTGGACAGGTTGCAGGTGCAGGTCCAGAAGTGTCTCTTTGGTAGGGTCAGGGACCCAGTTTATATACCGAAAAGTGCCTTTGAAGTAGGGAAGACTTCAAAGAGTGGTCTTGAAGTGCACAAGGTCCCCTTTCAGTACAACCCTGTCTGCCAGGGTCCCAGTAGGGGTTTTGGCAGTCCATTGTGTAAGGGTATGCCACTGCCCTTTGAAATGTAAGTGTCAGGCCCTCCACCCTTCCAGCCCAGGAAGATCCATTAGGTATGCAGATGTGTGCAGGTGTGACTAAGCATCCTGTGTTTGTGGTTGTCTGGGTGACATGCACAAGGGAGATGTCAACCAACCCAGACATGGACTGGAGACAGGGTGTAAGGCAAAGAAGGATGTAAGTGCAGAGAAATGCTCACTTTCTAAAAGTAGCATTTCTAAAACGGTAATGTAAAATCCAACTTCACCAATAAGCAGGATTTTGTATAACCTTTTTGGCCATACTAAAGATGACCTGGTTACCAATTTCAGATCAGAATCTACCACTCAAACAGTATATGAGGGTAGCCCTAATGCTAGCCTATTAAAAAAGCAGGCCCCACAGTAATGGAAAACAAATGTAGAAGTTTTACACTACCAGAACATTTAAACCACACATGTACATGTCCTGCCTTTTACCTACATAGTACCCTGGCCCATGGGTTACCTAGGGCCTACCTTAGGGGTGACTTATATGTAGAAAAAGGGGGTTTAAACTTTGGCAAGTATTTTTAAATGCCAAGTCGAAGGGGAAGAGAAACTGCACACACAGGCCTTGGAATGGCAGGCATGAGACTTGATTAGGGGGCTACTTATGTTGGCGGTACAACCAGTGCTGCAGGCCCACTAGTAGCATTTAATTTACATGCCCTGTGCACATGTGGTGCACTGTACTAGAGACTTACAAGCAAAATAAATAAGCCAATTGGGTATGCATCAAGGTTACCATGTTTAAGGGAGAGAGCACATGCACTTTAGCACTGGTTAGCAGTGGTAAAGTGCACAGAGTCCTAAAACCAGCAAAAACAGGGTCAGAAAGTGAAGGGAGGCAGGCAAAAGTTGGGGGATGACCACCCTAAGGCTGTCAGGTCTAACACTGTCTGTCCAAAGCACGGAAGGCGGCTGAGAGCTGCTTCCACTGTCCTATTTAAAGCATAGCCGCCTGAGAGGTGCTGGCACTGTCCTGTTTAAAGCACAGCAGCCTGCTGAGAGGTGCCGGTACTGTCCTATTTAAACCACAGCAGCCTGAGAGGTGCTGGCACTGTCCTATTTAAAGCACAGCAGCCTGCTGAGAGGTGCTGGCACTGTCCTATTTAAAGCACAGCAGCCTGCTGAGAGGTGCTGGCACTGTCCTGTTTAAAGCACTGCAGCCTGCTGAGAGGTGCCGGTACTGTCCTGTTTAAAGCACAGCAGCCTGCTGAGAGGTGCCGGTACTGTCCTATTTAAAGCACAGCAGCCTGCTGAGAGGTGCTGGCACTGTCCTATTTAAAGCACAGCAGCCTGCTGAGAGGTGCTGGCACTGCCCTATTTAAAGCATTGCAGCCTGCTGAGAGCTGCTTCCACTGTCCTATTTAAAGCACAGCCGCCTGCTGAGAGCTGCTGCCACTGTTCTATTTAAAGCACAGCAGCCTGCTGAGAGGTGCAGGCACTGTCCTATTTAAAGCACAGCAGCCTGCTGAGAGGTGCTGGCACTGCCCTATTTAAAGCATTGCAGCCTGCTGAGAGCTGCTTCCACTGTCCTATTTAAAGCACAGCCGCCTGCTGAGAGCTGCTGCCACTGTTCTATTTAAAGCACAGCCGCCTGCTGAGAGGTGCCGGCACTGTTCTATTTAAAGCACAGCCGCCTGCTGAGAGCTGCTGCCACTGTCCTATTTAAAGCACAGCCGCCTGCTGAGAGGTGCCGGCACTGTCCTGTTTAAAGCACAGCAGCCTGCTGAGAGGTGCTGGCACTGTCCTATTTAAAGCACAGCCGCCTGAGAGGTGCTGGCACTGTCCTGTTTAAAGCACAGCAGCCTGCTGAGAGGTGCCGGTACTGTCCTATTTAAAGCACAGCAGCCTGCTGAGAGGTGCCGGCACTGTCCTGTTTAAAGCACAGCAGCCTGCTGAGAGGTGCCGGTACTGTCCTGCTGAGAGGTGCCGGTACTGTCCTGTTTAAAGCACAGCAGCCTGCTGAGAGGTGCCGGTACTGTCCTATTTAAAGCACAGCAGCCTGCTGAGAGGTGCTGGCACTGTCCTATTTAAAGCACAGCCGCCTGCTGAGAGCTGCTGCCACTGTCCTATTTAAAGCACAGCCGCCTGCTGAGAGGTGCCGGCACTGTCCTGTTTAAAGCACAGCAGCCTGCTGAGAGGTGCAGGCACCGTCCTATTTAAAGCACAGCCGCCTGAGAGGTGCCGGCACTGTCCTGTTTAAAGCACACCGGCAGCCTGCTGAGTCCTTTACACGAGAAACAGCGTCCCCGCTGACAAGGTGCAGGTATTGTCTGTCTGGTTAAAGGGACAGTCCTCGAGGGCAGTGCTGGTGAGACCCAGAGATAGTGCAAGGTCCCCGGGCTGTCCCACCGGAATACAGCAGCCCTGGGGGGCAGGCTGGGGCAGTCTCAGCAGTAATGCAGCTCTCATGTGCTGTCCCAGTAGGGGTACACCAGTCCTGCCCGGAAGTGCTGGCGCAGACCCAGTCCAGCGGGGCAGTGTTGTCACTGCCCCATGGCACGGACAGACCTACAGACACGCGGGGGCGGTTCATATTAACACCAGGTTACCTTTGGTAAGAAGCCCTGACCCTCTCAGGCTGGCACTGCCCACATGCCCAAGTGCCCCCCCTGGAGCAGCCAGGGCAGGGAGTACCCACGCAGCCGCTTTGCTGGTGAGTGGGGGGGTCCTCAAACACATAACAAAGTGCCCCACTGTACTGGAACAGCCTCCCACAGCCGCGGCCTTACAAAGAAAACACGGATCCCTCTGGGCACTTGGACTGCTGTGATTTTTCCGTCTCTCTGGAACATTCCGACAGCTCTTCACACAGACTCACATGTGACCCCCTCAGCCCTCACAGAGACGGCGATCTGTCATTTCCGAGAGAGTCCCGAAATAGGAAGCATGGAGGAGAGGCACGTCCCCAACACCAGCTCGGTATGAAATGATCCCTTGTGTTACAAAGTCCCACACTCCTCTCGTTAACAAGGGACACTGAGAGGAACAATCTGTGGTAACTGACAGCTGCTGGCTCCAGCAGCAGAGGGAGGGAGATCAGCGTCCCAGCAGCAAGGGAGGGAAATCAGGGTCCCAGCAGCAGAGGGGGGTAAACCAGGGTCCTAGCAGCAGAGGGAGGTAATTCAGGGTCCTAGCAGCAGAAGAGGGATGGGGGATGGGGATGTCAATCAGTGTCCCAGCAGCAAGGGAGGGAAATCAGGGTCCCAGCAGCAGAGGGAGGTAAATCAGGGTCCCAGGCGATAGAGGCAGGCAGCTGCGGCTCTCAGGAGCAGAGGGAGGTAAATCAGGGTCCCAGGAGGCAGAGAGAGACAGCTGCGGTTCCCAGGAGCAGAGGGAGGTAAATCAGGGTCCCAGCAGCAGAGGGAGTTAAATCAGGGTCCGAGGAGGCCGAGTCAAGCAGCTGTGGCTCCCAGGACCAGAGAGAGGGAAATCAGGGTCTCTAGGAGGCAGAGATAGGCAGTGGGGGACCCTAGGAGACGGAGACAGGCACATGCAGGGCCCCAGAGTCAGAGACCAGCATCTGTTGGCCCCAGAAGGCAGAGAAGGCCCCATGCAGCAGTGACCCCACATGCAGAGGGAGGCAGCAGCCGCTACCAGAAGCAGGTGAAGACAGCTGTGGCCCCGGAGCAGAGGGAAGCAATGCAGCCCCCCACCCCGAGACAGAGGCAGCAGCACCTGGCCCCACGAGCAGAGGGGAGGTAATGCAGGGTCCCCTAGAGGTACAGGAAGACAATGTATGACCCTAGGAGGCACAGACAGGCAGCGGCTGGCCCCAGGAGCAGAGGGGTGGTAATGCAGCCCCCACCCCGAGACAGAGGCAGCAGCAGCTGGCCCCAGGAGCAGAGGGGTGCACTACAGGGTTCCCAGGAGGTAGAAGCAATACTGGATCACTTGGAAGCACAGAATGGGTATATTCACTGCCACCATTAAGCAGAGGCAGGCGATGCAGGGCCCCAGGAGGCAGGAGCTGGCAGTGCAGGGCCCCAGAAGGCAGAGACAGGTAACTGCAGGGCACCAGGAGGCAGAGGCAAGCATTGCAGGCCTTTCCGTAGACAGACAGCAGCAGGGCCCCAGGAAGCAGACGATGCAGGCCCCCAGGAGGCAGAGGCAAGCAGTGCAGGCCCCTTGGAGGCAGAAGCAGGCAGTGCAGGGCCCAAGGACGCAGAAGCGGGCAGTGCAGGCCCATTGGAGGCAGACACAGGCAATGCAGGCCCCATGGATGCAGAAGCAGGCAGTGCAGGCCCCCAGGAGGCAGAGGCAGGCAGTGCAGGGCCCCAGGAGGCAGGAGCAGGCAGTGCAGGCCCCCAGGAGGCAGAAGCAGGCAGAGCAGGGCCCCAGGAGGCAGACACAGGCAATGCAGGCCCCATGGAGGCAGAAGCAGGCAGTGCAGGGCCCAAGGACGCAGAAGCGGGCAGTGCAGGCCCATTGGAGGCAGACACAGGCAATGCAGGCCCCATGGAGGCAGAAGCAGGCAGAGCAGGGCCCCAGGAGGCAGAGGCAAGCAGTACAGGCCCCTTGACCCAAAGACAAGCGCTCTCATTCTCAAATAAGAAAATAATGTCAATTATTTTACGGTGTCCAGAGAACTGTATAAAAAGGGTCTTCAAACCTATGTACTTTGAAACACAGTCCTTAGACCCTGGTTCTGTAACTGCTCTCCTGGCCGCAGTGTTTAATTAAACAAACGGTTCCTAATTTTCTAAAAGCCTCTTGTCTTTTGCTTTTTATGGTAAATGTTATATTCCAGCAACAGCCATGTGGTGGAGTGTGCTGTCCTTATGGAGTTGTGTATTTTCCTTGCTGAAGATGGAGAAAGTGTACGGTGTATGATGAGTGTAGCTGCTTTGTGTTGTAGCCTGATGAAGGGAGTTTTGAGTTAAGGTGCTCCACGGTTAAAGGTTCTATTTTTGTTTTGTTTGTGCTGTGAATTTTCATACTTGGTGAAGATGAGGAAGCCCTTTGTTACGGAAGACAATGGGCTGCATGCCGGAACTGTCACGTTACTGCGTGTCTGTGACTGCGTGTCCTGTGTGCGTGAATGTTCTATGATGTCATTGTGAGTGTGCAGACATGTCCGAGGTGGTCCCAAGATCTCCAGGTCTTGGACCTTTGTGCAGTGGAAGTCACACCCTAGTTTTGATCTGGTTTCTTTGTTTGACATGAGATGTGGGAAGTCTCATGTGACCCGTCCCAGAGTTTATGTGACTCCTATTTATTGGTTTTGCATAACAGTGTGGGCATTGAAAGTTAGAAAGGCTGTGGTTGGGTGAATGTGTAAGCTAGATATGTTTGAGAGTGAGGGACTGGGAAAGATTGTCCTTTACATGCAAGGACATGGCTGTTCTTTGATTTGTTGTTTGTATGAGGGGGGGGGGGGTAATATCCTGTGTTTCCCCAGATGTCTGAGCTGGATTCCTGAGTGGGGACAATGTCATAGGAGGGTGATGTGTGTTGTGAGTGGAAGATGGAGAGAGGGACAGCTGTGGGAAGGCTGGAGCTCAGACAGAATCCACCTGCTGGTGCCTCAGGGTCTAACACGTAAAACAAAACCTGGGGCCCGACATACAAAGCAGTTCTTGGGTGCAAATTACACAGGATTCTGAGTTTGCGACCAAAAGACTGCTTTAAGCAATGTAATAAACCCATTTTTGGAGACTTTTTTCCCTACCCATGAAATGGGTCTAGAAATTTATAAGGAATAGGTGTTTGGAAGGGGCGTGTTGCAGGCGTCCCTTCCCAATAACTATTCCTGTCCATGTGTATTCATGAATTACAACCGAAATAGCGGGTGAAACCTTGAAAAGTTATAGACCCCTAAGTGGAAACCAATTTGCAAAAGAGAAAGGGCCCCTTTGGGACTCCTTCCTCCTTGTGAACGTTAAAAAAAAAGCTGGTTGGGCAGCAGGCTGTGGTCCAGGGTGCATCTCTCAAACAAACAAAAAAGTAAACTTTCGTTGTCCATGCAGCCTGGTTTCCTCTAAGGAAAGTGGGCTGCATTTAAAAAGAAAAGTTTACTTTATTGAAAGGCAATCATGGCTGCCATGGGGTTCTGCAGACTCCAGCAGGTAACATTCCTCTGATGGCCTCCAATCCTAGTGAGTAGCAGTTTGCGACCTACCTCATAACTATTTATGAGGCAGGACCACCATCCAGTCAGTTGACAGCTAGAACGCCATAAATTCTTAAATTCTGCTTGATTGTCACTATAAGGGCTGCCCTGTGTCCTCTCCGACCTCTCTACCCAGGGCGAGTGACCCTGACACCAGTCATCTGCATACACAGATCCCTTTGGGGCGAGAGGGAGAGCCTTATGGGAGTAGCGGCCATATGTACGAAAGCTTTTTCCCATAGACACAGAATGGGTAAAATCCTTTCGTACATCTGGCCCTAAATGACCAGATATTACCCAGAGCTGTAAGGTGCACTGACAATGTGTACTTCCGGAGTTCTACACCCAGATGTTCATAAACTGATAGACTCTCTGGGTTGTCATCTTTCCAGGGATCAGTGGGTCTAACCTACCCAGGAGTCACCATCCTGGAGAGCTGTGGGGTCCCCACCTTAGATTCCTCAAATTATCTTCACCAGATTATAACACTACTATACGTGTAACAGCTATTTACAAAGAGTTTGCATGCACTCTTCCCAACTATTGAAACAACTCGCTGCCCAAATGCAATTTTTTTTTTAGCATTGTGGGCCATTTGATTGAAGGAGGAAGCATTCACTATAGGCAAAGGTATCACCTGCGTAAGTAGGACACCTAATACTGGCTTCTGCTGTAGGACCGCATTGTGTGATCCTGGACAATTCACTTTGTATTCCAGAGACGAGAGCAGGTTGATAGAAAGCTAACAAAGGAAAGGGTGATATCTAAAATGACCCCTCTACCTTTCCCCCAGCAATGTTCACACAATTGATGGAATCTGCCGCACTTTTACAGCAGGGCAACCACTGGCCCCTTGTTGTAAACCCCTTTCCACTTCTGAAAGAAACAGTGAACTATTCTTTCGGTTGCAGGTCAGAACCAGAGAGGACATTCCGTTTAAATAATGACACGGCCTACATTCTTTCCACTTCAGAACACAAGGCTGTTTCATTTTCATTACTCATCCGAATATAGTCTTATGTATTACTGCATGAAACCACAGGCATTCCTTTCTGTTACTTAAGGAACAGTGCACATTCTGTTCCATGTCTAGAGCAAAACAGTGTCTGTGTTTTGTACACCTCTGAAATTAATAGTGCAGGTTCCTCTCCTGGGGACTGATGTGTCAAAGGTTTTTACCCATTCTGTGTCTGTGGGGAAATGTGTTGATACATAAGGACCTTGTTGATTGTCAGTCAATCAATGTATGAGCCCCATTTTATTCAAATTCTGAAAAAAAAACGTAGCTACTCTTTCTGTCTATCCTGCAACCTGCTTCTTATATTCGAATGGACAATACTTTCCAGCCCCACCCACCCCCGGGTCATTCGGGCAGGTGGTGCATTCCAGGATGGTGATAGGTGTTTTAGAAGGTGGCTGGGTTTAGGTGTCAAGTAGGTCTTGAGTTCAAGGCATCCCAGCCTCAGGGCTGGCAGGGCACTTATTTGTGCCTGGTCCCCCAGGTAAAGAGTGGGCGGTTGTTATTTTGGTATGAGGTTGCTTTGTTGGGGTTAGCAGGTGCGGGTCAGGGTTTTTGCAGATATTAGGACAGGTGGCAGTGAAACTAAGGGCTGAGGCATAAGATGGAAGGGTTGCGAGGGCCGGGGACGTTTGAAGATGTGACACATGGAAGGTAACTTTGGGTCAAGGTGAAAGAGTGTGGCTGAGAAGGATATTGAGTGGTACTGGGTTTTGAGGTTGTTTGATTGGGTGAGTTCATATTTGGGGGAGGTTTAAAGGTGAGGGGATAGCTTTGTTAAGGTATTAGTGAGGCGTAGTTAGGTTTGATTGTAATGTTTGGAATCTACCCGCAGACCTGTCCTAATAAAGCAGGCCTTGCTCTCTAGTGGTGCTCCTGGTACTCATGTACCACCCCACCTGATGAGTAACTTCTACTGGCCTCTTACCCCTGCATTGCTCCCCCCCAGGTGGGTGGTAGATTCACAAGCACTGAATTTCCTGGGCGGAGCCTCACTGGCGGGTGACAGTGATGCTCTACGCCAAAAATGTTCATCATCAGGACCTGGCCAACCACAGCCCCTGCCCCGGGGCCAACATACAACGAGGTTTGTTTTTAGAGCCATGCAGAGAGGCCTATGCGGCTGCTCGTCAGACAGAATGTGACGGTAAAACATCACAGAAACCCCAGGCCATGACTGCAGGAGCACATTCTCTAACATTTAGTCCTTCATCAAGCAGTCGGGAGCATAATACAAGCCTCTGCAGCCCAAGTGGTGCATTGGGTCCCCAAACCCTTCTGGGGTCCCCATTGCGGCCGCCATTCAACCCAAGGCCTATGAATATTTGTGAGATATGAGAGAGTCAGGGGCCCCTCATCACATTCAGCAGGGTGTCCCCATCATTTTGCGTTACGCCACTGCAGGCAGCCCAGCACGCATAGAAGCCTGCCACTCGGAGTCGGGGGTCACCACAGAGAACGAAAGCTTGGGAGAAAGCACACAGCTCTAGAATCTTGTGAACAAACCATAAGGCCCACTAGATCACAACTGTTCTGTTACATCTGAAAAGAGTTTGGAAAAAGGTTGCAAACAAAATCTCCTGGCTCATTTGAAATTCTGACAGGCATAACCCATGACTTTCTAGAAATACCTTCTTTGTGTGCACAGTACGGAGTTATCTTTAGAAGTTGGAATTTTTGACCTATTGGCAATAATTTTTGCTGATGCAATGCAGGATACATTTTAAAAAATAGTGCAAAGACGTGTACAGGAGTCTGTGCATGTATGTGTCACAACACTATGGTGCCCTAGTGTCTTGATGTATGTATGCGTTTGCAACACCACGAACGTGTGCCTGCCCTAGGGACAGTGCATTAGTGAAAAGTGGACTCACTGCGCTGGCGGCGGCCTGGGCTGCACTTCCAAGGGAGAGAGAGATTCCCCTTGCAAGCAAGAGCAGTGAGTCACTGCACCCATCTGCAGGGGTATATCCATAGAACTGCCCTCTCTTTGCTCTCCCTCCGACTGGCCTTAGGGAGATCATTGACTGTGGGCCTCCTCTTTGTGGTGAACAGTTAATGTGGCTCCCGCCAGCTCCTTGGCCTCTGTAGTTGTCTGTGAGGCTAGGGCCACACCCCCATGCACACGATGGAACACCCCTCAGGATTCTGCCAGTGTATATGTGCACCAGTGCAATCTGTATTACAGAAGGGGCTTTGAAAGGATCTGTGGCCCTGCTTTAATGCCATAGTGGACTAGGGGTGCAAAAAGTGGACTCACATGCCAGTTGCGTCACTGAGGCACCTCTTGTCTCAGGGTCCCAGTAACCTTATTTTAAGTCCCTTTGTGGTTCATAGAAATGCCGATATCCAGAGACAGTGAAAGCCGCGTCCACCACATTAGTGACGAAGTATCCCATCCACTAAGCTCTAAGTAGGGCCCCAAGTATTTTAAGATGGTGACAGACAAACTGGCGAAGTGCAGTGCCATCATGTCTATAGGTGTAATTTTATTGGTAATATTTAAATGTAGCATTATTTGTATACACTGGGAAAGCAATAAAAAAATACAACAAAATGGCCTGCATTAAAAATGCTTGAAGCGAGGACAGGTGACCCGTTTCTTTTGGAATGTAAACTTTTTCCAAAAATTTATTTTTGCCATCTATCAGTGTGCACCGCAGAAACAGATCAGTTTCACAAATACATGTTTAAAAAAGTAATTTCTCTATTTCAGAGTAAAACCTGGAATTTTGTATAAGATGTTTATAATCAAAGCCAGACCCAGTAGGTCTTTCTCTGGTGGCTTCAGGTTTACTCGAATTACCACTTAGCGGGTGTTCTCTGGTGTCTAGTGCCCCAGATGTGAAAGTGTGGATGTAATGAAGACCAGAAGGATTCTGGGATACCCGGCAGGAATGTGACCACAAGTACTGCTGTCTGAATCCATCAGTCACCTCTGGTTTGGGGAGGCAGCATAATTTGGGGCTCGCCAAGGGCTGAACTATGGCACTCACTCAGAAGCCTCAGACACTGAGCGCTGCAGTGTCTCCCCCAGTCCCATATAATACACATGAAGGATGCCACCCGGGAGCTGCGTTCAAACAATACTTTATTCATCTGCATACACTACCGTACTGTGCATTACATCATACATTCTGTTAACCACACATTAACACCTCCCATCCATTGCGTACTTCCTGTTCAGAGTCCGTCCAGAACCACAAGGGCTCTAGTGCTTATACCTTCAAGATGCTCCAAGCACCAACATTGGTCTGACTGTCGCAGAATTGAATTTTTGACACTGATGCCAAGTATGTTACAGATGCTGGTGCTGCCATGTGCAAAATGTGCTTATTTGGTGGAATTAAAATTAGTTTCTACTTCTAGGCTTAGACTTTGTGTGGCCAGCTAAATTTAAATGCTAAAAGTACAAAGTGACCTTACAGGATGTGACTCATCGGCAGTATCTTCAGCCCACTCCAGTCTACGCCTCAGGTGACCAGCAGATGTCAGGAAACACTGATTCACTGGTTCGCCTGGAGCTAAACTCTTTGTATATCACTCTCGGAACACATGTACGTCCAGTTTCAAAGTAAGGTGACCAAGTGGGGTGGCCTAAGCTAGGGTTGCGACCTTCTAAAATCATCATGCTTATTATATTTTAGTTCCTTTATTAAGTTCCCTGAGAGACGGGGTTTGATCTCGTTAGTAAAACTGTTTTGAGAGGCGAGGAAGAACCAGGGGAGGAAGAAGAAACATTCTAAAATGAGAACCAGAGTCTCAGAAAACACTCACTGGTCCTCCTCTGGGCCTGTTGACCAGGCTGAAGTTTAGGGCCGGAGACAAAGATTTTCAACCTAAAGAAAACCAAAAAACTCTCTCACCCTATATGTATGGAAATACAATTTTAATTAACGATTGTGAATAGGCGTAGCTGTTTCTGAAAATATATTTTGTGATGTAGTGATATGTGTACAGTTGTTTAAACCAGCTCCTTCCAAATAATGTCAGTCCTACTGAGAGCCATCACCCACTGAGCCACAGTCCCTTCTACTGCTCCTCCTACAGTCTCTTGGCCACTCCCCTTTCACCTGGCCACTGTTTCTTGCCCTGGTCACTCCACCTTCTTATGACTACTCTCCCTTCTTATGACCACCCCCCCTTCTCCTGGTCACTCCCCCTCCTTACCACTCAACCCTTGTTCTGGTCACTCTCCCTTCTCCTAGCGACTCTCCTTTCGCATGGCCACTCCCACTTCTCCTGGTCACTCCCCTTTCTCCCTGACCATTCAACCCCTTTTTCTGACCACTCAATCCTTCTCCTGACCACTCTCTTGCTTCTCCTGGCCACTCATCCCTTCTCCTGACCACACTTCCTTTGCCTGACCACTCTCCCTACTCCTGGCCACTCTTCTTTCTTCTGACCACTCCCCATCTCCTGACCACTTTCCCTTCTCCTGACCACTCAACCCTTCTCCTGACCACAGTTCCTTCGCCTGACCACACTTCCTTCGCCTGACTACTCTCCCTACTCCTGGCCACTCTCCCTACTACTGGACACTCCCCGTACTGCTTAACACCCCCTACTTCTGACCACTCAACCCTTCTCCTGGTCACTCTCCCCTCGCCTGGCCACTGCCCCTTTGCCTGGCCACTGCCCCTTTGCCTGGCCACTCCCCCTTTGCCTGGCCACTCCCACATCTCTTGGTCACTCCCTTTTCTTCTGACCACTCAACCCTTCTGACCAATCCCCCTCCTCCTGGCAGCTCTCCTCACTCCTGGCCACTCTTCTTTCTTCTGACCACTCCCCATCTCCTGACCACTCCCCCTTTTCTTGGCCGCTCTTCTGCTCTTGGCCACTCCCCGTACTCCTTGTCTCTCCACCTTCCTCTGACCACTAAACCCTTCTCCTGACCACTCTCCCTTCTCCTGACCACTCTTCCTTCTCCTGACCACTCTTCCTTCTCCTGACCACTCTCCCTTCTCCTGACCATTCTCCCTTCTCCTGACCACTCAACCCTTCTCCTAGTCACTCAATCCTTCTCTTGACCACTCAACCCTTCTCCTGACCACACTCCAGTCCCTTGGCCACTGTCTATTCTTCTGACCATTCAGCTCTTCTCCTGGCCACTCTCCCTACTCCTGGCCAGTCTTCCTTTTTCTGACCAATCCCCATACCCTGACCACCCCCCTTCTCCTGACCACTTCCCCATCTGCACCGAAGGACAACTCAATCAAGAGCATCAAAGGGCAGTTCAACCAACAGCACTTACGAGCACCAAAGAATAATTCAATCAACAGCGTCCAGCAGCAGCAGACGACAACTCAACCAACAGCACTCAGGAGCATCAGAGGACAATTCAATCAACAGCACTCTGGAGCACCAAAGGACAATTCAATCAACCGCACCCAGCAGCACCAAAGGACAACTCAACCAACAGCACCCAGCAGCACCAGACGACAACTCGACCAACAGCACCCAGCAGTACCAAAGGACAACTCAGCCAACAGTGCTCAAAAGCAACAAACTACCACTCAACCAGCAATGCCCAGCAGCACCAGAGGCCAACTCAACCAATAATGCTTATGCACAGCAATCAGTATCTCAGCTAAATGCACTAATCATCAGCAGAAAGCAATAACCTGGCCAACAGTGCTCATCAGCTTCAAATAGCAACAGAGCCAACTTCACCAGCATAACCTAACGAGAACTCCACCAACAGTACGCAGCAGCACCTGTGCAACAACATTGCAAACAGCACTCATAAACACCAAACAACAACTTAGACAACAGTTCTCAGCAGCACCAAACAAGAATTCCTTTGCCCTGCTGCACCATGACCCAGCTGTGGACGGAGATATGGCCCCTGTAGAGAATTGGTCCTTGTACCCTTCGTGACTAATCGCCGATGTCCTCTATAAATACACCCACAACGGACTCTTGGGAATCGCGATCCACATGGGCATGACCAGGGGAGACACGGAGGTGGTTGGAGTTGAGCCCAGACAGAGGTCAGGGCCCCTACTTGTTATCCCCCTCTGATCAGGCCCATGTGGGCCAGACACTCTCTTAAGGGTCTGATCTTCCCTTGTAATGATTAAATCAATCCCTGCCCTACAGTGGATGTGGTACACAAAGAAAACAAGCAATGTCAATACCAGTAGGTCTGGCTTTAAAGGAATGTTGTATGCTAATATGAAACATTCTAAGTAAATAGGTTTGGGATAGGCATGTATTTATGTGGAACCAAAGAACTGTGGAATAATCTTGGTGTGGGTTAAAAGGTCAGGTGACAGTTGCACTGTCAAGCCAGCCCTAAAAATCCAGGTGCGTTAGTGACTGCCCTCCTTCAATCTGCGCTGCTGCCTGAGAAAATCACCATCAATTTTCTAGTTATCTGAGACACTTTAATAGCATTACAGTGTCATGTGTGCACACCTGAAAGTTCAATCTCAGGCAGCTGGATAAATTAACACAATAATCACAGCTGTGTGGAGGGCAAGCACTTCTTTTTGGAAGCATACAGCGTCTGCTCAATCAAAACATATACTCCCAACATGTGGGCAGAGCGAAAGCCCCTCTCTACGCTCTCTACTGATACTCAATTGTCTGGGAACATCTGCGTTGTCAAGATAGACCACAACCAGCTCATTAGATTGGTTGGTCCCCCGGTGACTCAACATACTTCCCATTGGGGTCCAATGCTTCTTGACCAGTGGTGCATCTCAGAGATGGTCAGAGTAATATCACATTCAATCTCACTGCCAGCAAACTGTGACAACTTATTTCACCCTTTATTACAAGCCTTTGATACATTTAATGTTTTGTTAAAACACTATGAAGAAGGGACTTAAGTTGGTCATAGTTGTGTTTTAGTGTCCCATCTTGTGCCTATGGCTTCCCACCCTCGCTTTTAACCAGGCCTCCATGTGGCGAGGTTATGGTTCATTTCTTACAGATTAAACAAGTATTGGTAGCCCCTGTTGGGAGGTTAATTTAGCTGGCAATAATTCAAATGATGGGAAGATATTTAAGGTAAACCATGTCCCTTCGGACCTTGAAATGACTACCTCGTTTCTATTCCTTGTCACCGTCCTTACCCAGTGAGCGAGAGCTCCTCCCACCAGTGTAATCACCAGGCTTTTATTCCACTCCTTTCCCATCCCTCCAACATGGCCTTCATTAGACTTCCTGTCACATGACCGGAAAGGCAAGGTGACTTATCTCACATCCTGCAATACCAAGCCATGGGAAGCCGAAAAACACCCCATAACGGATGAGAAACTTGGACATGAGGAATGCGAAGAACTTGGAGTAATGAAAATAACCGGTAAGTAACTCAACACTCACCTAGGTGAATATGTACATTTTTTACATTTAAACTTTGACCTCCTTTTACACATCCTAAACCTAATTTTACTACTATGATCTCCCTAATCCATTTCTCTAGTCTCTTGCCTCCTCCATCTCTCCTTTGACTGGTCCCAGACTTCATCTTACTACTATCATTCTCCCAGTTAACACTTTCTAGATTGTTCCCTCCTCTACCCCTCCATTATACGTCCTCCACTCACATTAACTCATAGTCCCCGATACTAACCACCATTAATCCTTTTGGGTTCTGGTGTAGCGTGCTACTCTCTGAAAAGCGTCTCGAAGCCTCAAAAGAGGTAGTAAGCGCTATATAATTACAATTAAATAACTTCTTCAGAGCAGCCGCAGTGAAGGAGGGCGCCCTGTGTTTGCAGGTCACTGCATAGGTCATGGACTGGACTTAGTACAAGGGCAGGGTGGGCAGAAGGTGGGCAGAGGGCCAAGCAGGACACACGCATCCCTTATTCACTTTTCTGATGTCATGTGGCAGAGCAGGGCCGAGGCCCCTCACTGGGCGGCTGCAAACATTTATAAATGGCACCTCCTTCACCTCTGACCCCGGGGCCTCAGGTACTTGTTCGGACACGGGCTGCCTGACGTCTGGGGCCAGAGGTCACAGTTCACAACAAGCAGAGACAGCACATCAGAGGCCAGCCCTGCTGCGTCTTCCCAGCTCAGGGATTTATCACCTCCTGTCTAAAGCCCACATAACCCCCCTCCTAACCCCCCTGCTATTCCTTACTCAGTGCCTGACTCTGGATGTGGAAACTCCGCAAAGGACAAAGTTAACACAGCTGGGCAGACAACACACTGCATTATTAATACATTATAACACACGCTACTAATCCATCCCAGACCTGTCCAGGCTCAGGGGCCTGTTTAAGGTGGTTTTTATTATCAGTTCAAGAACACTTACGAAACAAAATAGTTTTTTGTCATATCAGTTCTTTCTCCTGAAAAGCACGTCTCAAAAAATAACAGTTTGAACTGAAGTAATACTTTATTTTCTAAATTAAGGCAGATGTCGTCCACTCAGATGGTAAACACACACCCTCCGCCATGAGGAGGGCCCTTTAAAAACATTTCCGTAGGAGAGGTGGGCTGAGGGCACAGAGCACAAATGTGTAAACAACGTTTATGGACACAACAGAGATGGTTGTGAGGAGGGCGCGAGGTGCTCTCCGACACTAAATAGAATGTAGGACGTTGCGAATTCAGTGTTTTTGCTGCTTAATGTGTCCTGAAGTCCGAGCACTCTGTCAAGACAAGTCTATGTCCCTTAACGCTCTGGACATGAAGCATAATGGCAGAGGTCAAGAGGGGTAAAAGGTCAAGGGGCAACTAGACCTCTTGCTCCTTAGGGGGTATGGTGGTGGGCTGAAAACCTAATTTTCTGACTTTACTAACTGGAAACAGTCACACTCATTATCTTAATGCCGCACTCTCAGTGACTTATAATTTTTTTTTTTCAAAACACACACACATAATAAAAATAATTATAATCTCTTGGCATACACACTGGAATGCACATTCAGTTTTACACATACAGACACACTTACTTAGGAACGCACACGTATTCACATCCTCATTCTGTACACAAACACACTCACGCACGTGTACACATGTCCACTGGGTGCAGCATCCACTGATCCGTTACAACATTTCGGTATTAAACTATCTATATCCAGTACACAAAACCGTAGAAATCATAAGTAACCGAAACCAGTTGCAAAATGCAAGTGGAGCCAACTGGATTTTCTCTGTAGCCAATCTTAATGTGACCAGAACTCATCTGCCAACATCTGGCTCCATCAGCAGCCATTTATGGGGGTAAATTTCTACCAGTGTGCAACATTAACAAGTGTTTTAAACACACGAGCATACACATGTAAAAGACACATCAAAGTTAGCATGTGTGCATGCACACACATACACAGGTACTCACAATTACAACTAGCATGCAAAGGTAAACTTACCGCACGGTCATCGAACCAACACAAATAACAGCTGGACACTCTACAACACTATATATGCTTAAAGCACCGCCTCTCACACGCGTGAGACAGTGTGAAGCTATTCAGCAATAACTCCAGTGACACACTACCCCCTTACCCGGGCTAGGGAACCCAACTATTTCCTTTCAGCTCGCACTGAAACACTGTCGCTCCAATGTTGTGTCCAACTGCCCCGCCACAATTCTTTAAAAAACATTTTATCTTTCAGCACTTTACATTTGTTGGATGCATATGTCAGATCTTGTAGAAAATGTCATAAAAAAGTCAGATCAGAACAGCTAAGGTGTGGCCTCTGCACCTTCAGAGATGCTGTACATATGGAATTTATTGCTGTGCTGAGGGCTCCTTTAGAGCGTCGGGGTAATTATATGTGCTAAGATCTTGTTTGGCTGTGAGAAGGAATTTAACAACTAATTATTGATATTGCTGGTTAACCTGAATGTTATGGTGAACATTATCGGTGATAAGGTACACTGTACATTCGGCTCTGGCGCCAGGGAAGCAGCTCCTGTCAGCTGCATGTCTAAGGCCTACACATGCCTGTCTGACGTGACAAGATTGACGACATTGGAAGAAAGAATGTTTCTGTCTAACCTTCCATTCCTTTCTGTCTGGGAGAACAGTGTTGTCCCCATCCTGCTGATACTGTAAAATCACGTTACCTGAACGGATTTGGGAAACACAGGCTGGGCTTCTAGTGCCGACAGAGGCCTGGGGGGCAGACATATCAGCGTCCTCCTGGCCACTGAGAGGTGGGTATTTATTTTATATATATATCATAATTCTACATGCTGTGGGCTCAGAAGCAACATTCAGGACTTTCTCGGCCTAGACAAGCTGCTGGAGTGCACAGCCCCTATGTTATGCTGCATGCCCAGATAGAGAACACAATTGCCCTTAGATTATGCTGCATGCTCAGGTCGAGCACGCAATCGCCCTTATGTTATGCTGCGTGCTCAGATCGAGCAAGCAATCCTCCTTTTGTTATGCAGCGTTCTCAGATCGGGCACCCAATCGCCCTTATGTTATGCTCCGTGCTCAGATCAACCACCCGGTCGCCCTTGTTATTCTGCATGCTCAGATTCAGCACGCAATCACCCTTATCTTATGCTGCATGCTCAGATCAAGCACCCAGTCGCCCTTATTTTATGCTGCATCCTCAGATCAAGCACCCAGTCGCCCTTATCTTATGCAGCTTGCTCAGATAGAGCACCCAGTTGCCCTTTTGTTATGGTGCATGCTCAGATCGAGCACCCGGTTGCCCTTATGTTATGCTGCATGCTCAGATTGAGCACTTAGTCACCCTTATGCTGCATGCTCAGATCGAGCACCCAGTCTCCCTTATTATATGCTGCATGTTCAGACAGAGCACGCAATCGTCCTTATGTTATGCTGCGTGCTCAGATCGAGCATGCAATTGTCCTTATGTTATGCTGCGGGCTCAGATCGAGCACCCAATTGCCCTTATGTTATGCTGCATGCTCAGATTGAGCACTGAGTCGCCCTTATGTTATGCTGCATGCTGAGATCGAGCACGCAATCGCCCCTATGTTATGCTGCATGGTCAGTTTGAGCACCCAGTCACCCTTATGTTATGCTGCATGCTTAGATAGAGCACGCAATCGCCCTTATGTTATGCTGTGTGCTCAGAACGAGCACCCGATCAGCCTTATGTTATGCTGCATGCTCAGATTGAGCACCCATCGCCTTTATGATATGCTGCATGCTCAGATAGAGTACACAATCGCCCATATGTGATGATGCGTGCTGAGATAGATCACGCAATCGTCCTTATGTTATGCAGCGTGCTCAGACCGAGCACGCAGTCGCCCCCTTAGGTTATGCTGTGTGCTCAGATCAAGCACCCGGTCCCCCTTATGCTATGCTGCATGGTCAGATCGAGTACCCATCGCCCTTATGATATGCTTGCATGCTCAGACAGAGCATTGAGTCGCCCTTATGTTATGCTGCATGCTCAGATCCAGCACGCAATCGCCCTTATGTAATGCTGCATGGTCCGATCAAGCACCCAGTCACCCTTATGTTATGCTGCATGCTTAGATAGAGCACGCAATCGCCCTTATGTTATGCTGTGTGCTCAGATCGAGCACGCAATCACCCTTATGTTATGCTGTGTGCTCAGATCGAGCACGGAATCACCCCTATGTTATGCTGCATGATCAGATCGAGCACCCGATCCGCCTTATGTTATGCTGCATGCTCAGATCGAGCACCCATCGCCTTTATGATATGCTGCATGCTCAGATAGAGTACGCAATCGCCAGTATGTGATGCTGCGTGCTGAGATAGATCACGCAATCGTCCTTATGTTATGCTGCGTGCTCAGAATGAGCATGCAGTCGTCCTTATGTTACGTAGCGTGCTCAGACCGAGCACGCAGTCACCCCCTTATGTTATGCTGTGTGCTCAGATCAAGCACCCGGTCACCCTTATGCTATTCTGCATGGTCAGATCGAGTACCCATCGCCCTTATAATATGCTTCATGCTCAGATAGTGCACGCATTTGCCCTTATGTTATGCTACGTGCTCAGATCAAGCACACAATCGCCCTTATGTTATGCTGCGTGCTCAGATGGAGCACCCAGTCGCCCTTACGTTATGCTGCAGGCTGAGATAGATCACGCTATTGTCCTCATGTTATGCTGCGTAGTCAGATCGAGCACGCAATCGCCCTTATGTTATGCAGCGTGCTCAGATGGAGCATGCACTCGTCCTTATGTTATGCTGCGTGCTCAGATCTAGTACCCAATCGCTCTAATGGTATGCTTTGTGGTCAGATCAAGCATGCAATCGCCATAATGTTATGCTACATGCTCAGATCGGGCACGCAATCACCCTTATGTTATGCTGCATGCTGAGATAGATCACGCAATCGTCCTTATGTTATGCTGCATGGTCAGAACGAGCACCCAGTCACCCTTATGTTATGCTGCATGCTTAGATAGAGCATGCAATCGGCCTTATGTTATGCTGTGTGCTCAGATCAAGCACGCAATCACCCTTATGTTATGCTGCATGATCAGATCGAGCACCTGGTCGGCCTTATGTTATGCTGCATGCTCAGATCGAGCACCCATCACCTTTATGATATGCTGCATGCTCAGATAGAGTATGCAATCGCCCTTATGTGATGCTGCGTGCTGAGATAGATCACGCAATTGCCCTTATATGATGCTGCGTGCTGAGATAGATCACGCAATCATCCTTATGTTATGCTGCGTGCTCAGAATGAGCACGCAATCGCCCTTATGTTATGCAGCGTGCTCAGACCGAGCACCCGGTCACCCTTATGTTATGCTGCATGATCAGATCGAGTACCCATCGCCCTTATGATATGCTTCATGCTCAGATAGTGCACGCATTTGCCCTTATGTTATGCTGCGTGCTCAGATCAAGCACACAATCGCCCTTATGTTATGCTGCAGGCTGAGATAGATCACGGTATCGTCCTTATGTTATGCTGCGTGCTCAGACCGAGCATGCAATTGCCCTTATGTTATGCTGCGTGCTCAGACCGAGCACGCAATCGCCTTTGTTATGCTGCGTGCTCAGATCAAGCACCCGGTCACCCTTATGTTATGCTGCATGGTCAGATCGAGCACCCATCGCCCTTATTTTATGCTGTGTGCTCAGATGGAGCACCCAGTCGCCCTTATGTTATGCTGCAGGCTGAGATAGATCACGCTATCGTCCTTATGTTATGCTGCGTGCTCAGACCGAGCACGCAATTGCCCTTATGTTATGCTGCATGCTCAGACCGAGCACGCAATCGCCTTTATGTTATGCTGCGTGCTCAGATCAAGCACCCGGTCACCCTTATGTTATGCTGCATGGTCAGATCGAGCACCCATCGCTCTTATGATATGCTTCATGCTCAGATAGCGCACGCATTTGCCCTTATATTATGCTGCTTGCTCAAATTGAGCACGCAATTGCCCTTATGTTATGCTGCATGCTCAGACCGAGCACGCAATCGCCTTTATGTTATGCTGCGTGCTCAGATCAAGCACCCGGTCACCCTTATGTTATGCTGCATGGTCAGATCGAGCACCCATCGCCCTTATGATATGCTTCATGCTCAGATAGCGCACGCATTTGCCCTTATATTATGCTGCTTGCTCAAATTGAGCACACAATCGCCCTTATGTTATGCTGCGTGCTCAGATCAAGCACGCAATCACCCTAATGTTATGCTGCATGCTCAGATCGAGCACACAGTCACCCTTATGTTATGCTGCAGGCTGAGATAGATCACGCTATCGTCCTTATGTTATGCTGCGTGGTCAGATCGAGCACACAATTGCCCTTATGTTATGCAGCGTGCTCAGATGGAGCATGCACTCGTCCTTATGTTATGCTGCGTGCTCAGATCTAGCACCCAATCGCCCTAATGGTATGCTTTGTGGTCAGATCAAGCACGCAATCGCCATAATTTTATGCTGCATGCTCAGATCGGGACGCAATCACCCTTATGTTATGCTGCACGCTGAGATAGATCACGCAATCGTCCTTATGTTATGCTGCGAGCTCAGATCGAGCATGCAATGCCCTTATGTTATACTGCGTGCTCAAATCAAGCATGCAATGCCCTTATGTTATGCAGCATGCTCAGATGGAGCACCCAGTCAACCTTATGTTCTGCTGTATGCTCAGATCAAGCACCCAATTGCCCTTATGTTATGCTGCGTGCTCCGATAGAGCACCCAGTCGCCCTTATGTTATGCTGCATGCTCCGATCTAGCACCCAGTCGCCCTTATGTTATGCTGCATGGCCAGATTGTGCACTGAGTTGCCCTTATGTTATGCTGCATGCTCAGATCGAGTACCCAGTTGCCCTTATGTTCTGCTGCATGCTCATATCAAGCACCCATTGCCCTTGTGATATGTGAATGCTCAGACAGAGCACGCAATCGCCCTTATGTTATGCTGCATGCTGCGATAGATCACACAATTGTCCTTATGTTATGCTATGTGCTCAGATCGAGCACGCAATCGTCCTTATGTTATGCTGCATGCTCAGATCGAGCACTGAGCCGCCCTTATGTTATGCTGAGTGCTCAGATCGAGCATGCAGTCGTCCTTATGTTATGCTGCATGCTCAGATCGAGCACGCAATCGTCCTTATGTTATGCTGCGTGCTCAGATCGAGCACTGAGTTACCCTTATGTTATGCTGCATGCTCAGATCGAGCACCCAGTCGCCTTTATGTTATTCTGCATGCTCAGATCGGGCACGCAATCGCCCATATGTTATGCTGCATGCTCAGACCAAGCACGCAATCGCCCTTATGCTACGCGGCGTGCTCAGATCGAGCACGCAATAGCCTTATGTTATGCAGCGTGCTCAGATCGAGCTCGCAATCACCCTTATGTTATGCTGCGTGCTCAAATCGAGCACCCGGTCACCCTTATGTTATTCTGCATGCTCGGATTGAGCACCCATTGCCCTTATGATATGCTTGCATGCTCAGATAGAGCACGTAATCGCCCTTATGTTATGCTGCGTGCTCAGATCAAGCATGCAATCGCCATTATGTTATGCTGCATGCTCAGGTCGAGCACCCGATCGCCCTTATGTTATGCTACGTGCTCAGATCGAGCAGGCAATTGCCCTTATATTATGTTGCATGCTCAGATAGAGCACCCAATCTTCCTTATGTTCTGCTGCGTGCTCAGATCGAGCAACTATCACCCTTATGTTATGCTGCATGCTCAGATCGAGCACCCAATCGTCCTTATGTTGTGCTGGGTGTCAGATCGAGCACACAGTCACCCTTACGTTATGCTGCATGCTCAGATCGAGCAACAATCACCCTTTTGTTATGCTACGTGCTCAGATCGAGCAGGCAATTGCCCTTATGTTATGCTGCATGCTCAGATAGAGCACCCAATCTTCCTTATGTTCTGCTGCGTGCTCAGATCGAGCAACAATCACCCTTATGTTATGCTGCATGCTCAGATAGAGCACGCAATCGTCCGGTTCGGGTGATTTACACACAACCTTAGAAGTACATCTGTCTTTAACGAGAACATATGACAGGACGGCTAGGCGAGGACAGACAGGGGCTCCTCTGTCTCCATTGGCTGATGCAGGATTCTGGGCAGGTTTCCAGCTCTGCCCTGACCTGCCAGCGCTGCATCCCCATCCATCGGAGGCGGGACAGGCACAAATCACCTCTGACACGTCTCAGCTTTTTTCCTAGCAGAGTGATTTCAACATATGCAGACATGGTTATTTTGTTCTGGCCTGAGTTATAAAGCGCCAACATGGTGCCTAGAAGCTTAGGCTGCCCTGTCACCTGCTTATGGTTCTGGACAGTTTTTCGGGTGTGACATAGCTGGGAGTGGTTTTTGTGATAATGCCCATTCTCGACCAATCACGAGAGAGCAGGTGGGACGGGGGGCGGGTCAGTCACGCAGAGGGCATCCTCCTCATACTAGGCCCCCATCCTCTCGAAGACCCCAATCCTCTCAGGTAGGTCTTTAGACGACGGGCGAGGCCATCTGGAGAGAATCTGCTGTTCCCATTTTTTATGTCTTCTCAAAAAGGCTCTAAAATATTATTATTCCAGTGGGGAGTTTCTCGTTCAGAAAACACACAACTATTTCAGATGCCTCGAGCTCCGGAGACAGCGAGAATGTCCGTGTCCAGCCAATAAAATATTGAGCGGTACTAATGTGCTTTAGAAATGATGCACTAAACATATCGGTCTGCCCAGGCTCAGGCGTGCATCTTCAGAGGGGTGGGTGGGTGGAGCCCATCTTCAGAGGGGTGGGCGGGTGGAACCCATCTTCAGAGGGGTGGAGCCCATCTTCAGAGGGCTGGGTGGGTGGAGCCCATCTTCAGAGGGGTGGGCGGGTGGAACCCATCTTCAGAGGGGTGGAGCCCATCTTCAGAGGGGTGGGTGGATGGAGCCCATCTTCAGAGGGGTGGGTGGGTGGAGCCCATCTTCAGAGGGGTGGAGCCCATCTTCAGAGGGGTGGGTGGGTGGAGCCCATCTTCAGAGGGGTGGGTGGATGGAGCTGACTGCATCAAAGCCCTGCAGACAGCAGGATCCCTCTTACTTGCTTCCAATGGTTCAGATTAATTTGCGGGAGGCGACGTTTTACGCCCCATTAAAGTCTCCCATCTGCCCTCATCCCCTGCCGCCGTATACCAAAACTGCCCTCCTCTGTACCACCAACTACTTGGCACCAACGCGATGGAGCTCAGAGGCCAATCACGGCTTTGATGTGTGATTGACCTGCAAACACAAATTGGACACACTGATGTCTAATTGTATTCACTGGCTGCAGGGAGGTGCCACACTTATTTCCGCCCAGGGCACTGGACACACGCTCCCCCCACCCCCCGCACTGAGGGTCACTACTTTTTCGACAAATGTGCACTTGTGATCAGGTTATGTACCATCACTCACGGTGCAAGAGAAGCAGTGGCTGAGGAGGTAACCCATGGGCCCGCAGGGACATCTTGAGGGTTTTGAGGGCCAGGGGCCAAACATATTTTGGCGGCCCCTGAGAATTAGAATTTATGATCCAATTTCAGCCCTTTAATGACCAGTTTGGCCAGCTCACTGACGGCGCACAGGACCACATCTAAATTCTAAATGTGTTTACATGAAGTATTCAGGGACAGTGACGTGAACAACTCGGCGTTAGGACACAACAGCGCTTGAGTCACCCACTGCTCCCCTGAATGACTCCTTAAAGGCTCACTCAGGAGATGCTGCTAGGCGCTACCCGATGGCCACCACTGGCGAGCGCCCCCTCCTGCAGGGGGCAAAGTGGGCTCTTGGCCCAGGGCCCCAGCCTTTCAGGGCCCCCCCATAGAGCCAACTCTGATCTGTAGGGAGTCTTGCCCTGGTGACTCTGAATAATCCTTAAACATATTCTTTTAAATACAGTTTCCCTTCAATTTATTTATGATGTCAGTGTGTGAGTCTGTTTAGGGGCATTTTACAGAGAAATGTGTTTGTTTGATGCATCGTCCATGAAAAGGTTTTTTTGGGATCAAAACAAGACCTCACATATGTGACGTGGGAGGGCGTCGCAGACATTACTCGCAGTAATATTACTGAGCAGCTGTTGTGTTACAATATTGAAAACACACATCACTGTCTCTGAGTAGTAGGTGGTAACTTTTAGAATGTGACCGCGGTGTCTCTGCAGTCAGTGACTTGGCCTACAGGGCACGATAGTGCTGAAACCGGATGCTAAATTCAAAGTGTTCCAAACAGGGCTCCCGACATGGGTTCGGCCCTGGGCCCCTGAAATGTTTAAAATGTCCCCTACCACACAGGGCCTTCAAGGGCGGCCATGCGCCCCTCCCGCACGAGGCGTGAATGAGCTGCCCCTGACCGGTCCCTGAATCTGGGTGAACTCCGTGGCCTGCTCACTGCTTTAAATAGGTGGCCACATGGACTCAAGCTGTGTTGATGATGGCGTCTGCGGTGTTTGCTTTGTAGTAGAGGGAGCCGTGGAGTTACATTCTACTCACTGGGGTCAAACCGGGTTTCCTGCCTCATTAGTTGCAGAGTTTCGGAAACTGGAATGAGTTGACTGATAAGCTGCCGTGGCAGTAAAGAGCCAAGAATGTGCACCCAGTGGAGTCCAGCTGGGGGCGGTGGGTCCTTCCGGTCACCGGTGCACGTCTCTCAATTCCCAGGAACTTGTGACCCAGGTCCACAGACCAATGTCCGCGCGACCTGCCCCATCAGGCCCCGTTGCAGAGGCTGCCAGGCTTTAGGGCTTTTCAATGCTTGGATTATCATGGTTCTTGTAAAACGTAAATATTAAAGAGCTGTCTGGCCCTCCCTAATATATATATTAAAAAAACACATTTGCTAAAAGCAAATATGTTTTTGGATGTCACGGAGCACACTGTGCCAAATTATTTTTTGGCTGCTACTGGAGGGAAGTACAGTGTGTAGATGCGTTCCCTGTGACCCACCCCCCAGCAAAGTACCTGTAGGGACGCAAGGACAGACCAGTGGATGAAGAGGGCTAGAAGAAACCCTATAGAAGTAATTTAATGACACATAGGCCCTCATTTTGTTATTGGTTGTAAAAACCGCCTACCGCAGCGGTGACAGCCGCCAAGATACCGTCACCGCGGTTACCATACGTCCGCCATATTATGATCACTGCCGGACTTCCGCCACAAGAGGGGCGGAAACCGGCAGTGATCATACTGGCGGACGGTAGTAAGCTGGCGCTGCTACCACCAGCACCGCCACGCCAGTAGAACGCCACCAGCCGTATCATGACCTGTGATACTGCCTGGCGGTGTTCTGCTGGCGGAGGGCTGGTGGTGGTAGCAGCGCCCCTTCACATTCCCTGCCGGAGGACCACCGAGAACAAGGTAAGTTGGGATTCCGACAGGGGAGTGGGTGGGGGGTGTTGTGTGTGTGTGTGTGTCTGAGTGTGTGCATGAATGTGTGAGTGTGTGTTAATGCGTCTGTGAGTGTTTGTTTGCGTGGTTGTATGCGTGTGAGTGATTGTGTAAGAATGTGTGCAAGCATGTCTGCTTGTATGAATGCAAGTATGTCAGTGGGAGTAATTGGGTGTATGCGTGGTGCGTGTCTGCGGGTTTGTGCGTGTATGGGGTGGCGGAATGTGAGGATCGGGGGGGTGGAAGGACTGAGAGGATCTGAGGGCGTTGAGGAGGTATCAGGTGTGTGTTGGGGGAGGGGTGGGGGAGCCGCCTACCACCATGGTTTTCGTGGCGTTGCTAACATCATGAAAACCATGGTGGTGGGCAGGCTCAAAATGCCGCCGGCGGTACTATGCTGGCCCCCGGGCTGCAGATTGACATCTCTGGCTAAAGAGGGTCAAATTCACAGTGAAACCATAGACGCATGCACAATCCTCCCATGCACCTGGACCCCACCGGTAATTCCCCCACATTATATGTATATTTTCCTACTGATTGGTTGTGGGTTTGGTTGCTTTCATATGGGTTTCCTCGAGGAAAGTATGTGAGGATGGATTCTTAAAGGGTACTCTTACAGGAATGTTGTAATCTTCATATCGGAAAGTAGCCTGACCCATAGGATGCCCATAGGATGCTCGTGTACTTCTCTGTATCTTAGGAAGCCCTGAAGGTGGCATGTGTGTTCCAGTGAGTAGCCTGAGGTAGGATATAAGTCTCAACTTTCACCAACTAATTTCTTTCCCGAGAAACATTCTTCTACAGAGCTTCCACGTCTGTACGAATCGCTGTTGAGGGTGACTGTCCTGGCGTTGTCTCAATAAAGTAACTTAAGAAGAGTAATGGGTGAAAAAGAAAGGACCCTGGCAGGCGCCCATCCATCACCCTGCCAGTGACTGTACTGCATCCTACGTTTGTTCAGCACAAGCCTCTTTTATCTTGGGGTTGCGCAGTCTAGGGCCACAGACCCTATGGTGCATTCTTCCTTAGCATTCTGGGGTACTGCCTCCCCTCTCCCCCTGACAGTGGCTCCAGTTCATAGCGCCCGTTGCAAACATGCTGAGGTGGTTATAGCATAGGGCAGCAGTTCCCATCCTGTGGTCCATGGACCCCCAGGGGTCTGTGACACATTTCCATGGAGTCCGCAGGCATCTCTAGGCCTGGACCGGCACCAAGGCACTTCTCCAGCTGGGGACTTTTGACAGAAATACGTGGGTGTTTTTATATTTGTTACTTCATTTGTGCTGCAGTTTTAAAAGCACTGCAAAGTTTCTTGTATATCCAGGAGTTTTCGGCAAAAAAAGTGTCACAATAACTCTGATGATTAATGTATCTGGTGGAGAGAGATGGAAGATTTGTATATTAGCATTTGTGACTCAAGGTGTTGCAGATGTTTAATATGCCAGCTGCACAG
Organism: Pleurodeles waltl; assembly: GCF_031143425.1. Classification (NCBI taxonomy): domain Eukaryota; kingdom Metazoa; phylum Chordata; class Amphibia; order Caudata; family Salamandridae; genus Pleurodeles; species Pleurodeles waltl. The sequence goes on from NC_090450.1 coordinate 9,900,579, forward strand.
AACGTGTATCATGCATATCAAAGAACTGTATTTTATGTGCATAGCTCAGTGGGTACTGCTTTTGTCACAGAGATCCTTTTGTTACTGTGCAGTTCGTAACTTACAATTGTAATCTAGCACAGTGAGCTATGTACTGCCATCAAAGAGCTGCATGCAAACAGCACGGTGCAAGTTAGAAACAAGTTTTTGTCCTAGTCTTTCATTATCCTTAATGCTGCTAAAAAAGATTTGTTTGCATAGAAACAAATTCTTAATATTAAAGTTAATGCTAACCACAGTGTTACGTTCCGAATCCTGAGTTTGTGCTTCTCCAGACTAAACACTCTTAGAAAATGCCTGCACATGTGGATGACAAGTGAATCTTACACCTTGTAGTCTCCTTTGCCTTATGTAACATTTTCTGTACACTGATTTACACACGTTTGATTCATTGTCTCTGTGTGTGATGTAAAGTACTCCAACACCCTACACTGGTATGAGAGGTGCTACAAAACAAAAGAATACATGTGACAGAGGAGCTATAGAAATATGAGAGGCACTTAAAGCTTTACTTCCCTTCCCCACCACATAGTTATGTAAAAAAGCTTTCTCAGATCTTAAGTACCTAAAAAATAAATACAGAAACCGTTTGGGAAATGTAGACTCTGACCTGAGGATTCAGCTTTCCGAAATAAAGCCAAACATTGAAAAGTTAGTCACCCAGATGCAGCACCAACCTTCACACTAAAATGTTTAGGTTTTGCATATTTTTTCTATATAAAATAATAGAATCTTTATTCGTTTGGTGTGCACTTTTTGTGTATTTCTTGCGAGCTACTGTTTTAATGTTAGAAATTGAAACAGTACAAGTCCCCGGTGTCCAGTAGTGATTCACTGGGGGGTCCTCAAGTCAATAGGTTGGGAACCACTGGCATAGGGTCAGTATGCTGTGTGCCTAGATTCAATATTCAAGGAGTGTTTTGTATAGCTGATGTCATTGAACCTTGGGGTGCTGTGACCTGGACAGTAAATAAATAAGCATGTGACAAAAGCCGTGTTACTCCATAGATCCAGTAATGGTTGTCAATAACTGGCCATGTTGGGCATATGCCATAGAACAAAGGGTTGCAGCTCCTGATTCTGCACCCCATAACCCCCGGTTTGCCATCCTGTAACCATCAACTAACCATCAAGAACTACTGGCTCATCTCTCTGCCCTCCTTCCCCACCAAAGCACTCGAAAAGGCCACCAACCGCCAACTCTCACAGCACCTGGAGATAAACAACCTCATGGACCCCTCCCAGTCTGGTTTCCACGCCAATCACAGCTCCAAGAATGCCCTGATGGCTGCAACTGAGACATCAAAGCCCTTCTCAATAGAGGGGAAACAGCAGCCCTGATCCTTTTTGACCTCTCAGCAGCTTTCAACACCGTATCCCACCACACCCTCATCGTGAGGCTCCATCACGTTGGAATCCATTATACAGATCTCCAATGGATCACATCCTTCCTCACTGGAAGAACCCAGAGAATCTGCGTTCCACCTTTCACCTCAGAACCCAGGAACATCATCTACGGCTTCCCCCAAGGCTCGCCCTTCAGCCCCACATTGTTCTAAATCTACATAACCCCTGTGGCCAACATTGTCAGATCCCACAGAATAAACATCATATACTACGCAGACGACACTCAGCCGATCCTCTCACTTTCAAAAGACCCCACCACCACAAAGGCAAGCTTCCACAGGATCATGACGAACATCGCTGAATGGATGAAAACCACCTGTCCAAAACTCAATACGGATAAGCCAGAGGGCTGATCTTCAGAAACACCACCTCCCCTTGGAACGACTCCTGGTGGCTTACAGAATTTAGACCTGCACCCACTCCGAAAGACTACGCTTGCAAACTCTACATCATACTGTATAGCAAACTCACCATGAAAAAACAGATCAACGCAGTTCCGTAAAATCTTCAAATGGCTTCCCGTCAACACCACACGTATTGTCACCCGGGCTTAAGTCACATGCTAACTGGACTACGGAAACACATTCTACACAGGAATCACCACACATCTCCTGACGAGACAACAAATCATATGGAACTCAGCGGCCAGACTCTTCCTTGAAGACTAAACTGACCCAAATCATCCCCCACCTCCGGGACCCCCACTGGCTCCCTGCCCAGAAGAGATGCTCATTCAAAATGCTGATCCACAGCTACAGAGCTCTGCTCAATATGGACCTGCATAATACATCAACCACCACCTCAATTTCCACCAACCATCCAAACCTCTGCGCTGCGCCTCCATCTGCCTCGCACACATCCCCCGCATCCACTGGAGCAACAGGACAGGACGATCCTTCTCCTGCCTTTCAGCTAAACTCTGGAACAACCTCTCCCTTCACCTGCAGACCGCCTCCGCCCTTCTGGATTTCAGGAAAGGACTCAAGACCTGTGTGTTTGACTGATCTAAGGTGCTTCAATCTTAGCGCCTGGATCCCCTTGCGGGTGACAAGACATGCTTTACAAATCCAATTTGTTTGATTGATTGATCGACATAGCCTGCCACACATAATCAAATGGTTCTCAATTTACCCTCGCATAGCCCCTATTCACTATCCCATGTTCCCCATCGCAATACCCTACTTACTGCCACATGACTCCCTAGTCCCCATATCATAGCTCCTAACTAATGATTCTGTATTCCCTTCACATACCCCTTCTCACCTAACTCACCATCACATAGGCCCCTACTCATTACCACATAGCCCCCATTTCACAATGATGTAGTACCTAACTACTCATCGCATAGCATCTAACTCACATCACATAGCACCTAAATCACCATGACATACCTCCTAACTCACCAATGCAAAACCCCCACTCACCATTATTATAACACCTAACTCACCATCACATAGCATCTAACTCACCATCACATAGCATCTAACTCACCATTGCAAAGCCCCTACTCATCATTATTATAGCACCTAACTCACCATCACATAGCACGTAACTCACCATCACATAGCACCTAACTCACCATCACATAGCACCTAACTCACATCACATAGCACCTAACTCACATCACATAGCACGTAACTCACCATCACATAGCACCTAACTCACCATTGCAAAGCCCCTACTCACTGTTATGAATTCTACAAGTCCACCACCCCATGGCCACAGTACACCACCCTGTAGCCCCATACTCACTATCCCATAACTATTCAATAGCACTACTATTCACCATCACATAGGCCTCAACTCACCATCCATAGTCCCACAATTCACCATCACATAGCCTCCCACACTATCTAGTAGTCTACAGCTCACCACCCTATAATGGCAGGTCACCCTCCTGTAGCCCGCAAACTCGCCATCCCATAGCCCCCACCTCACCCCTCATAGTCCCTGGTCCTCATTTCCTAGACTTAGTACACTCTCCGAAAATCCAAAGTTCACCATCTCATTGCCTTGAAATCACTACTCCGTTGCTCCCAGTGTAGCTTTCCAAGGCCCAGCACACTCATCCGCCCAACAATATATCTGGATCGCTGTCCAATAACCCCTCAACGTCCCTACCCTTAGGCTGAGTTAGGCTTGCAGACCACCGCAGATGTCAGCAACCAGTGCTTAACTCACTGAGCCATCTTGCTGCCATAAGCAGACAGATGTGGTGGTGGAAAGGGTTCCATGTGAATCTTTGACCTCAAAGTTTTTTGCTGCATTGATAACTGCGAAAATATTGAAAATAACGTGTTATCTCACTGCAGAACTGTCTGTATGTAAACAATTGTCAGTCGCTTATTGATCAAGCCAGTTGTAAGGTTTGTTACTTGTGGGCAGTGGCGTGATGATGGGATTGGTCTCCTACAGGAGTTTTTAGAGGTTCTGTGTTGTAAGACTGCTGTATCTGGGACTAGGTGAGCGCACCCCGTAGACTTAAACTCACGTTTCTCTATCTAAAGGGGCCTACAATGGGGAAAGCGCCCTAATGCTTGGGAGATTTGCCCTGGAACTGGGCTGTTTTTCACAATTTGGGGGGGAAAAAATTTGCATCTTGAAAATACCGTTTTATCCGGACCAGTCCTTCCAAATGTCATTTTGCACAGAAACTTAGTGCAAATGTGACTCCAAATCATGGCTTTTTTAGGTAGAGCGTGCAAGCCCTCTGGCATGTTGTAATCTATCTCTGGGCTTTTAACGATGCCCACCACACGTGCACTTGTTCATGGGCGTGCCTTTCAAAAATCCTTTATCATTGGTAAATGCTTTGCCTTTGTCCCTCCTTGGGACGGTTTTGTTACCGCCTTGGACACTGACCCTGTTACATGGATAAGTGCACGTTTGCCTATACGTTTGACTGCGAGCGAACTTCTTTTTCCTTTTGTGTCTCTCCTTCGCGCTGATGGTGGCCGTGACGATGTGAATCGGCTCACTTATGTCAACTGTTTTACTTTTCATTTTCAATTTATGTGGCAAGAAGAGTCCAGTTAAAAATGTACAACGCCAATAGCTCTAGCTCGAGCAAATGTGAGACCCATTGCATTGCAAATGCGTGTTCTGCTTTCTGAACACTATACTCAGCCAGCCTGCCAGGAAGGGTGCTTGCTAAAGAACAAATTCCAGTTGTGCCTACTAAGCCTTGTGGAAGTCCTTATTTGCTAGTGTGGTTGCAAAAGTGACCTGTGTACTTTGTCTTAAAATGGTTACGTGTCTGTACTCAGGCATTTGTGCCTGTATTATTAATAATATTTAAATATTTCTTGCCCTGTCCGGTCATACATGCCAAGTGGCGGACTCAGTTAAGGCAATGGCGTGACGTTAATATGTAGTCTCCCCTTATTTCCTGCTCTGCAGGAATGGCTAACATGAGACACTCGCATGGCACTTCATCTGGCCAATTAAAGTTGTTTTTCATGGGCTTGTCAGGCACATATAGGGCCAAGTGTGGCCAGGAGAATCCGTAGATGTTTTTCCTTTTGATTGACCTTGGAATATTTGTGTAATGTTTGGCTTCTAAATTTCAAAGGCGAGTGTTCCGTGGCCCATAAATGGTTGCCTTCTTTGCAGCAGACGCTATGAAAGGTCTCTTGTACAACCACCTCGCTCCTTGTTCTATTTACTTTTAAAAAACAGTACAGTGGGCCCTTTTATCACCACAAACCAAGGCTCGGAAGAAGCCAATAAGAGGCCCGACTTGTCAAAATGTCCGCCGCGGAGGGATCTTCTGCACGTGCGCAGCACATCCGGCGGGAGATGCTGCCTCTTGATTGGTGGACGCCCTTCACCTCATGGGGCGGGGCCTTCTGAGCTCCATGAGTCCACTCCCTGTGCCAAGGCGCCCACTCATGTCACCCGCCACTTTTATTTTTAATGAAAACATTTGTTGGAATCCAGAAGCATCTCCAAGCATCACATATCCGCGCGAGGGCTGCATTTTTTAGGCTATTTTTGCCTGAGTTGTACACAGAAGGGAAAAAATGAATGTTATGTGAGGTGTAATTTCCAGCAAGTTGACTCAGGCGAGCTTCTTGTTGGGATGTTTGCTCTTCTTGTCCATGCCCTGTTTGTGGGTTCCTCTGGCATCCACCGGACCAGAAAAGATGTACCACCTCTCGGCCCTGGTGTGCCTTTATTCAAAGTCTGGGCGCACGAGAAACAGCGTGTGTAGGAGGGATGAATCAATAATTATGGATAATTCTTGTGTGTTTAGCACACTCCACAAACTGAATTAATTTCAGGCATTATTACTACCTGGATCAGGTGTGTGTTAAATGTGGTCTTTTGAAGAGCGCACACTGCCAATAAGTTTCTCGACAAAAGGCGTGAATAGATAATTGTCTTACAATTGTATTTAGGTAGCGCTTACTACCACTGATGAGGCATTGAGGCGCTTTATGGCAGGCAGCACTCCACTCTGTAACTAAAGGATACTGGTTAATGGAAAGGTTACTGATGAAATGGGATAAGGAGGCAAGAGGGAGGTTGGGTCTTGTTACGTCGCACAGAGAGGTTCTAGGGCTGTAGAGTTTGTGATTGTACAAGTGAGAGGAGCAGATGTGCTGGAAGAGGTGAGACATTAGATGCAAAGAATGGCTACATAGAAGGAAAGCTTGTGGGTTGTGATCAGAAGGATGCTTAGTTTGCAAAGATATCCAGAGAGTAAGGCAGACGGGCATTTCACAGAGGAGGCGACACTCTGAGCAGTGCTTAATTTGAGCCGGCGTGGGTTACCAACAATTATTTTTGGGGGATCAGCGCTTATTTCTCCACATCAGACATTTCCAGAGACCAACAGAGGAAAAATAAAACGTAAAGACTGAGAAAAAGAAATACGGAAAATCCCTCACCAAGGGAGAAAGCGGAAACGTGTAAGAGTGAGATAAGGGGGCAGGGAGTGCCTGGCAGTGAAATAAAGAGGCCTGAGGTGGATTCAGGACTGCGCACCCTCGCTGTTCACGCTTTGACATTTTATAGCACCGGCCGCAGGTGTGCGAGCAGCGCTTTGAGCACCGGCACGTATTCTTTTACAAATAAAGCACTGACTCGGAGGCATAAAGACGCGCAGAGGATGGAGGGTATTGCAGGGATCATTCCATAGATAGGAAGGAGAACAAAAACTCACAAGCTATAAATCAAGGTCAGTTTCAATAAATGCAGGGTTTAGGAATGGGGGGTGTTTTACATCTTGGGCGCGATCTGAGGATGCATAAAGTGCAGGACAGAAAGGTTGATGATTGTTTCCTGTGGGATTGAGTTATTTGTTGTTGCATCGGTTGTTCCTTTGGTTGTTGATGGTGTTGAAATAGACTATCCATTTTTAGGTTACATAGCTATCAGAGATTATTTCCATTCTTGTGACTTCGTACTTGGCTTTTTGATTGGAGTTATAGAGTTATGTGCTGGATAGCTGGTCCTTTCAGCTTGTCTGTTAAGGTTTGGGTAGTAGACCATCTCTGTGAGTTGTACTGATAAATGCATTATGTATCTATTTGAGTCAGACGTATGAGTGGCACATTTATAGGTGAAAAGAAGCTCTACTTGCATGTGGGAGCGAGTGTAGGTCCTTCAGGATAGGAGAGATGCAGGTTTGTATATTTACTTTTAGAAGTAGTCTTGCTGACGAGTTTTGGATTCTTTTCAGTCTTCTCATAGTTGAGAATGAAATGCATAGTGTAGTCTGTTCGAATTATCAAGTTTTGTGAGGATGGGTCATGTTGTTGCTTGTACCTTTTGAAGAAATCCAAGATGAGAAAATATGCGTCTAAGTATGTTCATTTGTTAGAAAGTTATTTGAGACAACCTATCCAATGGAGTATTCACGGAAACTGTAGAGTAAATAAAGATTACAAGATTTCACACTTTTTAGGGTCGAGCCTGCGTTGCATGCGCTCGCACATGCGTTTCGCAGGGAGACTCTTTTGTATTTAGAAAAGGGCTCCGAGCCCTGTCACCTTCACTTCAGTGCTTTTTATTGGTTCGTGGGCTTCCCTAATTAAATCGGCTTGCTTTCATTAGTCGAAGGCACGCATACGTTAAGCCTTTTCCGGTGGCTAGCCCTCCTCGAGCGCAGCGACCAAGTACAGAAAACATGCGAGGCTCGCTGTTTTCCATCGGGCTCGTGGACTTTTTTTTAAACTAATTTACGAGCCCGATCTCGCTTGGCAGAAATCGAGCGCTTTACCTACTTGATTTCACTTTTTCGGGTTACGTGCATAAATGCACTTTTGCCCGATAGGTGAAAAGTCGGGTTAGGAGTTTACAACGCGATCGGCTCTAACACGAGAAAACGCGAGACCCGATGCATTGTAAATGCTTGTTTTAACTTCTTTTTGCCAGAGGTCCCAGATCATTTAGCCAGAAAGGTAGTGAGTTATAATTTTTCCATTCACCAGAGGTAAGAATTTAAGTTTTCCATATCATCCATTGATCTACAACTATGAAGCATGTGCTGATTTTTGATGGTCCCATGTCTTAGGTTTTTAGGTCGCAGCCTACCAGCAGAGCTGTCTGGTTTGCTAAAGACATCTTCAGGACTTTCAGAAAGCTGACCAAGGAATGCATTCTTTTAGTTGATTACCTTTGGCTTTGTGGTTTGTAACTCACACTTTCGTGCTTTCCACTTGCTGGCTTTATTTGCTTTAGGCTGTCCAGGCTCAGTTTGTCGCTCATGTTGCCTAAATCATGTTTTCTTTATCATTCCATAAAGTCACTTTCTGTTAACAGGCCTTTAAATTTTGTTCTTATTATCAGGCCGTCAAATCTTGTTCTTATCTCGTCACATTAGCTGTGCATTCAAAGACTGAGGTCAGATGCCAGGCACTGTCTTCCAAGGGCATTTGTTTACGTTTCTTTCTCTGACTTTAAAGTGAGAGGACTTTTTTGACAATCTTCCAGGATAGGGAAGAGTTTTTTCAAAAACACAACAGCATTTAAATCAACTGTTTAAGTATTTCAGAATATATCAGATTTATGAGTGCACAAATGAAGCACATTTTTGTTATTTCTGAAGTGTGTTGGAAACAAAGACTTTAATATAATCAAAATGAATCATTAAACTTGGTGATGCAATTTTCACACATTTTCATCGGTGCACTGTAGTTTTATTACTAAAACGGTTTGTGCAAATGTAATGGCAGTGTGCTACCACACTATGAATACTCTACTTTAAATCACTCCTCTCTACACCACTGCACACCACAGCACTGTACTTTGCACCACTACATTCCACAATACAGACTGTACTCTGCACCACTCCACTTTACACCACAGCACTGTACTCTCCTCTACTCCACTCTATACCACTGCAGTTTATGCCACTGCACTATAAGGCCTTATACTCCATTCTGCACCACTGCACTCTATGCCACTTGACTGTACTCTGCATTCTACACCGTGGCATTATACTCCACTTTGTACCACTCTATGCTGCTCTACTCTGCACCACTCTACAGCGCTGCACTCTACGCCAATTGATACTCTACTCTGCACTCTATGCCACTCGATTCTACTAAGCGCCACAGCCCTCTGTATCACTCAACTCTAGGACACTCCACTCTCCATGACTCTCTGCCACTGTACTCTACGACACTCTACTCTGTACCACTCCACTCTGCGCCACTCCACTCTCCATGACTCTACCACTGTACTCTACGATGCTCTACTCTGTACCACTCCACTCCCCATGACTCTCTGCCACTGTACTCTATGCCACTGTACTTTTCTGCACTCTACGACACTCTACTCTGTACCACTCCACTCTGTGCCACTCCAATGAATTCAGTGCCACTGCACTCTACGCCAATATATTCTGCAACAGTCTACGTCAGTGCACTCTACAGCAGTCCACTCTGTGCCACGCCAGTGTATGCCACTCTACGAGACTGCACACTGTGCCACTCCAATACATGACACTCTGACTCTCCACTCTACAACACTCTACTCCGCTCTTCACCGTTCCATTCCACAACACTCCACGTGACTCTCCTCTACACCACTAACTTTTAGCCATGCTGAGCAGCAGCCATGTTGGTGTACAACATGACGAAAACACACTGGTATAGCCATTAGCTATTGCATTGGCGACACCTATTGGCTTTGTCAGTGCTTGTTCCAGATAGAGAAGGGATCTGTGTTCCCTCTACGTAGCTGTAGCAGTTGAGTCCAAAACTCGTAATACGTTTTAGCAGTGGGTTCCTGTAAATGTTAAAAAGGTGCAGAGAGATGATAGGTCCCTGAGGGCTCCTCCTTTAAGCAGTAAAGATTTGGGGAGACGGGGCTGTGTTTTTCAGGTGGCCCTGGTGATTAAGGTAAGGTGAAATCTGATTGAGAGTGAGGCTATCTATACCACTTCTTTCCGTCTGGGAAGTATTGTGTCACGATGTACTGGGTCCAACGCTCTGAAAGTTATATTGGAGATAAGGCAGCTGTACCTCTTCTCTTGACTGTGTTTTTAGGGTCATCCCATAATGTGATGATGGCTGATTCAATCCCTCTTCCTCTGTGGAATCCTCTTTGCCAGTTTGGAAGTCGTTTTTCTACGATTTCTGAGATTTGGCAAAGATGGGTAGCTCAATAACTTTGCTAAGGAAAGGATCTTTGGAGATCCAAATTGCTCTTCTTAAGTAGTGTACATACTCTTTAAAGCAACATTGAATGATATCCTAAATTTCCCTTTTGTTGGATTCTAACCTTGACATGTGACTGGGATTTTATGAGCAGATCCCCATGTTGCTGTGTAACCTAACTTTCCTTCCCTGAGCACCAAAGGCCCTAAAGTAGCCCACGGGATCCCTACAGAAACCAAAACTATAAATACATTATTTGTAAAATACACTTACTTAAAAAGGTTACCTTAACAAATATAACAATATTCTCCATTCGCAGCCCAGACAAATGGACACTTGGTGTTATTACTAAATAGAAAGCTGGTACTTAGTTTCCCAGCCTTTGACAGATGAAAGGCTTGGTTTTCCCAACAGGGTTGAAATTTGTCTGGCTGGTGGAATTCCAGTGTTTACGTCAGGCTCGGAGGGAGTCCGAAAACTACACTTGCAAAACACTGACTACCTAATGCAATTACTATTTATTTACAAATGAAGGCCATTTGGCAGTGAAAGAAGTTGGCACAAGGGCCTAGACATCATGCAACACTTTAAAACTGTGTAATCCCTGCCCTGAGGAGCTCCTGCGGAAATCAGATCTGGGAACAATTTAGAACAAAGTGCTGGGTGCAATGCTCTCCTGCGGCCCAAGTAAAGTGAGCCTCGAAGCGTCGGGACTCTTTATGCCAGGGTTGTTTTATAGCACTTATAGCGCTTTCTGCACGGTTGTGGGGTGCCAAAGCACATTATTGGATAATTCAATCTAAAGGGGCAGGCTTATCAATCTTTCATGCAGCGCAACGCAGCAAGCCACCTCGCTACTCTGCGTGAAAGGGCAGACATGTGCCGTACTTAACATTATACAACGTATTCCTGTCCTTTCCTAGCGCTGGTGCTCTTTAGGCTGCCTAGCGCCATGATGCAAGGGTGCCTGCGTTGTAGGCATGATTGTGTTTGTGCAGGAGGGGGCACCATTGTGCACAAAAACGATCCTGAGAAACATCAACCTCGTTCTGCATGTGCTGCCGAGTGAAGCACACATGGAGGACAAAATGAGGCAAATAAATATATGTCTCCTCGGTACCCCTCACCTGGGGAGGCGTTGCAGTTTGATGCATTTCCAGGTGCACCACTAACGGTATATCTGGAAATGTGCCTCAATCCATGGGTGGATGCGTGCGAGCACCGAAGCCCCACCCAGGGCACGCCTCCCTGCAGCAGACTAATGCTCGGCAGCAACTTACACTGCCTTGTGTTACCGTAGATGTATCAAGCCATGCAGGGTCACGCAAGAATGCCTTGTGTGGCTTGATAAATCTCATTTAGGTTTTGCTTTGCAATTGCATCCCGTAGCATGGCACAAGGGTGACGCAAAATCTGGATAAGTATGGGCCCAAGTGTTCAAGTGGGTGAGGAGGCCAGTCCCCATGTCACATGATCAGGGCAAACATTGACTCTGTAAGTTATTTCACAAAGATTCCGATATGCAGATTTATTTATGGTGGATAACTTGGTTCTTGGCTATGGATACATTTAGTTTAATTGCATAAATAAGTCCTCCATGCGAATAGCCTGAACACTTAGTATAGGTCGTGCCCACCTGGATTAAAACTGGGCACACCTTGTGTAAATCATCCAGGCCCAGGTGCGACCACCTCTCTTTGTTCGGAGCTGGAGGGAAATGTGACTTACGAGGGCTCCAACATGGCTTTGCAACCTTCTTTGTTAATTAATTTATTTGAAGTTTGTATATAATGCCATGTCACCAGGCAGGTTTCAAGGCGCTTTACAGAGAACCAAACAGCTCCATGAACATGTCAAAGAACCCAAAAGAAGAGAGGTAAGGAGGGAGGTGGGCGGAGTGAATGGACGGTGGACTGGAGCAAGGGGTGGTCAACAACATTCACTGCTGAAAATTGCGTCATGGAGTCTCTTGAGATACGCAAGTGGGAAAACGTGTGAGGGCGGCGCTGAAGGTGATGTGAAGGCGAAGATCTGTGTGGACCAATAGAATGTTGTGGCAGGGTCTTAGGTCCATAGGTAATGAGTTCCAAAAATGGACTGTCACTTCCAGAGAATTAGGGTACATAGAGAATCTTGATTTCATTAAAGACAGCGGAGGTTAACATCATGCATATACCTTTTTTTGCTTCTATGTTGACGTAGACTTGAATGTGGTTGTTTGTAAAGTTAGGGGCGCCTTGTTCTACGTAGCCTTACTCCTCGGACAGCCTCGGGGGGTTGGCAAGGCAGGCAGGTCTGCTGCAGTGCAAGTCCTTTACGGTGATGCAGCCTAAACTGAACCTGATTGCTGCTGGAGTGCTAACCAGTGGAGGTCTCGCATGTGTTCACCCCTGTGGGTAAGAGAGAGCCAAATGCATCGTTCCAGTACAGTTTTAATATCAAGCGTGCGCATGTTTGCAGACTTACAGTTTCATAAGCACCAGTCGGCCCAGAAGCCCAACTTTAGCTTAATCACCAGCTACATTTTGGTTTCTGGTAATTCCAGGTCAATACTTAGTTGGAGAAAGTTTACGCCACAAAGCCCTGGGTGCTGGGGCTGCTCGAAAGCCAGGCCTGGCTGAAGTTCCCAGCTTGGGGTGATTGGCTGCTGTGTTCTCTTCAGGGGACTCATACACACCTCAGTCTGTTACAGTAGTTTTTTGTTATTGTGTCAGTCTGCAGACATTCCCTCTCATCTGATCAGTCAGAGTATGAGATCTGGAAAACAATGGATTGGTCTTTGCGCAAAATAGATACTAGGGGCTGTATTATGCATACACTGTACTACCCCACTCAGTGCTGCAATGCACACTTTAGTCCACCCCACCCCACTGCAATACACCCACTCACTCCAATCCAGCCCACTCCTGGCAAGTCCACCGCTACCAGTCCACCTCACTCCAGTCCAATCCACCCTCACTTTACCATCCGTCCCACTCCAAATCAATACAATTTGAATCCACCCACTCCAGTCCAATCCAGTCTATATTAATCCACCCTACTCCAGTCTAATCCTCCCCACTCCAAACCACCTTAATCCACCCAACTCCAATCCAGTCCACCCCCAAGCCATTCCGCTCCAATCCAACCCACCTCAATCAAATCCACTCAAATCCAACACACTCCAGTCCAATCCACCCACTCCAGTATAATCCACCTCAGTCCAATCCACCCACCACATTCCAGTCCTATCCACCCCAAACCACTCAAGCCAAACCATCCCACACCATTCTAGTTCAGTCCACCGCACTTCAATCCAACATACCACCATTCCAATTCAATCTACCATAATCCATACCACTCCACTCCACTGCACTACAACCCACCCTAACCCAATCCAATCCAAGCCACTTTATCTCACTTCAGTCCACCCCACTCCAATCCAATCGTTCCACTCCACCTCACTCCAGTCCACTGCGTCCACCCCATTACAATCCACCCCACCCTGCACCGATCCAATCCACCCCCTCCAATCCAGTGAATCCAATTCACCTCATTCTATTCCAATCCACCCCACTCCAGTTCAATCTAATCCACACCACTCCACCCACCCCAGTCCAAGCCACCCCAGCCCTGTCACTCCAATCCAAACCACCCACTCTAAGCCAGGCTAACTCACCCCACTCAAATCAACCCAAATGCACTCCCGTAGCCCATGCCAGCCTACTCCATTCCAATCTAATCCACTCCACACCGATCCTTTCCCACTCAATCCACCACACTCTACCCCAATCCAGTCAGCCCCCCTCTACTGCAGTCCAATCCACCCCACTACCTCAAACACTCCACCCTACTCCGCACAATCCATTCCACGGCCCTTGCTGCCACTGAACCACTGAACTGTACTCCCCTCTATTCAACTCTACGAAACTCTGTGAAACTCGACTCCACTCTACGACACTCTGACAGATCCACTCTCTGACACGCCGACAGATCCACTCCCTGACACACTACTTCTCCACTCTGACCCCCGCGCCACTAGCTTTGAACCATGCTGAACAGCAGCCACACTGGTGTACAACATGGCAAAAACATTGCCAAGGCCAACAGTTCTCACACAGGCGAGACCTATTGGCTTTGGTAAAGCTTGTTAGTTTAATGGCCCTTCTCGGAGCTTCACACAGACTATAACACGGCAGCGGATATAAAAACATCTGCTTTGTGTAAAACCTTATGTTAACTTGTAAGTTAAATATTCAAGTTATAAACCCTTTCGTCACCCCTACGTGCCACGGCCTTCTGGAAACAACCCCCCGTGCGGCTCATAAAATAGGTAAAAAGAAAAATCAAATTAAAAAGTAGCTGCACTAATACATACATTGTTAAAATGTGGTGGGTGGAGGGAAGCGAGTTGAGATGGTCGCTTTACAGACTTGAAGAGGAAATTCCATTTCTGTGGAAGGAGACGCCGATGGGGGAGGAGGGGAGAGACTGAGCATGGCACCTCTCGCCGGGCACCTGTCTTGTTACTCAGAATTAAAGCATGCCCGAAGCACGGCTGCGCTCGTGCACAGACATTTTTATAGTGCCTCCTTAGAAGTAAAGGTCAAGGCGCGCTTGACAAGTAAAGCGATTAATGAACATTGAGGTGAAAGCAGCTCATTATAAACTGCTAAAATCCAAAGCCGCGAGATGTGGTATTTCAGGGGCCACGCCGTGCCAGGGTTGGTACCACGCAGTGGAGATATCTGGTATTTGCATCCCAAGTCGAGGTGTGTGGGGCGCCCCTGCACTCAGAATGAAGCCCTCCGTAGGAGTTTGGGGAGGGGAGTGACCCACCCGGGAGAGTGACCCACCCGAGACTCTAGCTTTTATGCTGCTTCACTGCTCCACTGCTCACAGGGATGGTTGGGTTTCTCCCGCAGTTATAAATGTTTTCTGTAATTCTTCATAATTCTTTAATTTACGCCTGCATGGCGCCCTCCATAAAACCCCTTAAAATAGACCCTGCCGCGGGCTCCCTTGACGCGCGGCCCAGAGCCTTGGCCACCCCTTTCCGGGTGCATGTGTCTCGCTGCCTGGGTGGCCGTAGGTGGAAAAGTCACGTCAGCTTCGCCGCCCCCTCGTTAACGCACGTGGCCACCTAGACTGTTCAAAGACCGGCTCTTTTATAGTGCCTCCTGAATCCGCGCCGGGCCTCGCCCCAGGCGCTGTGCAGGTGCCGGCTCTGTGGTTTTGGAACAGCTGCCGCCCTGGGAAGGAGCGGGTATACTGTCCTTGGTGGGCTGTTGAAATGCGGCGTCCTGTGTGCCAAGGGGCACCAGTGGGCACTCACAGGCGCTATCTGCACCCCTCCGCCGGTGCCCGGTAGGCGCCTGGTCATGGGTCTGGCGGGTGATTGCCTCAGCTTTGGAAGTCAGACTAGTGTTGGCCCCTTTTGTTTCCCACTGAGAGGGTCACTGGACTGATGAAGCAATGAAGGTCCAAATTATGTGGAAAAGATGGCTACGCCACCTTGCAAGAAAATAATGCGGCTTCCTATCGTGGCAGGGCCTTTGTCAGTATTTTGTCGTGAGGTTGTCACTGTAAAAGACATTAAAGCTGGCCGGGTAAAGGGTTCACCTCATCGCTACCAGCTTAAGACGGACACACCGATCAGCCGGGAAAGGAGGTCCCGCGGAAAGTGGCTGCCACTGGCGGCACCGGCGCACGTCCCTTCCAACAACTGTTGATCCGTTTGAGTTTCTTTTGCGAAATCTGCACGTTATGCAACAGAAGATGGCTGATGTGGAATGTCAGGTACATCTGTAAAGTTATGTGGTAAATGTTGCCACACAATGGGAAACAGCAATGCTTCCATGATACAAGTGTGAGCGGAATATGGAGTGAATGCTGTAGGTTGGAGACACCTCCCCTCGTGCTCGGGGCTTGTTAGATGGTAAAACCTGAGCAGAGGTGCTAGGATCAGAGCATCTCCGGGCACAGACCTGCCCGCGGGCATCTTAAAAGGGGCCCTGCCAGCTGGCCCCGCCCAACACTGGATTGCAGAGCTGATGTTTGGCGCTTGAATGAATAATCCTTTCCCTGTTGTTCTTGGACAAAGCCCGGTTTGTAGTGTTCAGTAATTTTCCACTGATCGGCAGAGTCTGGCCTGTGGGGTGACTCATTCTGAGGGCTTCCCTCAAGGGCCTCGTTTGAAGAGGTTGGACTAGGGCCGCGCTGGCCTGCGCCACAGGGAGGGGGCAGGAATGAACGGAGTTTATGAAATGAGGGCTTCCTGGGCTCTTCCCTCACGCTGGCTCACAGTTGGCTGCCTAGCGCCACCTCGGGCACCCTGGCACCCTGGCACCGTGGTCCAAGGGTGCTGTGTAGTAGGCAGGTTTGTTTATGTGCTGTAATGGACACCTTCCTGAACAAAACAATCCATAGGGGCGTTTTAATGAAGGTAAGTAAAGAGATTTCTCATCCAGACGCCTCACCTGGGATCAGTGCTTTAAATGGGAAAAAATAAGTGCAGGTACTTATTAAAATGAGTTATGGGTGTGGCTGTTGGGCGGGGCTAGAGGCGGGGCTAAGGGTGAGACATGATGATACATCTATCCAGTATTCATATTGCCCATGACAGTGGTCCTAAACACACCATATGTCCAGATTCCCTCTGCATGTAAAGGGAAAGGTTAGGTTGAATGACCATGGCAAAGGATCCTTGGAACAAATTTAACAGATCTTGGACGGTTCACTCTCAGCATCACTGTGTGTGATATTAGACATGGACAGTGTTCTAGGCCAGTATTATGTGATCCCAGTACTGTGGTATATTGGGCATTGATAAGACAGTATGCATATGCCATTGCTTTATATTGGACAAGTGCTGTAATAATGTGTGTGGGTGCTTTGTGATAATAGGTCCAATTTTTGTGCTAATGCCACAATGTTGAGTGATCTTGCGTACCGCTTTTTATTTAGCTGGACTGGGCCAGCACTGTGTATTGAGATAAGTGCTACTAATGCACCAACATTATGTACAGGGAGTTGACCCTGCATCTTATTACGTGTTTACCAGTTTCGCTAAGAAGTAGATTTGACTGCACCTGATGTAGAGGATGGTGGATCCTCAACACAACACAGAAAATACGTTCACTGTTAGCCGGATGTAGCGATTGTACTAGTGATTGGCATGAAGTTCCCGTGCAACTGATATAATACTGCGTTGATTTATAAAATAAATTAACTGAAAATGCCCCTAGTTCTCTTCTCTAGTTGCTGAATTTGAAAAGGCCCAGCAAGGACCAAAACACCTCAAGAGGCCACTGGTGCAACAAAGGCCCCCGCACACCCGGCAGTGCATGTGGGGGGCTTAGCTCCAGGAGGCCCCCACAGCACAGCACCTGGCATTGGTTAGTCTGGAGGGGGGCCCTCCATGTTCTTTGCAGGGAGGCCCCCTCCACTTTTTGCACCACTGCAAGAGGCCCAGACTGGGTGTGAATGCACACTGCAAATAAGGTGTGATAGGAGTGCCTTTCGGGGGCCAGCCTTTCTTTAAAAGTTGAAATGGGGAAGGCCTTTTACCTTTACGTTTGTTAATAGTGAGTGGTGTGAAGACCTGCTGGGAATAGGCACTAAATCAAAATGGAAGAATCCCTAAACCAGGAATGCATCCAAGCCATCAGCAGCAGCACTATTGGCCCAAGCAAGTTTATAATCAGTGTGCCCTTGGAAACTGACTGGAATCGCAGGATTAATAATTACTTCTATACGAGTTGCAGCACACACCAAACCATGTGAGAAATGTATTAATAGAATAGGTTAAATCGTCACACAAAATGTAGGCCAAACATGATGATATTCCTTGTTTTGTAATAATTTTCAGCTTGTTAATGGCGTACTTTATGCTTGCATTTGGCACAATACCTAAATATTCTTGAGTGCACGTACCCCCAGAAATAAACAAGCAGACATGAACACACACAGCATTCCACATATTTTCTTTAAAATATATCCTGAGTGTCCCGATTCTCTCCCTCTTACCGTCGCTTTTCTCTTACACAAACCAGGCACACACAAGCAAGCCAACACACAGACACTCCCACAAGAGACTCAGTGGGATGAAAGCCATTTTAAACTACTTATCTCCGTGGCTTGTGGCTTTCTTAATTGCGCCTGTTATTGGGCTTCCTGGATTCAGTTTGTTCACTAAATCACGAGATAGTTTGAACGAGATTGACAGTGCAGGGCCTTAATGGTCCTACAACATAGTGTGTGATCCTGGGCAAACGGACATTATGCAAATTAGACTATGCTGAATAGTTCAGCAGTGGCTCAGCTCGGGGCTACAAAGGCAGTTTGGCTGTCACATTGTCGTCCAGGCAGACTTCATTTTCACAGCCTCGAGCTCAGAAGCACGAGCAACAACGAGCCTTTTATGAGTACCAGTTAGGGTGACCACCTGGCATTGAGGCAAATTCTGGACAGGACTGTAAAAAATTCAGGACAAAGGGTCAAAATTCAGGACAAAAATTCAGGACAAAGGGTCAAAATTCAGGACAAAAATTCAAGAATAAACGTTTTACACACACACGCAAGAGAGGCCATGCCTCACTATGTTGTCAGTGCATTTATGTACTCTTTTTTAACATAGCACTATTTATTCACTGTGGACCTTTTGTGATTGCCTCCTGGTGTGCTACATTCAGGTGTCACATTACGTCCTTGTTCAGTAGTAAATTAATGCCCTTCACGACAAGGCCATCACCCCTACCCAAATCTACCTGATCTTTCCTGAAGAGAAAGTAACAGCAACATTTTTATTATCTTTCTGAACATTTCAAAACCCCTGGCAAACAGTTTGGGAAACATTAAGATAATTAACCTTATGCTAGTTTAGACAAATTGAACAAAAACATCTGGCTTACCCCAACCGCCCATAGACTTTCAACCTAATTTTTTTTAAAGAGGCAGGGCAGACGGTGTGGGTGACAGTCTCACACCTAATGACAGGATGTGATGTACCCATAACTTGTCTGTAGTCTCACTGCACTAGAGTGTATGTTTGGGACTCTACATTTATCTCAGAAATGGGAGCCCGGACTACCAATCAAAGATAATAAAAGAGTAGGATGAAATTGAGAACAAATTGGAGATCCACGGCAAGTAATTCAAAGGGTTGTTGCTAACAACTGGATAAATAAAGAAGAGAAGAAAAGGGTGGGACAATTCCTAAAATCAGACAAGATGGGTCCACCAAGACTATTTGAAGGTATTGGGTACCTGGGGAGTTGTCTGCACACAGGAGCGAAACAGAAGGAGCACTGTCAAGTGGTTGAACAATCAACACCCATCCACCTTGGCAAACTCTTCTGGTGCAATGGTTCGCTGTTAGTGCTTGTGATGGGTGAGCAGGGGCCAGACCCCTTGCAAGGTTGTGCAAGACAATTGCCCGCTTAGTCCATGTCTTTATATGGTTTTGAAATTGAGCAAAAGCCAAACTAGAGATCTGGGTTATCCCTAAGTGTCAAGTACACATAGAATCTTCAAAATATTTGGGATGTAAATTGCACAAACAAAATTTACAAATTTTAAATTTCAATTAGTGTTTCTTTAACATATGGCACTGTTTTCGCCTTCATATACAATTAGATCTCAGATTGAACTGGGAACCAGTTACCTTTTGATACCTAGTGATTAATATCTACCATTCTTACACTGATTTCCAGGATGAAAATCTCGGCAGAGCGAATGGTCCCTCCAAGCCCAGTTTGCTTTTTGGTCTTCTTTTCTGCTTTCTGTAGAGGCCACGTGGCACTAGCGAAGATGGTGTGCTACCCCAATGATCGTATTATTTTGCAAACCTTCCCCTGCTCGTCCTTCATTCCTTCTTCAGACAGGCCACACATCTGATTTGGTCGCTGCGGCGCCATCGGGAGCTCTTTCCACTCTAAAGCTAACTGTGACTGCGGGTGGATTAGATCTTCTGGACTTAGAATGCTTTTATTCAGCTGCAGATGTCCAATGGGTGGCTCACTGGCTTTCTGCCCACCTCCCTGCATGAGATGGGGTTTACCAGTAAAGACTTTTAAGGAAGGCTTAATGCACTGCTCATCGTTTCCTACTGACCATTCTATGGATCACCATCCGGGGTTATCATGCATGGCTTTCTCTTGCCTTGCCAGAACCTGTAAACTCACTGACACAAAGAAACCCTATGTTCCTCCACTACCTTTGCTAAGCCTTCCCACTCGCACAGGATGGCTGTGCTCAGAGCAACTCCATCAGTGGCATGTTGCAGGTGTCTTAAAATTGGGGACTTTGTTTCTGAACAGTGAGCTACTAAATTTCCAAACCCTGGTGGCAGACTACCATCTTCACCCCGGTCAACTCCTTACTTACAACCACCTTAAATAATCATTAAATGCCCTATTTCATGTCTGCTAACTAGCACTAATCCTACAAGAGGTGTGCCAGAAGCTCTGTACCATAGGAAGTGGTGGCAAACTGATAGAATGGGTGTACAGACCTATCCTGCAACATGGAAACCACTCCAGGTCTTCTTGTCATACTACCTGGGTGATTGATGTAGCCAAACCTCTGCAAGATATGGACTAAAATACCGGACTTTCCCCACAAAGTATCCCACAGCTGTCACTAAGTAAATTCATAGTGCTTCCTTGTGAATGCATTCTGCCCGTTGCTTGCCATTGGCCTTGTGGTTTGTAACTCACAATTTGTTGCTTTCAATTTGCTGGCTTTATTTGTTTTAGGCTATGCAGCTTGAATTTGTCCCTTCCCTTGCCAAAACCTTATTTACAGTATCCTGCCGAGTGCTCCCTTTCTGTAAACAGGCCTGTAAATCTTGTTATTATCTTATCATATTTGCTGTGCATTCAAAGAACAAAGTCAAATGTCAGGCTCTGTCTTCGGTGGGAACTTAGTGTTTCCTTCCCTTTCTCTGACTTCAAAGTGAGAGGATTTATGCAACAATCTTGCTGGGTACTGGGGTTAGGAAAGAGTTTTTTCTATCACATGACAACATTTAAATAGACTTCAGAATATATCAGAATTGCACCCTACTCTGCATCACTCCACTTTACGCCACTCCATGCCACTGTTCTCTTCTCCATTCGGAACCACTCCACATTATGCCACTGCTCTCTATGCTACTTCACACTATGCCTCTCTACTCTACTCTGTACTACTCTACTCTAAGCCACTGCACTTTGCGCCTCTCTACACCACTGCGCTCTGCTCGTCTGCACGCCATACCACTCCAGTCTGGGCAACACCAATCTAATCCGCACAACTCCACTCTCTGCCACTCTGCAACGCTGCACTGTACGCCACTGCACTCTAAGCTAATACACTCTATGCTACTGCACTTTACTCTGTAACACTCAACTCTATGCCCCTGCACTCTACATCAATACACTGTACATCATTCTAATCTACTCTGCACTCTATGCCACAGCACTCTACACTACTTTACTCTATGCCATCACACTCTATGCCATTTTATGCAGCTCCACTCTAACCTGCACTTCTCCCCTCTAAGCCACCTCACTCTACTGTGAAATAATCTACTTTATGCCACTGCACTCTGTGCAACTGCATTCTATGCCACTGCACTCTACCCTGCACCTCTCCACTCTATGCAACTGCACTCTACTCTGAAACAATCTATTCTACGCCACTGTACTCTATACCACTCTGACCACTGCACTCTAGTTCAATGCACTCTACACCACTGCAAGCTGACACTCTGCAACACTGCTCTGGCCGCCACTATACTCTACACCACTCTGCCCTGTACTACTGCATTTTGCACCAATATACTCTATTCCACTGCATTCTATGCCACTCTACTCTGCCCAGTGCCACTCTGTGCAACTGCACTCTACACCAGTGCACTCTAAACAACTGCACTGCCCTTTACTCTGCACCACTGTACTCTATGCCACTGTTCTCTGTACCACTCTACACCACTGCACTGACACTCTACTCTGCAACTCTGCACTCTACACCACTCTACTCAATGACACTGCACTCTAGGCACTATACTCTACTCTACACCACTCTACAATACCCCACTCTGCACCACTCTACACCACTACACTCTATGCCACGAGTCTACTCTGCACTCTATGACACTGCACCACTCTGCATTACTGAACTCTCTGCTACTCTATTGTATGCAACTCTACTCCACTGCACTCTATGTAACTCTACCCCATGCCACTCTATGTAACTCTACCCCATGCCACTCTATGCCACTGCACTCTGCGCCAATGCACTCTAAACAACTGCACTGTACGCCACTGCCCTCTACTCTGTACCACTGTACTCTACGGCACTGCTCTCTGTGACGCTCTACTCCACTCTACATCACTGCACTGACACTCTACTCTGCAGCATTGCACTCTCCACCACTGTACTATACACCAATGTACTATTTCCTACTGCATTCTATGCCACTGCACTCTATGCCACTCTACTCTGTACCACTGTACTCTACGCCACTGCTCTGTGCCACTCTACTCCACTCTACATCACTGCACTGACACTTTACTCTGCAGCATTGCACTCTCCACCACCGTACTATACACCAAAGTACTATGTACTACTGCATTCTATGCCACTGCACTCTATGCCATTCTACTCTGCACCACTCCACTCTACAGCACTTTTCCCTACTCTGCACCACTCTACACTACACCACTGCACTCCCTGCAATGTGAGTCTGCTCTGCAATCTATGGCGCTGCAACACTCTACAATACTGCTCTCTCTGCTACTCCATTGTATGCCCCTCTACTCCACTGCACTCTATGCCACTCTACTCTGTCCCATGTTACTGCACTCTAAACCACTGCACTCTACGCTAACACACTCTAAACAACTGCACTGTACCCCACTGCACTGTACTTTGCACCGCTGGGCTCTACGCCACTGCTCCTATGCTACTCTACTCCACACCACTGTGCCACTAGCTTTAAGCCATGCTGAACAGCAGCTACTCTGGTGTATAACATGGCTAATGGCTAAAACACATTAGCAAAGCCAATAACTCTTTCGTAGATGAGACCTATTGGCTTTGCCAATGTTTGTTAGTACTATGAGGTACCGAGGTACCTGAAAGAACTGTGAAAAATACAATTACATCATAATAAAGGCTGCTACAAAAAGCGCAAATACATTTCGGTTAAATAAATAAAAAAGTGCTTCTCAAATACAGATTTGAATAATATACAGTTTCTACCTAGTGATAAAAAATGTTTATAACACTCCATTAATACCACACACTCCACAGCTCACCTTGGAACACCATTACAATACCTCTCTGAAAGAAATATCTTTGCCACCAGAAAACTTCAAGTGACTCCTTTTAGAAAAGTCAATGCAGGTTTTCAAGCCCCTTTGTATTTGCAGGTTTACCAGTTGCGCACATTTGCATGTCTTTAGGAAAGGAGACCCCCTGTCAAGAAGGCCTTTTCTTATCTGTCTGCCCCTCCCTCCCTCAGAGCACAGGAGACCCCCTGCCTTCCAGCCCGGCTGGGGAAACTCCTCTGCCCATAATTTCGCCCTGCCTTGGATGCTCTTTAGGTGAAAGCTAAAATTACGGACAAATGCCGTCCGTAAAAGCTTTCATCACGGACAACGGACAGCAGGGCGAAATTACGGACAGTCCGTGAAATTTACGGACGGGTGGTCACCCTAGTACCGGTACTCTCATTGCAGGCAGAGAAGTGCCGGTACTCACAGCGGTAAAAATAAAAAGTGCCGGTACTCAGTACCTGTGAGTACCGGCCCATTTAAAGCACTGCCTGGGATGGTGTAAAGTTTTGATGCATCCCCAGGTTTACATGGTTTTGTAAATATGGTGAAGTGTCAAAATCCTTAAATCCTTGCGTGGGAAAACCAACTGCAGTACCCATGGGACGCCCCTGAAGCAGAGTAACGCAACGCGCAACTTGTGCTGCGTTGCCCTACTCCAGTGGTTCCCAACCTGTGGTCCGTGGACCCATGGGGGGTCTGCAAAGCCTTCTCAGGGGGTCTGCGACTGCTTAGAAAATTTAAAAATATTAATAAATACTGACAAATTAGGTCCCAAGCTTCCAGTAATGACTCAGTGGGGGGTATCTGGATTCCAATGATAATTCAGTGGGGGTCCCTGGGGTCCATTAATGATAAAGTGGGGGTCCGCAGAGGTCAAAAGGTTGGGAACCACTGCCCTACTCCATATCTATAAGGCCATGCAAAGACACAGAAAGTAGCTTTGCGTGGCCTGATTGTCATGATTTTGCAGTTGGTGTACCCAGAGTGCCACGAAAAGTGATGGTCCGGAGGCACAAGGACCTCACAGATATGCCACTGAATTTGTAAGCTGTCCCACCACCGCCTGGTCCCACACTAAAATAAGATTAGCTGTAATCCTGCTACTAGCTAGGAGTGTGCGAAATTCACGCAATTTGCCTTTGTGAAATTACGCAAAATTACAGCAGAATTCAGTACAATTTCACGTAATAATACAAAATAGAAATTCAGCTTTTTGTGCGCCATATTTTAGCCTGAAATCGCATTTAAATAACAGCACAGTGAACAACTCCTTGTGTTCTGTTGTTCACTTGCGTTTGCAATAATTTTTTCCACAAACTGTGCATTTGCACTCAATTTTTACCATGAACGGTGTGCAATTACGTTAAGTGGTGTATCTGAGTAATTTCGTGACTTTTATGTAAAAAGGAGTAACACAAAGTTCTTGAAATTATGCTGGTGTTAATTACATTTCACCTAGGCCTAATATTAACCCCTTGAATGCCTTGGTGTCTGCACTTCCTGTCCCAGATCCCTGCCCTCGTGTTTGCACAGACCTGATAACATTGAGGGGGGCTTTCATGTGCAATGTTTGCCTTGTTCCCATGAAGTGTGTACAGTTTATACAGGGCCACAGGAATTATGCGATCTTGCTGCTGCTGTGGAATTTTGAACACAATTATGTATTTGCCACATTTCCCACCTAATCCATCACCTGTTTCCTAATCTTCAGATTTTGGCAAAAGAAAAATTGTATTTCTATCTGAAGCAGATCAAAAGTTACTAACATTGCGGCAGCCCATGTTGCTGCGCCTTATGCAAAGATGACTGGTCGCCTTCGCTTGTTTATTACTTCATTTGCATGTTTAACTAGTACGAAGGAGGTGAAACCTTTACCTCGACATTGTTAACATTTGAGTCAATAACAAAGTACCACATTAGATCGCACAATGTGCCTTTTCTTGCTGCAAAATTCTGCCAACTCTGCCGCATAATTCGACCCTCTCCTGCCGCATAATTCCAGGGGGTCTTAAATGTGCAGCATAAGGGCGTCGTGGTTACAATGTTTTTGCGGAGTATACATATCAGTAGGGCAGTCATGGACTTACAGGGGAACGCCACCCCCGTCCCCTCCAATCACAGCACCGCAGAGAATTATCCAGGCCCACCTGAGTGCAGAGCCTCCATGGCTTGTCCTCAAGGACCCCCTCCCCTGACCCCAGATGGCCCCCGTGCCTCGTGCGCTCCAACATCATTCTAAACCCTGATCCGAGTTACCGCTGCCCTGCACCAGGCCGTGCTTTGCTTGTCAGGAAGCTTTGAGCCTCGTCTGCCAAGCTCTCAACCTGTAGCCGGGGGCCAATGTACCCTCTGGAGCACCCGCCGACACCTGGCTGTGGAGAACGCAGGTCTAGCCTGGCACCGCGGGCACTTACCAGGGCGTTCCGGGAGTGGCCCGGGCATGCCACAGACGCGAGCCTGGGGCGTAAAAACCAACAACACAGTGTTATGGCCGCCCTTCAACTTAACCCGTTAGTCTGTGTTGTGTTTGAGACCCCACCGGGGCCTGTGGGTGTAGCGCCAAGAGGCTCTGCGAGAGATACAGCGCTCTATAGAACATTGGTGCCATGGAGGATGCCCCTGCTGCTGCCCTCGGAGACCCCTTTCATGAGCCCTCGTTGGGTGATACCTGTGTGCACATGCATGCAGTTACCGTGACCTCATGTGTCCTCGAGGCTTGGAAACAAGGTGGGTCAGACCGGATGCCCGCAGCAGGGCTGGCGTCAGAGGGCAGGTTGGGGCATCTACGGCTGTTATTGAAGTGCCAAGAGGGGCGGAGAGGGCCTCGAGGCAAACAGTGCCAGCATGAAACTCTAGCGTGGCGGGTTGCGCACCTGCTGCAGAGATCGGCCTCCAAACTTTAAGTCGGCAGTTTAAGTTTTCAAGGGGCCTACGCAGTCTTTCATCTTTTTGAGAATGATGCATCATGTACAGTTTAAGGAAGTAATAGCAGTTGAGATGAATTGATAACTCTTGCGCAGCCCCCAGGAGGGCTCAGTGACACACAACAAATGTATAAATAAATAAATAAATGAGCCACCAGAAACTATCCTGTTTCAGTACTTTTCCCTCTGAATTCTAGACAGTGAATGAATACGAACACAAAGGACGTGAGAAACTTTGGGAATACAAGTGAATAATCAAAATTGGTGTGTCCCCCTTCCTAGTGATTACACCTGGCACCGCCCACCACTAAACTTACAAATGCACCATCGGGTGCGCGCGCGCGCACGCGGATGCTGCTTCTGTGAGTCAGAGACCACCATGTGCAGAGTCGAGGGGCTCCCTGCACACGTCACTTGTGCCCAGGGCTCTCTGCACACGTCACTTGTGCCCAGGGCTCTCTGCACACGTCACTTTTGTCCAGGCCTCTCTGCACACGCAACTTGTGTCCAGGCCTCTGCACACGCAACTTGTGTCCAGGCCTCTGCACGAGTCACTTGTGTTCAGGCCTCTCTGCACGCGTCACTTGTGTTCAGGCCTCTGCACGCATCACTTGTGTTCAGGCCTCTCTGCACAAGTCACTTGTGTCCAGGCATCCCTGCAGACGTCACTTGTGTCCAGGCCTCTGCTTGCGTCACTAGTTTCCAGGCCTCTGCACGCGTCACTAGTTTCCAGGCCTCTCTGCACGGTCACTTGTGTTCAGGCCTCCCTGCACGCGTCACTTGTGTTCAGGCCTCTCTGCAAGCATTACTTGTGTCCAGGCCCCCCTGCACGCGTCACTTGTGTCCAGGCCTCCCTGCACGCGTCACTTGTGTCCAGGCCTCCCTGCACGCGTCACTTGTGTCCAGGCCTCCCTGCACGCGTCACTTGTGTCCAGGCCTCCCTGCACTCGTCACTTGTGTCCAGGCCTCCCTGCACGCGTCACTTGTGTCCAGGCCTCCCTGCACAAGTCACTTGTGTCCAGGCATCCCTGCACAAGTCACTTGTGTCCAGGCCTCTGCACGCGTCACTAGTTTCCAGGCCTCTCTGCACGCGTCGCGTCACTTGTGTCCAGGCCTCCCTGCACGCGTCACTTGTGTCCAGGCCTCTCTGCACGCGTCACTTGTGTCCAGCCCTCTCTGCACGCGTCACTTGTGTCCAGGCCTCCCTGCACGTGTCACTTGTGTCCAGGCCTCTCTGCACGTGTCACTTGTGTCCAGGCCTCCCTGCCCGCGTCACTTGTGTCCATGCCTCCCTGCCCGCGTCACTTGTGTCCATGCCTCTCTGCACGCGTCACGTGTGTCCAGGTCTCGCTGCACACGTCACTAGGGATCAGGCCTCGCTGCACGCGTCACTAGGGTCCAGGCCTCGCTGCACGTGTCACCAGGGTCCAGGCCTCGCTGCACGTGTCACCAGGGTCCAGGCCTCGCTGCACGTGTCACCAGGGTCCAGGCCTCGCTGCACGTGTCACCAGGGTCCAGGCCTCGCTGCACGCGTCACTTGTGTCCAGGCCTCGCTGCACGCGTCACTTGTGTCCAGGCCTCTCTGCACACGTCACTTGTGTCCAGGCCTCTCTACACACGACACTTGTGTCCAGGCCTCTCTGCACGCGTCACTAGGGTCCAGACCTCTCTGCACGCGTCACTAGGGTCCAGTCCTCTCTGCACACGTCACTTGTGTCCAGGCCCTTCTGCACACGTCACTAGTGTCCAGACCTCTCTGCATGAATCACTTGTGTCCAGGCCTCTCTGCATGAATCACTTGTGTCCAGGCCTCTCTGCACACGTCACTTGTGTCCTGGCCCCTCTGCAAGTGTCACTAGGGTCCACGCCTCTCTGCACGCGTCACTTGTGTCCAGGTCTCCCTGCACGTGTCACTTGTGTCCAGGCCTCCCTGTATGCGTCACTTGTGTCCAGGCCTCCCTGTACGCGTCACTTGTGTCCATGCCTCTCTGCACACGTCACCTGTGTCCATGCCTCCCTGCACGCGTCACTATGGTCCATGCCTCCCTGCACGCGTCACTATGGTCCAGGCCTCCCTGCACGCGTCACTAGGGTCCAGGCATCCCTGCACGCGTCACTTGTGTCCAGGCCTCTCTGCACACGTAACTTGTGTCCAGGCCTCTCTGCACACAACACTTGTGTCCAGGCCTCTCTGCACACGTCACTAGTGTCCAGGCCTCTCTGCATGAATCACTTGTGTCCAGGCCTCTCTGCACACATCACTTGTGTCTAGGCCTCTCTGCACGCTTCAGTTGTGTCCAGGGCTTTCTGCACGCTTCACTAGGGCCCAGGCCTCTCTGCACGCTTCACTAGGGTCCAGGCCTCTCTGCACGCATCACTTGTGTCCTGTCCTCTCTGCACACATCACTTGTGTCCAAGCCTCTCTGCACAAGTCACTAGGGTCCGGGCCTCTCTGCATGACTCACTAGGGTCCAGGCCTCTCAGCATGCGTCACTAGGGTCCAGGCATCACTCTGTATGCGTCACTAGGGTCCAGGCCTCTCGGCACACGTCATTTGTGTCCAGGCCTTTCAGCAGACGTCACTAGGGTCCAGGCCTCTCTGCACACGTCATTTGTGTCCAGGCCTTTCAGCAGACGTCACTAGGGTCCAGGCCTCTCTGCACACGTCACTAGGGTCCAGGCCTCCCTTCACAAGTCACTAGGGTCCAGGCCTCCCTTCACAAGTCACTAGGGTCCAGGCCTCTCTGCACATGTCACTTGTGTCCAGGCCTCTCTGCACGTGTCACTAGGGTCCAGGCCTCTCTGCACGTGTCACTAGGGTCCAGGCCTCCCTTCACAAGTCACTAGGGTCCAGGCCTCCCTTCACAAGTCACTAGGGTCCAGGCCTCTCTGCACATGTCACTTGTGTCCAGGCCTCTCTGCACGTGTCACTAGGGTCCAGGCCTCTCTGCACGTGTCACTAGGGTCCAGGCCTCTCTGCACGTGTCACTAGGGTCCAGGCCTCTCTGCACGTGTCACTAGGGTCCAGGCCTCTCTGCACGTGTCACTAGGGTCCAGGCCTCTCTGCACGCGTCACTTGTGTCCAGGCCTCTCTGCACGCGTCACTTGTGTCCAGGCCTCCCTGCACGCGTCACTTGTGTCCAGGCCTCCCTGCACGCGTCACTTGTGTCCAGGCCTCCCTGCCCGTGTCACTTGTGTCCAGGCCTCCCTGCCCGCGTCACTTGTGTCCATGCCTCCCTGCCCGCGTCACTTGTGTCCATGCCTCTCTGCACACGTCACTAGGGTCCAGGCCTCGCTGCACGCGTCACTAGGGTCCAGGCCTCGCTGCACACGTCACTAGGGTCCAGGCCTCGCTGCACGCGTCACTAGGGTCCAGGCCTCGCTGCACGCGTCACTAGGGTCCAGGCCTCGCTGCACGCGTCACTAGGGTCCAGGCATTGCTGCACGTGTCACTAGGGTCCAGGCATTGCTGCACGTGTCACCAGGGTCCAGGCCTCTCTGCACACGTCACTTGTGTCCAGGCCTCTCTGCACACGTCACTTGTGTCCAGGCCTCTCTGCACACGTCACTTGTGTCCAGGCCTCTCTACACACGACACTTGTGTCCAGGCCTCTCTGCACGTCACTAGGGTCCAGACCTCTCTGCATGCGTCACTAGGGTCCAGTCCTCTCTGCACACGTCACTTGTGTCCAGGCCCTTCTGCACACGTCACTAGTGTCCAGGCCTCTCTGCATGAATCACTTGTGTCCAGGCCTCTCTGCATGAATCACTTGTGTCCAGGCCTCTCTGCACACGTCACTTGTGTCCAGGCCCCTCTGCAAGTGTCACTAGGGTGCACGCGTCACTTGTGTCCATGCCTCCCTGCACGTGTCACTTGTGTCCAGGCCTCCCTGCACATGTCACTTGTGTCCAGGCCTCCCTGCACGCGTCACTTGTGTCCATGCCTCCCTGCACGCGTCACTATGGTCCATGCCTCCCTGCACGCGTCACTATGGTCCAGGCCTCCCTGCATGCGTCACTAGGGTCCAGGCATCCCTGCACGCGTCACTTGTGTCCAGGCCTCTCTACACACGTAACTTGTGTCCAGACCTCTCTGCACACAACACTTGTGTCCAGGCCTCTCTGCACATGTCACTAGGGTCCAGACCTCTCTGCATGAATCCCTTGTGTCTAGGCCTCTCTGCACGCTTCAGTTGTGTCCAGGCCTCTCTGCACGCTTCAGTTGTGTCCAGGCCTCTCTGCACGCTTCACTAGGGCCCAGGCCTCTCTGCACGCTTCACTAGGGTCCAGGCCTCTCTGCACGCATCACTTGTGTCCTGTCCTCTCTGCACACATCACTTGTGTCCAAGCCTCTCTGCACAAGTCACTAGGGTCCGGGCCTCTCTGCATGACTCACTAGGGTCCAGGCCTCTCAGCACGCGTCACTAGGGTCCAGGCATCGCTCTGTATGCGTCACTAGGGTCCAGGCCTCTCGGCACACGTCATTTGTGTCCAGGCCTTTCAGCAGACGTCACTAGGGTCCAGGCCTCTCTGCACACGTCATTTGTGTCCAGGCCTTTCAGCAGACGTCACTAGGGTCCAGGCCTCTCTGCACACGTCACTAGGGTCCAGGCCTCTCTGCACACGTCACTAGGGTCCAGGCCTCTCTGCACACGTCACTAGGGTCCATGCCTCCCTTCACAAGTCACTAGGGTCCAGGCCTCTCTGCACATGTCACTTGTGTCCAGGCCTCTCTGCACATGTCACTTGTGTCCAGGCCTCTCTGCACATGTCACTTGTGTCCAGGCCTCTCTGCACATGTCACTTGTGTCCAGGCCTCTCTGCACGTGTCACTTGTGTCCAGGCCTCTCTGCACGTGTCACTAGGGTCCAGGCCTCTCTGCACGTGTCACTAGGGTCCAGGCCTCTCTGCACGTGTCACTAGGGTCCAGGCCTCTCTGCACGTGTCACTAGGGTCCAGGCCTCTCTGCACGTGTCACTAGGGTCCAGGACTCTCGGCAGGCACCACTAGGGTCCAGGCCTCTCGGCACGCACCACTAAGGTCCAGGCCACTTGTGTTCAGAGATCCCTGCAAACCTCACTGGTGTCCAGGCCTCTCTGCCACCTCACTGGTGTCGAGGCCTCTCTGCCACCTCACTGGTGTCGAGGCCTCTCTGCCACCTCACTGGTGTCCAGGCCTCTCTGCACACGTCACTTGTGTCCAGGCCTCTCGGCACACGTCACTTGTGTCCAGGCCTCTCTGCACACGTCACATGTGTCCAGGCCTCTGCACACGTCACTTGTGTCCAGGCCTCTGCACGCGTCACTTGTGTCCAGGCCTCTCTGCACACGTCACTTGTGTCCAGGCCTCTGCACACGTCACTTGTGTCCAGGCCTCTGCACGCGTCACTAGGGTCCAGTCCTCTCTGCGCACGTCACTTGTGTCCATGCCTCTCAGCACGTGTCACTAGTGTCCAGGCCGCTCTGCACATGTCATTTGTGTCTAGGCCTCTGCACGTGTCACTAGTGTCCAGGCCTCACTGCACGTGTCACTCGAGTAAAGGCCTCTCTGCTTGACTCACTTGGGTCCACTTCTGGCTTTAATAGATCTAATCACTCGAAGCTTTGTGATGACAAAAAGGTATTCTTGTTGAGTGGTAACGCAAATAGTTAACTGAGCTGTGGAGTGCGTGGTTTTAATTGTAAATGTATTTATATAGCGCTTACTACCCCTTAAGAGGTGTTGAAAGGACAGTTATGTACAAAAATTGCATATCGTACAGTCTGGGTACTACTAAAATCCATATTTTGGAAGCATCATTTTATCCTAAACCTTTTTGGCACTTTCTACCAGTCTATTTTATACTGTGTG
This sequence comes from Pleurodeles waltl, assembly GCF_031143425.1. Lineage (NCBI taxonomy): Eukaryota > Metazoa > Chordata > Amphibia > Caudata > Salamandridae > Pleurodeles > Pleurodeles waltl. Next base: position 9,932,712 of record NC_090450.1, read on the forward strand.
TAATGCAAGTTTAAAATAAACACTTACAAATTCACAGTGCTTTCTGGGACAGGCTGTGGCATCGGAGTACTACAAATCACAAGTCACTGTTCTCCAGTGCACCAATCAAGATTTAATTCTGTGGCTCTCCGGTTACACACGGACCTCTGCAGTGCATTAACTAAGAGAGGTTTCATAATGTACTGTAGTGCATTTCCGACTGAGAATCAACTTTATTTCTTTTTCATTTAAGGGGTGCATTATTTTATATATAGGTGGTTGATGGTGAAAGACCAAAAAAACGTACAGAATATTTAGTTTTTTAGCCATACCTTTGACCCTCCCACATGCTCACAGACCCCACCCCCACTGCGTGCTGCATCGCACTTCCCGTACTTGTTTTACTGCATTTTGAGTGCTGTTCCAGGGCAGTGTGCTCCCTGCCATGTGAGACTGCGGTCTGTGATGGAGACCTCTGAGCCCTGGATGAAAGTCCGCCCCAGACTCTTGAAAGTGTTTCAAGACCACTGAGAGATGGTGCATTATACCGTTAACAAGGGTCAGCGGTCACGTTATAGCACTGGAAAGAGGAGGAGTGCTAGAGCACACTTGTTATGGGAAGTGTCATGAATGTGTGGAAAGATATCCAGAGTGCACACATAAAAGGATCGCTAAATAAAGGTTTAGGTAGTTGTGTTTCCAAAGTGATGAAAGGAAGTTAGAGGATGAGATAAGTAGACCTCCTAAAGTTCCCAAAGCTCAGAAACATTCTTCAATAATAGGAGTAACCAATAAATTAATATCCAATTTTTTTTTCAAGTTTGTTGAATTGTCCCTTTCAATCAATTACTCATCATTTGTAGAGCGCACCACTATCACCCCTAGGGTATGTGGGTGCTGAGTTTGATGCGTCGAAAAGCTAGGTCTTGGGTTGCTTTCTGAAGTCTGCCAGGGAGGGTGCCTTTCTGCCAGGGAAGTGGAGGTCTTTCCACGCTTTGGCTGTGATAAAGGAGAAAGCATGGCCTCCTCTGTGGGTGCGATGGATGTAGGGGACTTGTGCGAGGGTGAGTGAGGATGAGTGCGAGTGTCTTAAGGGAAAATGGAAGTTCAGCTGGTGGTTGATGTAGATTGGTCCCAGTTTGTGGCGGGCTTTGTAGACATGTGTGAGCGTCTTGAACTGGCATCTTTTTTGGACAGAGAGCCAATAGAGTTTCCCGAGGTGAGAAGTGATGAGGGTACACTTGGGGAGTTCCAGGATGAGCCTGGCTGTATTATCCAGAGTCTTCTGATGAGCCGGGGGGATACCCATGTAGAGTGTATTGCCATAGCGAGTCGGCTGGTAACAAGGGCTTGTGCAACAAACTTTCCGGTGTTTACTGGGCTCTGTATGAAGATTGTGGCGCGTGTGGAAACAGGAGGATGCAACTGCTTTGGCTTGTTGTTTTATGGTCAGTTTGCTCTCCAAGATTATGCCATGGCAGTGAGCCTGGTCAGTCAGTGTGGGAGTGGGTCCAAGTTCCAAGCGGAGGTGCTCTTTCCAAATATCACTACCTCAGTTTTGTCAGAGTTCAGTTTGAGGCAGCTGTCTCTCAACCAGTCGGTCATGGCTTTGCGGAAGTTGGTTTTGGTGTTAGAGGGGTCTTTTGTGAGCGAGAGTACGAGCTGGAAGTCATCAGTGTAGGAAATGATGTTGAGTCCGTGGGCTCTGATGATGTCCGCGAGGGGGATCATGTAGATTTTGAACACCGTGAGGCTGAGCGATGATCCTTGGGGCACACCGCAAATGATGTTCTTGGGAGCGGAGGGGGAAAGAGGTCGGTGGACGCTCTGGGTGCGTCCTGAGAGAAATGAGTTGTTCCACTTGAGGGCGCGTTGTTGAATTCCGATGTTGGGAGTCTGTCGATGAGAGTGTGGTGGGGATGGTGTTGAATGGCACAGCCAGGTCAAGCAGAATCGGCCACTGTTTCTCCTTGGTCGAGGAGGATTCTGATGTCGTCTGTTACGGTTATGAGTGTGGTTGCGGTGCTATGGTTGGCTCGGAAACCTGATTGTGATCTTGAGTAAGTGGTTCTGTTCTACGTAGTCGGTGAGCTGGGTTGAGAGCGGATGAGAAGTCGGAAGTCTTCATGGTTCTGTTGGTCTTCGTCTTGTTTTAAGTTCTCACTTCTTTGATTTGTGTGAAGTTGTGTAGCTGTGATACACCATTCTTGATTGCCCATTTACTGATGGTGTAACCAGCTGCTGTGCCTGCTTCTTTGCCGTTTACACATTGTCGTCTTGTTTTCTAGTTGAACCAACCAGACAAGGCCGCAGAAGCTGCACATACCTTCTTCATGGCCAACCCAGAGCACCAGGAAATGGAACAGAACCTGGCGAATTATAAGAAGATGTCCTGGGAGGAGGCTGGTCGTCTTATGGACAGGGAGCGCCGTCCACACCAGGTGAGTGCTCCATCTCCCCTGCTGCTGGTACATACCACCATTGAGTCTGAGGTATTCCTGTTAGAGGTTACCACACATGGAAAAACACAGTGTATCTCCCCGTACCTGCACCAACTCCCCAGGAAATGGCCGGTTGGTCGGGAACAGGATGCGGGGCTCTGTAGCTGCCCAGTCCTGCTTGCCCCTGATATCACAAGGATTTTTAATGCTCAATGGCATTAATCAGGGTGGAAGATTAACCCACACCTCCCCCACGGACATCAAACCACCAGGATGCCTGTTGCTGCAGAAGTGACATCACACAGCCTTTGACCTCACAGACATAACAGGAAGTGACATAATTTGACCTTTGACCCTAAATCTGCCTAGGAAGGGGTCTTGTGAACCACAATACTTATATTGATTAAAGCTAACCCTATAATGATTGGTCAATTACCACAATAGCATAGCAGTTACAAATAAATGTCCAGTTTGAAGTGGAGTATATAATGACACAAAATAACACAGGAAAGTAAAATTATTTATACCTCAACCTGGGCATGGAACGTAAATGTCTCCGGTTAGATGTATCAGGTCTTGAATACCACCCGACAGATTTAACCATGTGCACTGCACATGAAATTTGCCACCAGTCCATGGTTTCCACCGATGCAGTGAACGCTCATTCTGCAACCAAACTATCCATGTAGACAACTCCCATTCAAAGGCATCAAGATCACACATTCCACATTCTCAAACTGTAAACTAGGAGTGGATGATATGGGATTATATGTCCTTTTGGACTACTGTGTGTAGTTAAAACCAGTCAAGAGAACTGTAAAAGAGTTATTCTGCACAAATCAAGAATCCAACGTAAAACACTTACAGTCTTACCTTATCCCATATTCTAAACACCAAATTCCCCAGGAGTAGTTTCAATTGACAATTTTGGACTTTATTGCGCAGAAGCCCAGAAATGTGGTGTTGAAAATGCTCAAGGGATAAACCATCTTAATTCTGGAGCTTAATGCTGTTCTCTGTGGTCTTATTGAAGAATCTGAACTGCACAACATCTAGAACCCGGCTGTCCAGAACACATACCCCGAACAACAAATAATCTGATTTGTTCTTGATTCTATACACCTTAGGTTGAGTTTCAGTAGCTTTTATAAATACTTAGGCTTTGAACCACCTTCCACCGACAAGGGGAGGGTGTTGTGTAGACATTTTAGTTATAGCTCCATGCATGTTATTTTAACATACTAGGCCTGCCGTTGTGCACTTTAACCTGGATGTATTTTATTCGGCTTCACTTTATTATTCTTACAATAGCCATTTTTGCGGTCTTGTTTTATTTCTCTCTATCTAGCTGTTTTTGCCTAGGCTAGCACTGTGTTCTCAAACCAGACATTCTTGCTCACTCTGTGCTTCTTCCAAGGCTGCAGTAAGATAGGTTGCCGATGAACGTGGTATAAGTTTTGTCGGTGACATTCATAGAAAACACACATCCTTACGTAGGGACAAAACTTGGCTCAGATTGACAAATTCTCACCAAATGTTACAAAATAGTTTGATGCTCACGTCAGCAGCTGCCTGTAAAGTTTTGGGGTGATCCGTCAAGTGGGGTTCAAGAAAAAGGGGTGTAAAAAAAAGTGCATTTCCAATGTTAGTCCCATAGAGATTTTGAACAGGTCTACAGCCCGATCCACTGGACGGAATGACACCAAATTTGGCAGATTGGTAGCTCTTGGTCTAGAAAGTTCCCTTTTTGTTATTTGGTGTAAATCCATTCAGCAGTTTTCGAAATAATAAAGGAAAAACCCTATTTGTATATATACGGCTGCAAAGGCTCCGTGAACCCTTCCGATTTCGGGCTGAGATCTGATTGACTGCCAACACTTCAAAAGGGAAGTGTTAGCAGCCATCTTGGGACTCGGCTTCAGCCGAGTCCCAGAACAAAAGATAAAAAAAAAAAAGGAAAGGGACCAGGGTAAGTATACCCTGAACCCTTACCTAGGGTGCTGGGGTCCCACTGAGAGTCATGGCGGATCCGCGAATATTAGCAAAAATAAAAATGAAAATAAAAAATTGTGCACTCCAGTGCTTGTTTAAATGGAGTCCCTGGGTAGGCCAGGTCCTGGGGGCCTTGGAATTTTGAATGTGGGGGTGGGCCGTCCTGCCTACCGTAGCCCCGGACACCACCATCGCCTTGGGGATTATGTCTAATTAAATGGGGGGGAGGGTGCCTTGTACCCTGGCAGGCCAGGGGACAGCCATCTCTCCAGGGCTCCAACAAAATGTAATATGTGGGTGCTGCCCACTGCCCTGGGGACCGCCACCTCCCCGGGGTTCCAAAAAAAGTAATGCAGGAGGGCTGCCGGACCCCCCGCACCAGGCCCCCCTGCAGCCCCGGCGACTGCCACCGCCCTGGGTCTCACGAGTAAATAAATGCGGGGGCCCTCCCAAAGCCCCGTGGACTGCCACCTCCCTGGCTCTAATTTACCCTTATGGAGCCAATGATGGCCCTGGGGACCGCCACCCCCCAATGCCCGGCTCCTGATATGTCCTGAGGTGTCCACGCCTGAGACATAGCTGTTTGCGCAGATTTGGTGGGAGATTTTACACTTCTTACCAAGTCAGAGCAAACACTTCACTTTCTGCAAATGAGAGCTATCAAACAGCTCTCACTTGCAGAAAGGAACGTTTTTATCTGTTTCCCTGTACGCAAATATGCGTGCAGGGAAACAGATGAAAACATTGCTCTCACAAGCAGGGAGCTGCTATTTAAAGCAGCTCCCTTTTTGTGGGAGCAGTGCCAGTTCCTGTAGGATGCGTGGAGCCAGCTATGATCGTGGGGGCCTTAGTGCTCCCTCCGGGGTCCTCTCACTCTCTCTCTCTCTCTCTCCCATCCCATAATGGGATGGAAGAGAGAGAGAGAGAGAGATTGTCATTTCAACGGTCTCCCGATGCAATGACTTCAAACAGTCAGACTAGGAAGATGTTTGGTACGAATGTTATAGTTAGGTTTGGATGCAGACCAGAACAGTCACTTCTGGCCAAATAGTCAAGGTCACGTGCTGTCATTCAGACGGCTGAAGGTTCAAATCCTAGTATTGCTCGCAAGTGAGTCTTTTTATTTCAAGTGGTTTCACTGTTAAACATTCCTAGTGATGGAACATTGAATACTTTTCCCCTCAAAATCTCTGGGTTGAATGACATAGACACACCTCTGGCCTAGTGGTTAAGGTCTCAGACATGTACAGTGAAGGTTAAGGGTTCTGGTCTAGGCGTGTCTGGGATCATTTCCTGTTTCAGTTTCCTTTTAACTATAAATATTTAAGTTACATACTGAAAGGTGATCTCACTCTTTCTAATTTATAAAAACATTTTTCTTTTCAATTTGTCCAGAAATATGTCATTCTAAGTACATCATTAATCAAAGCCTAAATCGCTCTCGCTCTCAATCACTCACTTTCAGTCTCTCTCTCTCTCTCTCTCAGGGTTGGGTGATAAGGGGTGTTGGCTGCAGGCCAGACCCTGCAGGCTGCCCCTCCTCTCACAGTCAAAGGCTGTGTGGCGCAAGGTTCGGTGGCTATAGGGGGTTGGCCGTCAATTGCCACTGTGCACGGCCAAAGGCCGTGCGCTGTCGTAGTTGAAATAACATATAGTAATGAAAATTACTCCATAAAAAAAAAAAAGAAAAAACAATTCACTGATAAAACAAAGGTTACAGGGGTGTTATAGTTAGTGTCGTATCCAGGTGACTGGTTGACACCTGTTCGGTATAAGTCAATAAGGATGCTCAATGAAGGACCACACGGCAATTATGAATACAATTTAGGTTTACTAGAATTTCAGGTAAATGCAGGCATTTAGCACATCAACAATAGTGGAATAAGAATAGCAATGAAAAGCATCTATTCATATATAAGTACACTACAAAGAGCATCTATGTATACGTATGAGCAAAGAGTTAATTGACAGAATAAGAATAGCAATGAAAAAGCATCTATTTATATACAAGTACACTACAAAGAGCATCTATGTCATTGACAGGTATAAGCTTGGAATAACTGTATACCAAAATGTGTTACACTACTATGTTCAGAAAATATAAACGAGCTGAATACTTCAGATAAGCTTTGATTTACTGCACACCAAAATGCATGTTTCAGTTACTGTAGCAGGTTCACACTACGAGGTTTAGAAAGCAAAATATAAACCAGCTGAATACTTCAGATTATAAACACAGTGCAAGCATAAATAATCAGTCATAATAATAGAGCAGAGAAACAAAGGCCTTTCATCCCTGTGTGGAACTTAACTTAGTCCAAGAAATGCTGGGAAGCCCTCTACCGCCTGCTTGGACCTCTCTCCCCCTCAAGCATCACGGTCAGCAAAACAGGGAGGCAGCGCTGGGCCATGGCAGCTTTCAAAACTCCATCTGCGAGCTTCCAGTCCCTCACCCACACTGCAGTGCTTAAATAACTCGAAGCTTGGATTCTATCTCTTTCTGGCATTTTCTAGCTATGTTATCAGCACTTGGCTGCTCTGCCCTTCCCCAGCCTTTGTTTTCATTCCATCTTCTCCCTGTACTCTCGTTCTCAAGGTTGAGACGGAGTCTTCTACCCAAACAAGCTTGAAAATAATATCATGAACTTTTCCACGTTGTTTAGGGGGGGTTTCGGCAGGCATCACACTCATCTACACTGCTCAAGCTAATTAACCCTTTGCGTTACAATGTCTTCCGCACCTTTCCCTATACTGATCAGTTAGGAAATTCACACAAAAAAACCCAAAGGTTACTGGGATCTTATATTTATATAGTTATCTCAAGTAACTATAACTCATGCCCTAAGGTATCTATAACTCGCACCCTCGCCATGCACTGCTAATTACCCCACAAATAACATAATTGATAATATAAATGTAACACCTACAGTAAAAGTTATCATGAAAAAATGTGCATGGCGGGGCACGATTTATAGTTACTTTAGGGCATGAGTTGTAGTTACTTGATATTACTCTAACAATAATAGGTGAATTTCTATGGTTTTGTGTATATATACATATATATATTTTATATATATATATATATATGTGTGTGTGTTTATAGAAATAAATATATCATGTTATGTGATCAAGGTCTTTTGCAGGCCATAACACGTGAAGGGGATCTTTCCAATAAATCTGGTAGTACCATTCTATCCTGAGTGAGCGTCTTTACTTCAGTAATATTACGTTTTGGAGTGTACCACTGAGAGTCGCTACTAGTGAGGCACTACACCACAAAGGGTTCAGCATTGAGAACGGCATACTAAACAATAAATAAATATATCTATATAGATGTTGATATATGGATGTATCGCTATAGATATTATAGATCTATATTTTGATACTAACCTAGTTAATTAAAAATGTATTTTACTATGGTCTTTTTTCATATTTGAATATATATATATATATATATATATAGATAGATAGATATATATAGATATATATATAGATATATATATATATTGAAAAAATCTAAAATATCCACAATTCAACAACAAAATATATTAAAAAATTAAAACCTCAAAAACACATTTACAAAAAACACTATAAAAATTCAAAACGTTTAAAATAAAAACAAATATGAAATAAAAAGAATAAACATACTCTATAAAATCCATTTAATGTAATATTAGGAAGAGTATTTGAGTCTTAGAATACTAAATATAGTATTCCCACTATAGTTTATGCAACAGTAGGGAAAGCACAGAAGGGGTAAAATTTACTATTCCCATTCCAGGCTAAGCAACAGCAGGGAAAGCCTTGGACTTCGGAAGGGTTAGATTTAGTATTCCTACTCCCGTCCGTGCAACAGTTGGAAAAGTGTTAATCTTCTGAGAGGCAAAATTTTGTGTGAGTTTGAGATAAAAAGTATCATATACCAACAAATTAACTTTAAGTAACAGATATCTCGGAAAGAAATTGGCTTACCATTGAATAAATTATTTTTTGAAAAACTAATAAATTGAAAAGCATTATACATAGTTATTTCCAGTTACTAAAATACATATTCATATAAATGAGGATAAAACATACAATATTTCTATTTTTTACAGATCTACTGACCTAAACATATGAAAACAAAAATACATAGTAAAAGAAATAAAACATTACAGCTACACAATAATTAATAAAGTAATAATTGAATAAATCACATAATGTAGCAATAAATACAAATACATTTCATTTAATTCAACTACTTACCCTATTCTCTTACAAACTCAGCAAACCATAACTAAAATATAACTTAAGTAAATAAGTATTAAACTATTTACATACCTAAGAAATAAAAACTAACAATAATTTATAATTTTTTTATAACCTAATGAACTTATCACTGAATACACCAACAAACCCACTATTGTTCAGACGCAATACTTTGTCTAGACACCAATCAAAACAAATCAAGACAATTTACTTGGTGATACACGAATTATAAATATTCTTTGAAACTCATTATCATTTGTGTACGTTATAATTTTACCAGCAAGAATGCGCGTCTATGCAAATTTAGTGGCCATTTCCATGGGAACCATGTTTTGTGTAAATCACAGCGTGCTGCCGCGCAATGCTTTTGTTACGTTCTAAAATTGCCCACCTCATGTCCATTGAAGCTAGGTGGGTCGGGAAAGTTTCTTGTTCTAAAAACTTGGTTGTGGTTCTAAAACGTTTGGGAAGCCCTGGTCTAGATGATGGGAAGGGAGGAGGTGTCTGTGCTTGATCTGACGCAGGACATCATCTTGATATCGGAAAATGAAGGAATGTCTGTTATAGCCCAAGCCATGACAAAATCTACATAATGGGATACATATATACACGCACACACACACACACACACACACACATATACTCAGGGCCTGATTTAGGGTTTGGCGGAGGGTTACTCCATCACAAACGTGACGGATATCCCGGCCACCATGTTACGATCCCATTATAGGCTGTGTAACTTGTAATATGGCGCACAGGATATCAGTCACGTTTGTGACTGAGTAACCCCATCCGCCAAACCCTGAATCAGGTCCTCAGTCTGACAGCATCTAGCCCCTCGTAGCCACTGTAGTTCTTCTGGAGGCGGGGGTTAGCCGGCCTCCTTTGCTTAGGTCCAGTAGGGGACCAGGTGAAGCGCCCCGGAGTGTCCCACCCTGATGGTCTCTCCGCTTCTCTTGCAGGAAGAATACCGCGCCGGCGTGAGGTACTACGACGCCGAGCAGTACGACCAAGCAGTAGAGTACTTCGAAAGTGCTCTTGTGGGATACTACCAGGAGGACGAGGAGTGCCGCTTCTTGTGCGAAGGTCCACAGAGGTTCGAGGAGTACGACTACCTGGGGTACAGCGCCAACCTCTACGAAGCTATATCAGGTACTGTCAACTCGTTACTAATCAATAACTGTACGAAGCTCCCAGTTCATTTCTCTTATTCACTATACTCAGGGCCATGGATGCCAGTTCACCAGAATGCCAGGGGTAGCGTAAGTGACGTCACACACCATTTGACCTTTGACTCACACACATATGCTTACAAATACACAAATTCACACATAAGCACACTCACCCGCAAGCACGAATACAACATACATTTAAAAGCACTTTTTACTCACCTTAGCTGCCAAATAGGGTCATATGCCTGCTAATTATAATCCTTTTAATGCACTAGTAGTGAATTATATAATTCACTATTTGTGAAATAAAAAATTTGACAGAAACCCAGTACTACCATGAAGCTTTAACCGAGGTCCATTACGATTGAGCTGCCCCTGTGTTCCAGACACTGATTTTGCCACCTCTGAGGCCAGGGGTCGCAAAGGCAGTGCCAGGGGTCACAAGGGGGAAACCAGGGGTCGCAGCTGCGACCCTTGGGGACCCCTAAATGACGTCAGTGTCCAGGGCCTTTGGTCTCACGGAGCAGTGATGGATCAAAGTATCCAGAAGAGCTCGATACAAATTATGCGGTAAGAAAGGGAACAGCAGCAGCGTAAAGTGGCCCATTTGCCGGAAGTTATTGCAGATTTTTTTTTAACATATATAAATATTGTATCAGCAAGGGGTTCACTTTATTATTACGGGGCTGGCATCTAATTACATCACTCCCCAACTGACGGATGAGCGGGTATCCTTTGTAAAGACTTCACCACTGCGCTACAACACGTATGGTAGTTTAAAAAAAATATTTTTTAGTCCATTTCAGCTACAAACTTCAGTTTTTGTTGGAACTTGCAAATTATGCGGCAGATGGTGGATTACTTGCAAGTGTCGTAAACCTTTAACTATGGAGAAAGCAGCACAGCTGTAGAACACGTTGGTCCTGGTGGCACTAACTAAGCTGTAAACACTACACATACATGTGGAAGTAATATCCATCAACCACTGAACCGCAACCTAGAGCGTTGAGGGAACGTCTTCAGGTTTGTTAGAGTGAAGTTCAAAGGTAACATCAGAAAATAATTGCGTAGCACTGACTTACAGCTGCACACAGAGGAGTTGTACTGTCAACAAGCATGTGCAATGCAATGGGCGTCGCATTTCCTGGAGTTAGAGCTACTGGCATTGTAAAGTCATAACTGCGCTTTTCTTGCCACATAAGTTGGTCGACCCTGCCGCATTGTATTGTCTTTCCCTGCCACATAATTCCAGTGGCGGTGCCTGGAACGAATGGAGGCTCTTATGATTACCGATATCTGAGCATTGTAAAGGTTGTTTACTCTGTTTTTCTGATCTTTATTCAATCTGTGAATTAAATCCAGGCAGCATGTGGGGAAGGTAACAAGCACAGAGCCTCAGACTGGCTGCCTCTGGCGGGCACAGGAGTTGGCACCTTTGAAGGACACACAATGCCAGGCTGGGGCGCACATGAGGCTCTATGAGGGGTGGGGGGGCGCAGCGAAGGAGCCCTCGCTGGGACCCTAGAGGAGGGAACACCCGCATGCGTAGCTTATCTTTCATTTCTAAGCATTTACTCCTCTTGCAGGTGTTTGCTGTGTCTGGGATTTCTAGGGCCAAAGGCTACGAGAGAGCACCTAATGGCTGTCGATATATTGCCTTCCTGGCGGCCCAGTTCTATCTCGTGCTCTCCTCGCCAAGAGGGCAGTGTTGTAAAGTGTCCGCCAGCCAGGGTGCCCCCCAGATGAGGGGACCAGCGAGACCCCCCTGCGGACAGGTGGGCACTAGTGCCCTGGACCCCACAGCTGCACAATAAAAATACACTGGCTTCTGAACTTTTGAGTAACTTATTACCCAGAAATATATTTATCTGCATTATTATTAAAAGATTGTTTACGCTTTCATCTGTAAAGGTATGATATCAGCACCACCGTTTGGAAACCGTCCCGGAGTACTAAAAGTGATTGAATATCTAATGACTGGCCCCTCTTAAAAAAATAGATAGAAACGGATCGTGAACTGGCAAAATATTAAAAGTCTCAATGTCAAGAAAAAAAAATGCAATGGAAATTTATTTTAAAGGGAAAATAGCCCATTCATGCATTCTTGGCCCCATCTCTCGATGCTGTGTTAATACATTTTGTAAATTAATGCTGCTGGCAATCGCTGCTGAATCTTTGAGAGAAAGGTTTCCCTCACAACCCTGCGGCCACTTTTGCCCTTTCAGAATGAGGATGTGCCCTGAGCATGGCAATGTCTTGCGGCTAAAAGGCTGATTTGAATGAAAAAAAAATTATATATATATATATATATATATATATATATATATATATATATATATATATATATATATATATATATATATATATATATATATATATATATATATATAATCTGTGCGCCATAAGGTGGACCTTTGGATGGTGTAATATATATATATATATATATATATATATATATATATGAACCCTGATACTGCTGCTCGTGTCTTCCTAACAGAGGAGGATCTCAATAGTGCCGCCCTGCGGAACTCCTGACCCCAGGGAACTAATAGCACGAGAGCAGAGAAATCAGGCACAATGTGGAAGAATTTATCCAAATCTGTACTTCCATGTTCCTCACTGCAGTACACGTGCATTTCACTGCACTTTGGTTTCATTCTAAGCATCCCCTAAAAGAGCGATTGAAATAAAAAAGGTAGCAGTCTTGTATGTCACACTATGGCCATCAAGAGGATGAGCGCAAAGGACAGAGACAAAAGAAACAAGCATTTGCAATGCAACGGGTCTCGCATTACGTCAAGTTAGCGCCATTAGCGTTGTAAACTCCCAACCAGACTTTTCTTGCCTCATTTAATGAAGAAAAAAAAAAAAGATTATGCTGCGAAATAATGAGAAAAAGTAGTCCAGAAACCATATGGAAAACATGGAGCCTCGTATGTTTCCAGTAGTTGACCTGTGTTCTCTAGGAGGGCTAAACACCGGAAAAGGCATGACGTATGCACCCCTTTTACGAATGAAAACAAGTGAATTTTAAAAGGCAAGCCCACGAACCTATGAAAGTGACTGACGTAACATGGGTGTGGTTACAATCCCCCAAAAGAGAGATTAGAAGAGGGATGGAGTGCTTTGTGCTCGCCCTTAGAAAGGAGTTCACTCGCAGTAAAGCATTTTGGCAGTCGTGTAATTATCCATGGAACAGGTTCGGTCCCCAAGGCAGTAACAAAGCAGCCTCAAGGCGGGACAAACGTAAAAAGCATTTACCAATGACATCAACGAATTTTTGACAGGCAATCCCATGAACAAGTGAAAGTGATGGTTAAAAGCCCACAATACTTACAACAGGTTAAACCACTTGCGCGCTCGACCTAAAAAGGACCAAGGTGGAGAAGGGTGAAAATCTTAGACGGCCATTCCATAAAACCGACCCTGTGACCTTCTGACCACGCATAGCTGTTTGCAGTGGGCACTCAACCTACAGAACTGTCCCGTTTGCCTAATTTTCTAAGTTAAGAGACCCTCTGCCAGTATCAGTCGACAGTCAGCTCCTCTGCAGCCGGCTTGGTGGCTCAGTGGAGGAATGCATCACTCCAGGAATCTGTGTTTCACATCATGTTCATAGGTTCGACTCCTGGTAGTGTCACTGGGCTCTTCATCATTCTAAGGTCAATAACATGAATACCATTGACTTGGGTAATAATAAACATCTGTTATTTTCAGCCCAAAGGGGAAATAAGTGCTTTACAAATGTACATTATGTTACGCCCACTCACTGTTGTTTTTGGTGTCTTATTTATAAAAGTAAAACTTATCAGTCATAATGTACCTTCTCTTTTGAGAAAAGTTGATTTCTGTAGCAATCTGATTCCTTCATTTCATGTGTGAGATTGAAAAACCAGAAGGCTCATTAGAAATACGCAGTGCTGTGGCAAATACAACATAATTAGGGATTTACATTACGATCCACAACCTGGCACTTAACCTGCTGATGTTAGCAAAAACAGATGTATTTGATGGCTCAGATTAAGTTACGGTTACAGGACATCCTGCAAACATACCAACATTGTATAAAAAAATAATTTGCCCATTTATTGTCTTATTAAGTTTCACAGTTTTCCTTTTTTCAGAAGACTGCATGTCCATAGTGGTGAAAGTGTTTGGAGTTGTAATTAAAAATAGGACGGCTTGGCTTCTGTGTGTTGGAAAGAGTTCGGGATGTAGAAACACGGGGGACTTTCCAAAAACAAGAAACACAATACCAGCCCCAGTGAGTGACTGCACAGCAGGTAATGAGATCACTGACTCACCTGTGGTCGTTGCCAGAAAGCTTTAGACATGTAAACAAGGTGTTTTTCCGCACCCAGCCACTAGGTGGCGGGATTAGGTGGTGCGTGTGTATTTAGAATCAGGGCTGGAGGATTAACCAGTGGAATATACGTGAGGGGGAGGGGGCAGAAGGGGCACGGAGGGGGTTGCCTCTGAGGTTTTCTGGCAGGTCACCATAGGGCAGTTTAGTGGTGTGGGCGGTGTTGGTGAGAACGGTGTTACGTACATGGTTGTTGAGTCAGCATAGGGGGTTCAATATTACAAATTCTTGAATCACTTCTGATCCACCAAGGCCTGTTCCGTACACAACGCTTAAGTGGTAAGCAGAACAGTTAGTGGGTTGGCACAGAAACCATGTCACCTGGAGGTCACAGACTCCAATCCAAATGGGGTAATTTAAAAGGCTGAGTGTGTGTTCCATTATTAGGGGGTGGGGGAGGAGGGGTCAGACCCCATATTTTTCAGCCATTGATCACTGAGCCATTGTTTAGATGGTCCAGCCCAGCCAGCCTTGTGTTTAGCATCTCCAGTAAACCACCCCTATTCCAACGCACTTGTTAACCATACCCCTACCCGATACACAAGCGGTCTAAGGACATCAACATTATCCAAGTCTTAAGGCAGGTCAAAATAAATTGGTAACACAGGGCTACCTTGAGGTAGGTTAAGTAAGGATCTAATAAAGTCATTTTCCTACAGGTAAGCACCTTGGCACTGACCGTGCCCCGGATTTCCGCCCCATCGTAGCTGTCGAATGGGCTTCTGCGCTCTAGATCTCTAGCGCTGGAGATACTCATCTTGAAACTGTTGATCTGTACAATATCAGCATTCCTGCTCCGTGGAGCAATATTTCCTGCTTTCTCAATATGAGGGATCCAAGTGCAGATCTCCGCCCGAGTGCAGACATAAAGATAGTACTCTTAAATGGCCTTTGTGAATCCCCAAAGTTGTAAACTTAGACTTTGGGACTAGGTGTAGAACAAAAGTCTACGTTTACCTTTGTGAATAGGGCCCAAGGTGTCTCTCAATATTGAGCAGAATCGATTTTTAAGAAAAAAACAGCTACCCTATATACACATTTGCTAAATATAGGTTGTAAAGTTAGAGTACCTATGTAAGGACAGCTGGGAGATATGAAAAGCTATGTGGAGGGCTTGAAGCTCATTCACCGCCACACCCTACAGAAGTATACGAAGACCTCTCCAGGGGGGCATAGCTAGCATTTGTGTAACAGGTGCAGTGGCACCAGGGCCATTGATCCCTAATAATTGCCATACTTTACTATCCGCACAGCAGTCAAATGGGTCCTATATCTTACTTGCACCAGGGCCCATGGCATCCTTGCTTCATACTACTGCTCTCCCAATCCACCCTGCCCTCCCCTATAAAATAGAAGAGCTGCGGGACACAGGCCTGGTGCCCTCCCCCGGCACATAAATGATGATTTGACATTGTGTATCTGTGAGCCTCCTTCCAAGTAGCTGACCAGAAAGGAAATACATCAAAACAACTTCTCTCAAGTTCCTGGGAACCACCGCCAAGACCTGGAAAAGACTGCAACGCATCCGGGATGCCTCCGCTCGGCTCATCAAGAACGCCCCACGACACAGCCACACCTCTGCCCTCCTAAGAGACCTACAGTGGCTGTCTATGGACAAAAGAATCGCCTTCAAGCTCCTGACCCACGCCTACAAGGCCCTACACGATGCCGGACCAGCCTACCTCAACCACAGACTCTCCTTCTACACTCCTGCCAGACAACTCCGCTCCGCCAACCAGGCCCTTGCCAAGGTCCCCTGCATCCAAAAAACCACAACCGGAGGTAGATCCTTCTCCCACATCGCTGCCAAGACCTGGAACACCCTCCCCATCCACCTCAGGTGGTCCCTCACCTTGTCTCAGTTCAGGAAGGACCTCAAATCCTGGCTCTTCGATTGATGCTTGTAACCCCCCTCCCCCTTTTTTCCCTCCCCAGCACCTTGAGACCCTCACGAGTGAATAGCCGTGCTCTACAAGTCCCTGATTGATTTATCTCACTGTAGAAAGAGTAAAGACACCCTTTAAAGATGTGGAGGGCTTCCGGGCATCAGCTGATCACTGGAGGGCTGCTGTGCATGTGTGTGCTGGGATAAAAGACATGGGCCAAGCACATACTTTCATCACTGAGGGGGACCAGCATCTTTGCTGCAGAGGGATTGTGATGCAAGTGGCAACTCAGCACAGAACCTTTCCTTGACATTATGTCTACGATAATAAGGTATAAGGAAATTCCCTACCCGTAGTGCAGGGCCTACAACTCCTGGTATGCAAGGGGGGGAGACACAGAGTGATGCCAGCCTGACCTGTCAATAAAATTCTGTTAGGGAATGTAAATAGACCTCGAAAAAGCAGCATTTACCCTCCACCACTGAAGCTCGCATATTATGTGAAGCATTCAAACACTGGTTTACTGTCCAGCTTGAGTCACTTAAATATAACTGTATAAAAAGAATTAAAACCAGCCACTGCTCAAACAAGAGCAAACAAATGAAATGCATAAGAATGTAGTAAGAGTAATAAAAGTCCTTAAAATTAAAAGTGAACATAAAATCGAATAAAAGTATAGGAAACAATTATTTCTAACAGATAAAGTGCAGAGACAAGGAAGGAGTGGTCAGGCATCTACACATTCGTTCCCTTCAAAGAGGAGCATAATTTGCCAACTGCGTGCCACACGAGTGCTCATTCCAGCCACACGCTTCTGGGTACTGTCATTTCAGAGGCCCTGACAGCAGTATTTCTGGCGCAGCATGACTCTACAGTCACGCAAGCATTAGGGTGCTTTGTTCATGGACGTTAAAGCCTTCGGCTGAATATCATTGTACCCCGATATAACTCTGTGCACATTGGTGTAGTGTCTCACTCCTGTTTACTCTTCACATCACATAAGATGCCATCTCCGACCCTTACATACAAACTGTTGTAAGATGCTCTAGCTGGCATTGTGGCCTCACTCTCAAGGTTCCATTTGTGTGCACTCTTTAAACTAAAATCTTTTTAAGCAGCTTTAAAAAATGCTTTTGGAGTTGGAATTACCCCGGCTGCTGGCATCAGACTTACCTATAATAGATCCTCGTGAAAGGATTTAAAGTGTTATGTTAGCTGTAGTTGTAAAGCACACTGTCACCCGTGATTGTATCCTGGCGCTAAGCCAGTGTGTGTTCCTCATCCTTCCTCTGGTAGGTTGAATAATTGTGAAGCCAGGACTTCAGCTTCTTGTGGAGGTCAAGACGAGAGGAGGCGGTTCTGATGTGGACACGAGTGTTCTCACTAAAATTACAGCTCCGGATAACAGTCCAGTACGGTTATTTTTCGTTTGCGCGCCTGCTGCATTCCTTGGATGTGGTAGCCATTTCTAATGCTCCCTCTCCGGAATTAAACCCTGATTCCCTGTTACCCATGGTCACCATGGCAGGCACAGAAAGTACCATTGAAAGTTGATAGGGGAGACATCTGAACGCATCATTGCTGGATCTTGCGATCGGTTTGTTTTTTTAGACTCACCAAAGCAGACGCGCGCGCGCCCAGATTGGTCCTGGTCTGATAAATGTCGCATCCTGTGAGGTCAGCACTCGTCGGCATGCATTCGCTCTAGAATTACCACAGTTATCTGAGTAAGAGACTGAGCGATCTAAGGAACCGTAACTGATTTACTGAATGATTTGCAGTTTCACTGCACCAGTCGTGTGTACTTATGCTTGCATGGCGTAATCTTTGAGACAAGCATATGCTGCTTCCAGGATCAGGCAGGTTAGGAGCGGATGCCAGGACATTGTATAGGCCCAGGGTCCACTCCTGTTTGACATGTGTGGGGACAGCTCTTGACATAAAACAGATTTCGTTTTTCTGTGAACCCTTTGGCCCACGGACAGCAGCTGTCTCCGGCCTTGCTCGCAGAAGCAGAGTTGTTGATTTTGGCTGTGGAGTCGGAGCGCTGAGAGGTCAGGCAGCTCGTAGTGCCTGGTTCACCAGCTGCAAGTGTATCAGTGGAACTCATAGGAAATGCAGCCTCTGAGCCAGTAAATGTTTTACAGGGACTGTGTTTCATGTCACCCAGGCTCTGGACACGGTGTAAAACAGAGCAGTGCTAACCAGTCTATTTATTTACCCAGTTACTTATGAAAAATCCGATTTATGAGGGCAGGTAGGGAGCCAGCTGGCTGGGGCGGCGGGGGTCGTGGCTGAGACTTAAGGCAGAATGTCCGACAACAGGAGCAGCTAAGTCCCACACTTCTGTAGGGTCTTCTGGGCGCTACCTTCATGACCCGACGTCGAAAAGCGGCAGTGGGGAAGCAGCAAGTCTAGTTTATTCAAGCGCTTCAGGTCAGCGGCAAGTCAAGGCGCTATAAATCACCAGCACCGCCTCCTTGGGAAGGTGTGTGATGCTGTTGGAGCAGCAGCAGGCAATGCTGCTGTGTGTCTCCTCCCCCACCCGAGCTGCTGATGGACCAGTTCACACTCACTCACTGAGTTTGGGGCTCATTTTCCACAGACCTTCCTGCCCAAGGTGGGGACAGCGGTGGTCTGGATACCCCATTCCCTGCTCCTTTCATAAGGGCACTAGTTCCTTGAAGAACACTGACCGCGTGTTTGTTACTTTTGAAGTGTTGTACTTGACCCAGTGTCACGCGCTGAGTGTGAATCTCACACCTTAGGACACACTGTGTCCCCCTTGAGCGTGAGTCTCTTCCCTTGACCCAGTGTCACTCAGTGAGTGTAATTCTCACACCGCAGGTCACAGTGTCCCCCTTGAGTGCTAGTCTCTTCCCTTGACCCAGTGTCACTCAGTGAGTGTGGATTTCACGCCATGGAACACAGTATCCCCCCAGTGTGAGTCTCTTCCCTTGACTCAGTGTGTCACTCATTGAGTGTGAATCTCACGCCATGGAACACAGACTCTCCCTCTTGAGTGTGAGTCTCTTCCTTTGGCCCAGTGTCACACACGGAGAGTGACTGAGACCTTGGAGCACAATGTCTTTCACTGTGTGAGACTCATACCTTGAAGCACTATGTCCTCAATGACTGTGACTCTCTAGTACAGTGCCATCAATGAAGGGACCTGCTGTACTTTGGAGCTCGGAGTTACCCTAATGTGAATGAGTCTTGGACATTGGAGCACGGTCTCCTGCACTGTGAGTAAGCATCAGACCTTGAAGCTCAGTGTTACTCAGTGTGTGGGCCTTGGATCTTCAATCTTGGAGCACAGCGTTCCTCGCTGAGTGTGACTCTCATACTTTAGAGCCCAGTGTTCCTCACTGAGTTTGACTTTCATACTTTGGAGTACAGTATCCCCTCCCTGAGTTTGACTTTCATACTTTGGAGTACAGTGTCCCCTCCCTGAGTGTGACTTTTATACTTTGGAGCACAGTGTCCCCTCCCTGAGTGTGACTTTCATACTTTGGAGCACAATGTCCCCTCCCTGAGTGTGACTTTCATACTTTAGAGCCCAGTATCCCTCACTGAGTGTGACTTTTATACTTTGGAGCACAGTGTCCCCTCCCTGAGTGTGACTTTCATACTTTGGAGTACAGTGTTCCTCACTGAGTGTGACTCTCAGACTGTGTTGGCTTGTATCCCTAACTGAGGGGAACTTTCACACCTTTGGAACACAGTGTCCAAAAATAGTCAGAGTCGTGTATCTTGGAGGATAGTGCCCCTCATTTTGAGTGGTTCTCAGACCTTGGAGCACAGTGTCACTCAGTGTAAGCATCAGACCCTGGAGCACAGTGTCACTCTGTGTCTGAGTCTCACACCTTGGAGCACAGTGTCACTCTGTGTCTGAGTCTCACACCTTGGAGCACAGTGTCACTCAAAGAGTGTGAGTCTTGTACCTTGGAGGATAGCGTCCCTCACTGTGAGTGATTCTCAGACCTTGGAGCACAGTGTCACTCAGTGTGCGAGAGTCTTGGACATGGGAGCGCAGTGTACCTCACTGTAAGCCTCAGACCTCGAGCACGGTGTCCCTCACTGTAAGCCTCTTCTAACACCACAGCACAGTGTCCCTCACTGAGTGTGTTACTTGTACTTTGGTGCATAGTGGTCTTCACAGAGTGTGACACTCATCCTTTGGAACTCAGTGTTCCTCATTTAATGTGACTCTCACCCCTTGAGGTACAGTGTCTGCCATTGAGGGGAACTTTCACTCCTTGGAGCACAGAGTCACTCATACAGTGTGAGGCTCACACCTTGAAGCACAGTGTATAGTGCCCAAGAGGGTCCATTGCATTCATCACAACAGACGACCCTGTCTGTATGAAAACAAACTGGTGCTCTGTGTACCCCCTAAATTCCTGTTTATAGAAGGTCTTTACATTCATACTCTGCTGTTCACACCATAGTGGTGCGACCCAAAGGGAAAAACACAGACATATTTCTTGTTAAAAGAGCGTAGACATACATAATTCCTCAGTAGGTACCCAAAGGGCGACACATATGCAGTACGTAGGGGAGTTGGTAGCCCAAAAACGTGGTCACTGCACATCACACACTTGCCACCGTGGCACTCAGTACAGCACATATAGGGGGTCATTCCAAGTTTGGCGGGCGGCGGTTGCCGCCCGCCAAACTTCCCCCGTCAAAAGACCACTCCGCGGTCAGAAGACCGTGGGGGCCATTTCGACTTTCCCGCTGGGCCGGCAGGCACCCGCCAAGGGGGCGCCCACCGGCCCAGCGGGAAAGGCCCTGCAACACAGGAGCCGGTGGTGTTGCAGGGGTGCGACGGGTGCAGTTGCACCCGTCGCGATTTTCACTGTCTGCTAAGCAGACAGTGAAAATCATGCTGGGGCCCTGTTAGGGGGCCCCTGCACTGCCCATGCCAGTGGCATGGGCAGTGCAGGGGCCCCCAGGGGCCCCACGACACCCGTTCTCACCATCCTGTTCCTGGCGGTAAAAACCGCCAGAAACAGGATGGCGGTAAGGGGGTCAGAATCCCCATGGCGGCGCTGCAAGCAGCGCCGCCATGGAGATTCAGCCCAGCCAGGGGTAATCCGGCAGGAAACCGCCGGATCCCCTTTTCTGACCGTCAGAATGGGCAGGAAAGCACCGCCAGCCTGTTGGCGGTGTTTTCCGTCGGTCACGGCCCTGGCGGTTTTTACCGCCAGGGTCGGAATGACCCCCATAGTAATGACAAGTCCAAGGATATATGTCCTGTCTACAAGTCTGTGACTCCTGGGAAGCGGGAGATGCTCACCTGTACTAAGTAGAAGCGGGTCTACCTGGCTCGGTCGGTTCACATGTTGGTTACATTTATCAAGCAAATCGCAGAATTCAGGTAACTATACATATTGGTTGAAGTATTTAGGTTCTCAGGATTCAAGCAGGGAGAGGGCTACCTCCGGGGTGGGCACTGCAGGCTTCATATGAGCCAGTCTAACGGAGAGGTGCTCCCTACACCTGTGTCTCCCTTCTGTGGGGTGCGTCACACCTGAGCACAGACGGGCATGAGGCGTGATGTGAAGCCATAGCGCGTCATAGCATGTGTGTTAGCAGCCCACCATGTCTGAAATTGCTTTTAAATAAAGCATTTTTAATGCAGTCCGCTTTCCTTAAGTGAAAACGGGATGTGTTTAAAAATAAAAAATGAAAAGTGTTATTTTTTTAAGAGTGGGCAGTGGTCGGTGCCTGTCCATAAAAACATATTTATTCCATCCCTCCCATTTGCGAATGGCATACCACCAATTTTGAGTTGGCGATAAAGTATGAATGTCTTGAGACCTCACTTTGGTGGCAAACATTCATACATACCAATGTGAATCCATATGTCGAACGCACGTCCCCAAAGCCTCCCCTTCCAACTACGGATCGCAAACACAAATTGCGATTTGAGAAAAGGTTACTGAATCACAATTTAGGCTTTGTACATCAGAAAAGGCATTTTTACATTCGGAAACGGCCTGATTCTACCAATCGGTCCGTTTACGAACCCAAACATGTTTCATAAATCTAGAGTTTTTTACTGCCAAAAACACATAGGAGAGACACACATCACACGCAGACTCCCGTGGTAAGCGCCGGCGTCAGTGCGCACCTGTTTGCGGGGGATTCCCGGATTGTTCTGTTATGGTTGATAAATAAGGGTCAGTGGAGGCCCCCTCCCCCTGCATCCGGAGCCACGGGCCTGCAGTGGCCCCCGTGGTTCCTCTCAGTGCCTTGGGACCGTCTTTATAGATGAATATGTGGAGTTGCGCAGCTCCCTGGTAGCCTGCAGCGCAGTGTAGGGGTCCCCGACCCCCACATTTCCTGTATTAATAAGTCATCTTATCCCAGCCCAGTTAGCCAACGTCCTCCTCATTCAGGAGAAGTCTGGTCCTTGGGGAGATCCTCCCCCCACTCAGAGAAACTCTCTCACGCTGAATCTCCGAAACAAGGCGAGGTCTGCGAAGCTGAAGTCAGCTCTGCAAAGCGAGGAACTTTCCAGAGCTTGGAAGCGCCTTCATTGGAACGAGGCGCTATGGACAGGCTCGATTCATCTAATGAAGACAGGCGCTTTGCGTCAGAGGAGAAACATCCCCGGCTCAGTCTACGGGAGAAGACCACAAGCAGCTAGAAGTTGAATATTCTTGATTTTCCATCACGTACCCCGATCAAGCTAGGGCCCCTTTAATGTGTCCCTTGGTCCCTAAACACCCCCCCACCCCCATTTCTGGGTACAGTGTGATGTACATCCTATGCCAGCACTTGGGGACAGCGGCTGAGTGACAGGTACTCAACGGGAGAGGTCGGGGAGAGTGACGTAGGGAGCCAGGGTGTGACAGGGGCGAGAAGGGGGGGCATGAGACCAAAGGGAGATAGAGCCAGGAGTCACAGGCACAACTGAGCTTTAAGCAGCGACAGTAGAATTGTGGGGCTGGAGGGGGTCAAATTATGCGGCAGGGTTGAGTAAATTATGTGGCAAAAAAAGGCACCGTATGGGGCAAAATGCAGCACATTTTGTAATAGTATTATTTCATCATTTTTAGGTCAAGAGGAAGGGTATGACCTCTTGTGTACCTATAACTATACTTCTTCTGTGGGCTTCCAACTATTTCATTTGTTAGTTTCACTGCCATTTAAAAATCCTTGCTTCCTAGTGGTCAGTCATGCTTTTGTCCCTCCTTCTTCTGTGTGGGAGCAGTTCTTACAGTCAGTATACTCTGCTGCTCCAGTACTGGGACCTGGGGCGCAGCTCTATCAGTACACCTCAGTTCACACACTCCAAGCCCTCAGCCGTGCCAGCAACCTCATCAGTGCACCTCAGTTCTACCTCGTGAGGTCACTTCCTTTCCTATACTGGGACCCGCTGATATGCACTTCCATTACAGCAGCTCAGTTCTAATATTCATTCCCACTGCCAAGATAATACTGGACCCAAAAGAGCAAAACACAGGTCAGCCAGTGCACCTCAAGTCTAACATCCGACGCCACTGTTGATGGAAACCACCACAGCTCCGCCAGAATCCATCAAGTCTAACATTCAGTGCACATTTCTTGTCAGTACTGAGGCTCACACACGCCCTTCAGGACTCTTGCTTCTGTGGTTCAGAGGCAATGCCCCTCCCATACTGGGCCCCACTCACAGCATCACCAGGGCACCTCCAGGGTAACACTTCGCAACACTGGCACGCCAATACTAGGGACCGCACACAGCTCCATTAACATACCTCACTTCTGGCATTGTGTACCCGTTACTATTCCAGTACTGCAGCCCACATACAACTCCGTCAGTGCACCTCAGTATTAACCTGCAGCGCCCCATTATTCCAATACCTGGAATTACAGGGTGCTCAGTTTCTCATTCCTCACCCACTGCCTTTCTGGTGTTCCAGCACTGGGCCAGGACTCTGATCTGTCTATAGCCCCAATCCTGATCTGAAATGCCCCAATATTGCTGTATTGGGGGTTCACATACAGCTCTGTTAACGCACCTCCTGCTGTTCTGCAGTGCCCCCTGCTGTTCCACTCTCCGTCTTCTGTTTGAGGAGGTGTGGGAGCCAATTCAAATATATTCTAAGTGGACATCTTTATTTGAGAGGATCTGTTTCACCTGTCTCACTCCGTTTTTTACTTTACTCTGTTTACTCTCTAAGTTTTCCCCATTTTCTCTTTCAGCTCTTAAAATCCACATGTTAACAATTTTACTCTTTCTCTCAAATGTTTATTTCTACTCCTCTCCTTTTTTTATTTCCCTGTTCCTCTTGCTACCTCCCCCTTCAAACTCACAAAACGTGGTTATTTCTTTCCTTGTTTCGTTCCTCTCTTTTTTCTTCATCAGGCGTTCATTCTTTCACAATTTTTTCTCTTTCCTTCATTCTTTGTCTTTTTTTTGCTCTTTCCTTTCACTCTGTATGCATCTTTTCACTTTCTTTTTTAGAACGTCCTTCCTTTCTCTGGTGTTTGTCTTCTCTTTATCTATTTACTGCAAGTCCCTCTTTTTACTGTCTGTATGTGGGAGCCACAAGTTACTTGTTGGGACCCGAAGTGTCAACATGGTGTTCCTATTCTGTGCTTGTGGGAAATGTGTCAGTACATACATGCCCTGGTTCTTTCACTGCTTGTTTCTCTCACCATCTCTCTTTTCCGCTAATGTTCATTTTTCCTCTTTCTTTTCACACTTCTTTCGTAAAAAAAATTCTCTTTATCTTTTGTTCACTAGCTTCTTTCCCTTATTTCTTTTGTCTCACATGTTTCCTCTATTTCTTCTCTCGTTCTTTCTTTCCCTTCTTTTTTTTATTTGTTTGCGACCCCTTTTCTTTATTCCTTTTGTCTGGTGTATTCTTTTCGCTTCTCTTTTCTGCCCCATCCACTTTCTCTCCTGAGGCCGAGTTATCAATGGAGCAACAGGTGCAATGGCACCGAGGGCCATAGACCTATAGACCTCATTCAACTCTAATTACTGCTGTATTTTTCTACCGAAATTGCAGTCAACCATTTTCCTTTCTTACTCCAGGGCCCATGACACTGTTACTACGCCACTTGTACTCTCCATCTTTACTCCGGACTCCCTCTTTCCATTCACCCCCCAGTCTGCCCAAATTATATTTTTGTTATGGTGTTTTGAGCAATAAACATTAATGCCAAAAATGTATTACTGATAAAGGTTTATATGATAATTGTATATGTTTTAAGATCGAGAAAGAAGGTAAATGAAAGTGCTCTAGTGAAATCCTGGGGCACTGGAATTATATGGCAGGAAAAGACTAAATTATGAGGCGGGGTTGACCAATTTATGTGTCAAGGAAAGTCCAGTTATGAATTTACAATGCCAAAAGCTCTAACTCAAGACAATGTGATACCTATTGCATTGCAAATGCTTGTTAAACTTCGAGACATTCTCTGGGCATCGGTTGCACCTCAATACCAGTTGAACACCCAAATATAGCAATAAGTGACAGAAAAGTGACCAGTCAAGTTTTGCAAAGGGCCTTCCACTGCGCAGAAACCCATGTTCGTTGCATTTTAGTAACTTCTGAACTATTTGAGCTAGAAACAATGTTTTTTTTTAATCTCCTGATTATGCGTCAGAAGATGGATTATGTGGGAAATGCAGCAAAACTAAAATTATGCAAAAATCGTTGCAGCTGCACAATCACTTAACTCCTGTGACCCTGGCTTTAAGTCTGCGTTCTTTCCACACCATCTGTGTCCTGCGCCCTGCCTTGCACAGGTTCACTTCACGTGCCCCCATTTTTGTCCAGCTCCCTTGCACTCCATTCCACCACCTGTTCTTCCGCAAGTTTTTCTGTGACTCACCCACATTGCCTGAGAGGCTGGACCTGTCCTTGACCAGGGGAGAGGAAATGTCCTGAACCCTGTATCCTAGGGAGGACTCATGTTACTTAAAAGGGCTGTCACCAGCTTATCTCTATGTGGCATTCTTCATCATCGAACCAAGTAGAAAACAGGGTCCCCAGATCAATCTAGAGAGAGATCAAGGGTAGTCTACCAGAGGTATATGAACATCCCTCTCTTACACTGTAACATACACAAAAACCGATGAACCTTAATAATAATAGTATCAAACATAGGTAATATTTATTTATAATGGACACAATAATATGACACTTTTTATAAAAAAAATAACAATAAATTCAAAATACACAACCCCCCCCCTTATTTTTAAATTTACCATAACCATCACTATAGATCCAAAGGAGAACACACCATGCACAGAAACAACATAAATAACGCAAATGGACACAAACAACGTCAAGAAAGCCTCAAGACAAGACAGGCAAATCCAAGAAACAGATAAACCCCTTCACAATAAAACATCATTTATCACAAAACTAAAAATTATACGAATGGTATCAAAGTAAACACACAGAGAAAATGTAGTTGGATTTATAACAATATTGCTACAGATTTATTTTGATAACTCATAAGTGAGAGAGCAAGCTGCTCACTCTCTCAAATGTCAATATGTTCAACAATATAGTTCCTTATTATCAGGCATCCAATAATAATGCTAAAAAAAAAAGGTTGCCAAAAAGTCATTCCATATTCTTCCTGGTCCAGAATTATTTAATCCACTCTGGCATGTCAAAAGGTCGCCGACACGCGTTTCGGTGGGCATACACCGACAATGTATTTAATTAGATTGATTCCACCTTCCTCAGGGCGTTCGAAATTCCAAAACACATTTGGTCTCCTTCGTCAAAGTTAATATGTCAGCCACAGCTTCAATTCATGGCACAACCATGCCCCCATGGCTCAACGGGCTCCTTGCTCCTCTGTGATGGCTTTGATGCCCCAACAATGTTCGAAAATGCTCCTTGAATGCTACCAGAACAGCGAAAATACCGGCTCACGAAAAGCGCGCTCCTCGCGCTTGTCAGAGTCTCACAGCTGATATCTAGACGCGATCAGCTTCAAAGGTAGTAAACAAAGAAGAATGCTTCATCATCGAGTCTTCGCCTGGTATGGATGACATGTGGGCTCAGCCCCACTTTTGTAGGGAGCTTCTTATGCAAAGACCTGAATGCAAGGCTGGATATGATGCTGAGGTACAAGAAGACAAAAGACCTGGCAACTCGCACAGTGCCACCGTGCGTCACACGATTTCATCTCTCTTCACACGGTGAAGAGTCAAAATCATATGGTGGCAGGGAAAACAAGGTGAAAACCAGTCTAAACAATGGATTTCCAGCTCATTTTCAGAGGCATAAGCAGCCAATGTCCATCGGGCCGACACATGAAATGACCACGACACTCGCTTAAAGGGGTAAAAGGCCGCTTTAATAGAACAGGTCTGGCAAAATTACAACCTTGGCATAATAGCCTCACAAAACTACCCAATCCTCACTAATACAAAATTCATCACCTAACCCCTCCCCCTCCCTCTAAAATGACCCCACTGCACTACCCCTTGTCCCATCCCCACCTTGACTCGACCAACCATTGACCCATGTGTCCTGCAGTCACCTTCTCCAGTTCCCCTTGTCTGTGCAAACTCCCTGCCCTCTCATCTTTCTGATCTACCCCTTCCCCCCCAAAAGGCCACTTTATTAAACATAGAAAACCCCACCAGACCCGCCTATCAGCGGCAAAAATAAAAAACCACCCCCCCCTTATTCACATATCTATGCCGTTGTCATCATAATGAAAAAACAAAATAAAACAGAGTTGGTACCTATCCCATTCTAGCAAAAGTTAAATTTCAAACCCCAAAACAAAAACTCCTTAACAAACGTAATGTTCAAATCTACAAAAAACCACCTAAACGCAACACTAATATCTAACAAAAATTACAGGGAGGGCGGGCGGGCACAAAAACAAAACGCCCACTGGGTGTGACAACGGCCAAAGAGGCCTCCCACACCGAGCCCTTGCTCTTTATCCTCCCGCCTAAGCCACCGCCCCATCCTGTCCAGCCAACCAATCCCCGTTCGTGATCGTGGTTCATACCACGTCAGCCCGATAAGCCCGGGGGGAGACCGGGCAAGCCCATTGCTCCCCCCAAGCCCCCATCGGGCCGACACATGAAATGACCACGACACTCGCTTAAAGGGGTAAAAGGCCGCTTTAATAGAACAGGTCTGGCAAAATTACAACCTTGGCATAATAGCCTCACAAAACTACCCAATCCTCACTAATACAAAATTCATCACCTAACCCCTCCCCCTCCCTCTAAAATGACCCCACTGCACTACCCCTTGTCCCATCCCCACCTTGACTCGACCAACCATTGACCCATGTGTCCTGCAGTCACCTTCTCCAGTTCCCCTTGTCTGTGCAAACTCCCTGCCCTCTCATCTTTCTGATCTACCCCTTCCCCCCCAAAAGGCCACTTTATTAAACATAGAAAACCCCACCAGACCCGCCTATCAGCGGCAAAAATAAAAAACCACCCCCCCCTTATTCACATATCTATGCCGTTGTCATCATAATGAAAAAACAAAATAAAACAGAGTTGGTACCTATCCCATTCTAGCAAAAGTTAAATTTCAAACCCCAAAACAAAAACTCCTTAACAAACGTAATGTTCAAATCTACAAAAAACCACCTAAACGCAACACTAATATCTAACAAAAATTACAGGGAGGGCGGGCGGGCACAAAAACAAAACGCCCACTGGGTGTGACAACGGCCAAAGAGGCCTCCCACACCGAGCCCTTGCTCTTTATCCTCCCGCCTAAGCCACCGCCCCATCCTGTCCAGCCAACCAATCCCCGTTCGTGATCGTGGTTCATACCACGTCAGCCCGATAAGCCCGGGGGGAGACCGGGCAAGCCCATTGCTCCCCCCAAGCCCCCATCGGGCCGACACATGAAATGACCACGACACTCGCTTAAAGGGGTAAAAGGCCGCTTTAATAGAACAGGTCTGGCAAAATTACAACCTTGGCATAATAGCCTCACAAAACTACCCAATCCTCACTAATACAAAATTCATCACCTAACCCCTCCCCCTCCCTCTAAAATGACCCCACTGCACTACCCCTTGTCCCATCCCCACCTTGACTCGACCAACCATTGACCCATGTGTCCTGCAGTCACCTTCTCCAGTTCCCCTTGCCCTCTCATCTTTCTGATCTACCCCTTCCCCCCCAAAAGGCCACACAGGAAAACCCGCACAGGCGTTTTCCTGCCCCACCCAAAAATTTTTACTTATCCCATAAGTTTTCGCCCAATAACTTAGCAATCAACGACCTAAGTTCTAACAAGTAATGCTCATTACCCAAAAACGATAAGTGAACCCCATCCTGCCGAAACAATTCTACATCAGAAACCCCAATATTCTCATGTGTAAGCACCGAAAAACCTTGATCCTTACAAAAACTCCTCATTTCCCTGTTCACCTTTTTTCGTTGCTTCTCAATTCCTTTAAAAGAATAAGCACCCTTCCAAACCCTTCTAGGTACAAAACTCGTCCAAACAATATGTGTACCTGACCAACGCTCTTTGATCCTACATAAATCTAACTTCATTGCCTTCAACAAACCAATGCCCGAAAGCGCAACCAAATCATTTTCACCCAAGTGTAAAACTAATACATCAGGACAAACACCACGATCAGACCTTTTTGCCAAAACGTACAGCAACTCCCCCCATCTCATGCCACTCTTACCTACCCAACTAAGCTTTATTCTGGCCCCATCCAGCCCCAATTGCCTTCCAAAATGCTGCGATGCCGCTTGCTTCTCCGCCCAGCAAACGAAGGAGTGACCCACGATCCAAACGGCACAAACCTTGTCCGGCCCCCCGACGCAACCTACAAGAGAAATATGTTAATACACATCTTAAATTATAACAATCAAAACATACAGAAAAAATTGGCAGAGAGCATTTGTAAAAGAGCGGTACAGCAAATCAGCAACACTTGTACAAAACTACCCATACATAAAAACTCCCAAGAAATACCTAACTACTGCTTAAACGAGCGCACATACCTCTGAAAAGATCTAGACCTCCACCTGCCTAATTGCTTAATTGACTGATCTGATTCACCTTGTCTCCTCGCTTCCGTCGCAGCCCCGATCCTAAAAGAGTGTGTACCGTAACTACTAGGGTCTAAACCCAATCTCCTAACTGCCATCCTTAAAACTGCTAAAAACTGTGATGCTAACAGCTGCGAACCATCCTGATGAATAAATACAAACCTGTAATAATGTAACCGTAATGCCATGAAAGACAACCAACAACTCACTGGACAGTCCTTGGATCGTGATGCCTTCAATAACAGCTCTTGGCCCCTGCCCAGCTGGTCCCCTTTGGAAAAAGGTAACCATATGCAAACTCCTTGAACACTCACATGCACGTTCTCCAATATAAGCCCCTGCCTCCCTTTTAACCCTAAAAGCTCCGAAATCCTAAAAGCCCCATGAAACAACCAGGACATGCAAAGAGAAATTAAAGAGACCTCCCACTCAGAAAAACAGACTTCCCCCAAACACCCCAACAGAGGCCTCAGCAAATCATGAGTTATAGGACGCCTCCTATCACACCTCACCCCACCCGCCCTGGCCCAACCAGCTAAAATTCTCTTACATAACTCACCCTCCACCGGATCGTACCCCCAAAAATACTTACCATAAAAAGAAACCCCTGATAACTTACCCGAAATAGTCACTGCAGCCAGACCTAACTCAATCTGTTGCATAATGAATCGAACTGCATCGTCCTGTCTCTTATATATAACATCAGTCTCACCCCACCTATGTACCGCACCTGAATCCAGAAAATACAACCATGCCTGACAGTAAGTCCTCCTCGTCGATGGAGCTATTGATTGCTGAACTAACTCCAACATCCTCACTCTCCTAGATCCCACAACTCCCCAGGTATAACTGTCTTCCGAACATCTGCTCCCGGCGCCAAACCACGAAATCTCTGCCACTGAAATCGAGATAAAGCATCAGCGATGTTATTAAAAACACCAGGCACGTGTCTAGCTTTGAACAAGATATTGAACTTCAAACAGTTCAGCAAGAAAATCCTCAATAATTTCAGCACTTTCTCATCTTTTGCCTTCTGTGAATTAACCAAATGTACTACGGCCTGATTGTCTACATTAAAAACTACATTCCTGTTGGCTAAAAACCGGCCCCAAAGCACCAACGCAACCACTAAAGGAAAAAATTCTAAAAATGCAATGCTAAACTTCGACTGTTTCCATTTAGCGGGCCAAGCCTCCGCTGCCCAATGACCGTCCCAAAATAGACCAAAACCATGAGCACCAGAGGCATCTGAAAAAATCTGAACGTGCCAAAACCAACTTTCATCTTCCACTAACATAGTCACACCGTTGAATTCCTTCAAAAACTCGATCCACATCTTCAAATCATCCTTAATACTTGCCCGAAGGCGAAAGTGGTGATGTGGTAAAACAGCTCCCCGCATGGAAAAACCAAGCCTGCGACAAAATGCCCTGCCAACCCTAACCACCTTGCAGGCAAAATTCAAATGACCAAGCAATGATTGTGCCTGCCGCAACTCAATCTTTGGTTTTGCCACTGCCTCCTCCAACAAAGAAATCAAATGTTGCACTTTGTTTTCAGGCAACCTCACTTCCATTCTTTCCGAATCCAGTTCTATACCCAAAAAGGTAAGACATGACACAGGCCCTTCTGTCTTGTCACTCGCCAATGGAACACCAAATCTGGACATCAACTTCTCAAAATCCTGCAATGCTCTGCCACAACCGCCAGACCCAGACTTGCCAACAAAAAATAAATCATCTAAATAATGGGTCACCAAAGAACCGCGGCTGCAAAATAAAAAACACCATTCCAAAAATGAGCTAAACATCTCGAACAAAGAACAAGAAACTGAACAACCCATAGGCAACATCCTGTCCACATATATGGCCTCCTCAAATTGCATGCCCAACAAAGAAAAATCATCTGGGTGCACCGGCAACAAACGAAATGCTGACTCCACATCTGACTTCGCCATCTCTGCGCCTTTTCCACATTTTCGTACCAAGGCAATAGCCTCATCCACAGATGCATAATGCACCATTGAATCTTCTGCAGCGATGAAATCATTTATAGAGGCCCCCGCCGGCCAAGACAAATGATGTATCAACCTAAATTCCCCATCCTGTTTCTTCGGAACCACACCTAGCGGGGAAATAGTCAAATTTGACAGCGGCCAATCTAAAAAGGGGCCAACAATCCTGCCTAAATTCACTTCTTTTCCCAGCTTTGTTCTCACAACTTCTGGATGCTCTCTTGCTGACTTCAAATTATTAGCCCATCTCCTCAACCTCAAACCTTGGTAACGTAACCTGAAACCTTCTATAAAGCCATCCAACAAAAGTTTAGCATCGTCCCTCCTTGGATAAAACTGCAACCAATAAGCCATAACGTCCCATTTAATAGGAGTAGGACCCTTTTCCTGCAACTTGCTGTGTAAATCCTCTACCCCTGTCCCCTCCTCTTGACGATTGCACGTGCCAAGACCCTTGCATCCCACCAAAACATTGTGACACAGGGTGTCTCCCCCCACAATTGGAGCAGTCATGTCTAAATTTGCATTGTTGCCTGTTACAAAACCCGCTGTTAAAAGACCAACAGGACCCATTTGCTTGGAATTGCCCTCTATGCCCGAAACCCACCCCAACTTGGGTGGGACGCCCTTGAAAGGGTTTATATTGCACCGGCAAACCACTTGCTGTATGCATCATTGGCGCGTTTCTTGCAGTCCTTAACCACTGCATCCATAATTCATTATCAATTTCTCCCCACAATTTAGATGAATCCATTGCCTTCCTTGCTCTAAATTCTTCATCATACCTGAACCAACCAAAACCTCCAAAATCCATTTGAGCTCTCCGAACCACGTCCATGTATTTCAATAACGCTACACAAGAATCTTGATGCTTTTCACAATAAACACTTGCATAAATCAAAAAAGCCGAAGTCCAATTCTCTATCGTATTTGGAACTCGAGGTCTCCTAGCTAGCTCCCATTCTTCTTCTTTTGACCCTTCTTTTGCCTGAACCTCCCTATGCAATAATTTGAAAACATCAATAAACTCCCCTTTCCAGATCTTGTCTTTCAAATGCTGAGTGAGATGCGCCCCCAAAGGCATCGACACTCCCATGTAAGGCAACTTCTTTAACTTATTACCACTCACCGTCACGTCCCCACTAGAAATAGCACCCGACTTACCACCCACACCTGCTTCATCCTTTTCTAATGACTTATCAACGTTACCCCCACTTACTTCCTTCTTGCCTTCCGTTTCAGTGACCGCACTCACTTGAATCGCAGCATCCACCTTGTTTTGCAGCTCCTTGGAGCCCCTTGCAACATTAGAAACATTAGCCCGACTCAACTTCCCCGAAATATCACCACCACCATGAACGCCTCCCTCCTCACCTCTAGGTAAGCTGCCCGCTGTTCTCTCCTGACGATGAACTGGAACATGGCCGCCCTGAACCCCAAGCGGCTCTTCATCTGCCACTACTACTCTCTTCTTCGACATGACAGGCACCTCCACTTCTTCGTAATCGAGTAATTCTTCATCCAACCCAGCCCAATCATCACCAGCGCTCTGGCTAGTGGATGGCTGAGCCGCCACTGAAACTTCTGCATCCCTCGAAGTCGGATGGACCGCTCCTGATCGCACCCTCCCTTCAGGCCGATGTTTTGAAGGCGCCCGGACCTTCACCGGCAAGCTCTTATCACCAACAATCCGCCCAGATTGCCGATATATCGCCTGCACCCCATGCTCGCCCAAAACATGCGATGTGTCACACCCAGATGTACCCTCATTAACAAGTTGCCGACTATCTAAACCCACATAAACCTTATCCAGCATGCCCGAAATCCCAGCCTCACTACATACTATACCTTTAAACACTGCCCCACTGTCATCCACTAGCTCCACCTGCTCACCTAATTGAAATGCATCCTGATTATTAATTTCCCATGACTGAACCTTATGTATCATTGGACTGACCAATCTAGGGGTCCAATGTATCAACCTGTTTTTCATTGAGCCATGAGAAACCCGCGTACCACCCAAAACCGGGTCTATAATCCTTCTGTCAGCTTCTTGCAATTCTTCTTCGCTGTCAATAATGACTACCACCTCATTAATTAACTGTGAACCAGCATTTACAGGCACATCTGGCTTGCCCACTACTGTTTCACTTATGACCGGCATCGATTGAAACTTTTTTCTGGGCGCCGCCATCTTGCGAGAGCCAGCTAACGTCCTTTCCTCGTCCTTCCTTGAATCTTGCTCAGCGCCACTTTCTACGGGCGATTGGGCTTGTAAGCGCGCGCTCACTTGCACCTGAGCGCCTTTTCCCTGCGCCACCATGCGGCCCGCACTTGCTACCGCAGGCCTAGTCAGAGCGCTGCGGCCGCCTGACGAAATTCTCCTCACAAATGACGAACCTCTCCGCCGGGGCAAATACCCCCCTCGTCTCCCTCGTGACCTTGACGCCGAAACCGACAGCAAGGAAGTATTGGTATCAGACCCCAAATCAGGTGAGTGACGGACCTTCCGACCCTCAACACTTTTTCGTAAAAACTTCTTTCCCGATTTATGGGGAGAACAAGCAGCCACTGCGGCTGACACACCCTCTGCCGAACGACGTTTCGGTCTTCTCAAACCCACCCAAGCCTCCTCTAATACACCCTCTTTTATTAAATCCTCCCTTCCTTCGTCTTGTAAAACTTTTAACGCCATAACCACTTTACTAGGCTCCATTGTCACAAATTCAAATAAAATTATTAAAATTAGCCTAACTCCACCCAATAACTCCTCAAAACACACCCCCTCTCTTGCAAATAAACGCCTACCTAGAACACTTTCACAAAAACAAAACGCCCACTGGGTGTGACAACGGCCAAAGAGGCCTCCCACACCGAGCCCTTGCTCTTTATCCTCCCGCCTAAGCCACCGCCCCATCCTGTCCAGCCAACCAATCCCCGTTCGTGATCGTGGTTCATACCACGTCAGCCCGATAAGCCCGGGGGGAGACCGGGCAAGCCCATTGCTCCCCCCAAGCCCCCATTACGCGGTGTGTAAACACCCCATGACATTGGCGACAGCCTCAAAGACCCTTTTATTTTTTTTGGGGGGGAGGTGGCTTGCTGAGGGGTAGGGTGCCTGGTAGGTAGCCACTAGTATGCCCCCTCAAAGGCCCTGCCCCTTCTTTACATGGTGAAATTCATTTGTAAGTTGGCATGTATGCCATGGGGTGCACCAGTTATTTCATGTGGTTATACTAAACAATACGAGAAAAAATGCTGTTTGAGAACAACCTGTTCTCTACTCTGCAGAAAGTTTCATCAGATGTAGCTTTGTTCCTATCCGATAACTCACCCGCAGCACCCAAGGAAGAACTGTACTGTGATGCAGTAGAAGCTTCTCAAGACCTTCTGAACATTGACAAAAAGTGAATCTCTCTTCTCGGAATGGATGACTCTGTTCCCGCACTGAGCACAGAAGAGACAATGCACCGTATTTATGGGCTTTGTGGCGCTGGGCAGTGCAGCAGGCCACCTTGCTCCGCTGTCCTGCGCGCAGGTAAAGGGCGGGAATGTGCTGTATTTATCCAGTATGGCGCCTTTCTGTGCTTTCCCCTACCCGGGTGCCCTTTTGGCTGTCTCGCACCAATGCAGGCACCCCTGCACCACGGTGCAAGGGTGCCTGCGTTGCATGCAGGATCACTTTTATGTAGTACACCTTCCTGCACAAAGCCAATCCTGAGAGGCTTTTCCCACTTTCTGTGTGTGCTGCCGAATGCAACGCGCATAAAAAGAGGGAAGAACGAAGGAGAAGTAAAGATATTTTTCCTCGTTTTGGCTCTCCTGGGGAGGTGTATCTTTTTGGCACATTCCCAGGTTTACCGGGGTTGGTAAATCTGGGAATGCGTCAAAAAGCATGGGAGCTGCGTGGGAACATCCATGCAACGCCCATGGAATGCCTCCCTAGTGCAGAGTGAGGCAATGCAGCGATTTGTGCTGCTTCGCGTTACTCCATATTTCTGAAGCCACGCAAAGTGGCTTTGCATGGCCTTACCGATATGGCTTAGTGGTTTGCACCACGCATGCACCATGTTGCGTGGTGCAAGCATGGCGCAAGTTCCTCATAAATATGCCCATATATCTCATGTAAATAACATAACACACACGAAATGCCATTTGATAAATCATCTCTTAATGTGTCTTCTGCCTCACACAGCTACACAAGTCCGTGCACGCTCGCGCACACAGACATACACTCAGACTCACAAACACTATCACACACCACACACACTCTCTCCCTCTCATACACACTCTCTCTCCCTCTCATACACACACACACACTCTCTCACACTATCTTTCTCACACACACACTTGCTCACACACACACACTCTCAAACACACACACCCTCTCACAACTTACTTTCTCTCTCTCTCACACACACACACAATCTCTCACACACACACACACACTATCTCTCTCACACTCTCCCTTCCCTACTCCACCCACGCACACTCTCTTTCCCTCCCTGCCTGTCTTCTCTTCTCTCTCCTCCTCCTCCTCTTCCTCTGCTCCTTCGCACTGTTTTCTTTGTTCTCCAGAGCTGCCCATGGGTGACCAGGTTGCAGGGTCAGTCGTTCGTGTATTTATTTGTTGTAGTTATTTCTGTCTTTGTTCTTTCCCTGTCCCTGCAGCTTGCATTTCTTAGTTACTTTGCCTCTTCGGAGAGCCCACAGCCTTCAAGCGATGTCCAGGGACCCTGGCGCCTTGTGATGTTACAAGACCCGTCTTGTAGTAGAAGTGCAACGGGTGCAGCAGCACCGGGCAGGCCGTCTGTCGCACAGGAGAAGCAGAGAGGGTCCTTCCTATGTCGGTCACGGCCTCCCAGTGTTGAAGAAGCTTGCGGTGCTGTGGGTTGGGGGCACGGGTGCCACATTGGGAGGGGGGGGCTCATCCGCACTGCATGCTTCTTACAATTCTATGATGGGGGTCATCCAATTCGCACAGCTCGGGCACTGGTCAGCCCTCCATTGCTGCACTCAGAGCGGTTTGGAGGCGCGAGAGGGGGCGGTGGACAAGCCACATGACGGCTCGGCTCGGTCTTAGCCTCAGTGTCACAGTGGACCTCGGGCCGAGCCAGACGTGGGGACTTCAGCGGCTGCCCACCTCTTTCCAGGGCCCCCATGGGTTCGGGGCGCCCAGAGTCCCTGGCTCTCTTTCTGCCCTGAACAAGGCCCTCCTTGGGAACGGAGCACCCCCGGGCCGTGTTTATTTTATTTGTACAGCGCACGCGCCAGAAGTTAACACCACTTTATGACTCGGGTTTTCGCTCCAGTGAAAGGCACTTCAATGGAAAAGTACCGCGGTCCCGCCCGCAGCGCCGGAGCTGCCGGCCTTTGTTAGTCCGCGCTGTTTGCACATTCCTTGCAGTGATCTCACCGCGTGTGCGCCCATCCGTCATGTACATGTCATGTTACACACTTAGCAGTTCCCTGTGAGATTTACTGCCCCCTGGGGCACGGTGAGCCCATCACACGGGAGCACGGTGAGCCCATCACACGGTGGCACCCACACGGGAGCAGGGTGAGCCCATCACACGGGAGCACGGTGAGCCCATTACACGGTGGCACGGTGAGCCATCACATGGGTGACACGGTGAGCCATCACATGGGTGACACGGTGTGCCCATCACATGGGTGGCACGGTGTGCCCATCACATGGGAGTACGGTGAGCCCATCACACGTGAGCCCATCACACGGTAGCACCGTGAGCCCATCCCACGGGAGCATGGTGAACCCATCGCATGGAAGCACGGTTAGCTCATTACATGGGTCACAGTGAACCCATCACATGGAACCACGATGAGCCCATCACATGGGGGCAGGGTAAGCCCATCACGTTGAGACATGGTGAGTCGTCACATGTGGGCATGGTGAGCCTATCACATGGGGCACAGTGAGCTCATCACATGGAACTACGATAAGCCCATCACATGGTGTATGGTGAGCCCATCACATGGTGGCACGGTCTGCCCATCACATGGGGCACAGTGAGCCCATCACATGGGGCACGGTGAGCTCATCACATGGAACTACGATAAGCCCATCACATGGTGTATGGTGAGCCCATCACATGGTGGCACGGTCTGCCCATCACATGGGGCACGGTGAGCCCATCACATGGGGCACGGTGAGCTCATCACATGGAACCACGATAAGCCCATCACATGGTGTATGGAGCATGGTCTGCCTATCACATGGGGCACAGTGAGCCCATCACACGGGGCACAGTGAGCCCATCACAAGGGGCACGGTGAGCCTATCACATGGGGCACGGTGAGCCTATCACATGGGGCACGGTGAGCCTATCACATGGGGCACGGTGAGCTCATCACGTGGAACCACGGTGAGCTCATCACGTGGAACCACGGTGAGCCCATCACATAGTGGCACGGTCTGCCCATCACATGGTGGCACGATCTGCCCATCACATGGGGCACGGTGAGCCCATCACATGGGGCACGGTGAGCTCATCACATGGAACCACGATAAGCCCATC
This sequence comes from Pleurodeles waltl, assembly GCF_031143425.1. NCBI lineage: Eukaryota > Metazoa > Chordata > Amphibia > Caudata > Salamandridae > Pleurodeles > Pleurodeles waltl. The sequence continues at coordinate 9,971,369 of NC_090450.1, forward strand.
ACATGGTGTATGGTGAGCCCATCACATGGTGGCATGGTCTGCCTATCACATGGGGCACGGTGAGCCCATCACACGGGGCACAGTGAGCCCATCACACGGGGCACGGTGAGCCTATCATATGGGGCACGGTGAGCCTATCACATGAGGCACGGTGAGCCTATCACATGGGGCACGGTGAGCTCATCACGTGGAACCACGGTGAGCTCATCACATGGAACTATGATAAGCCCATCACATGGTGTATTGTGAGCCCATCACATGGTGGCACGGTCTGCCCATCACATGGGGCACGGTGAGCCCATCACATGGGGCACGGTGAGCTCATCACATGGAACCACGATAAGCCCATCACATGGTGTATGGTGAGCCCATCACATGGTGGCATGGTCTGCCTATCACATGGGGCAGGGTGAGCCCATCACACGGGGCACAGTGAGCCCATCACACGGGGCACAGTGAGCCCATCACACGGGGCACGGTGAGCCTATCACATGGGGCACGGTGAGCTCATCACGTGGAACCACGGTGAGCTCATCATATGGAACCACGATAAGCCCATCACGTGGGACACGGTGAGCCCATCACATGGGGGCAGGGTGAGCCCATCACCTAGAAGCATGATGAGTTGTCACATGGGAGCCCATCACATGGGGGCACGATTAGCTCATCACATGCGAGTGTGGTGAGCATATCACATGCAGCCACAATGAACCTGTCACATGGGGGCATGATGAACCCATCACATTGGGGCACGATGAGCCCATCACATGCAGACATGATGGGCCTGTCACATAGTCACAATTAACCCATCACATGGGGGCACAACAAACCCATCACGTGTACCTTTCAAATGATAGCATATTGAGCCTATTGCATGGCAGCACGGTGAACCTATCACATGGCAGCATGTTGAGCTTGTCACATGTCAGCATGATGTATCTATCACATGAGGCATGCTGGACCTACCACATGGAAGCACGGTGAACCTATCAAATGGCAGCATATTGAGCGTGTCACATGGCAGTATGGCGAACCTATCACATGAGGCACGCTGAGCCTATCATATGGGAGCATGATGCACCTATCACACGGGAGCAGGTGAACCTATCACATTGTTGCATATTGAGCTTTTCACATAAGAGTGAATGGTGACCCTGTCACATGAGACATGCTAAGCGTGTTATCACGTGGGAGCATGGTGACCCTGTCACATGAGGCATGCTGAGCCTTTTACATGGGAGCATGGTGAACCTATCACATGGGGGAACGATTATCCCATCACATAGGTGCATGTCGCTGGGCCGTGGATAGCGCGTCACCAGAATTAGCAGTGCGGTTGTCATGTGGTCTAATTCACCACATTGATGGGATGGGTCCCTTGGGTCACGTGGTCTTTCCCGCTCCAAGGTAGAAGGGCGCCACTCAACACATGAGTGTACAGACCCCACACTGGTTAGTACATGGAGTTGTCCAACGTCTAGGGTGGCAAGTTAAGGGTACGTCATACTAGTGCCTACTGACCACCAGCACGTTTGTGTAACACCCACATATCTCTGGTGCCCAGACCCCCCCAGGCGTCCATAGTTGGGCACTGCCCATGCCACCAGCTGAAAACCTCCCTAGCCTCCACAGCACACAGCCATCCTCCTCTCCGCCACTTGGCATCAGGAGTCCACCAGGTCCATCTCTTGCACACCAGGCAACCCACTGCGAACAACCCCATTCCAACAAAAGCAAAACTAACACCAACCCAGGTACAACTTCAGGCAGTCCAGACAACCAACCCCATACACCCCTATTCTACCAAAAGACAAAACTAACACCAACCCAGGTACAAATTCATGCGCTCCAGACAACCAACCGCTTACACCCCCATTCCAAGAAAAGACAAAACTAATACCAACCCAGGTACAACTTCATGCACTCCAGACAACCAACCGCATATACCCCCATTCCAACAAAAGCAAAACTAACACCAACCCAGGTACCACTTCATGCACTCCAGGCAACCGACCCCATACACCCCCATTCCAACAAAAGACAAAACTAACACCAACCCAGGTACCACTTAATGCACTCCAGACAACCGTCCGCATACACCCCAATTCCAACAAAAGCAAAACTAACATCAACCCAGGTACCACTTCAGGCACTCCTAACAACAAACCGCATACACTCCCATTCCAACGAAGGCAAAACTAACATCAACCCAGGTACGACTTCATGCACTCCAGACAACCAATCGCATACACCCCCATTCTAACAAAAGCAAAACTAACACCAACCCAGATACAACTTCATGCACTCCAGGCAACCAACCCCATAAACCCCTATTCCAACAAAAGACAAAACTAACACCAACCCAGGTACAACTTCATGCGCTCCAGACAACCAACCGCATACACCCCCATTCCAACAAAAGACAAAACTAATACCAACCCAGGTACAACTTCATGCACTCCAGACAACCAACCACATATACCCCCATTCCAACAAAAGCGAAACTAACACCAACCTAGGTACCACTTCATGCACTCCAGACAACCAACCCCATACACCCCATTCCAACAAAAGACAAAACTACCACCAACCCAGGTACCACTTCATGCACTCCAGGCAACCAGCCACACACACCCCCATTCCAACAAAAGCAAAACTACCACCAACCCAGGTGCCACTTCATGCACTCCAGGCAACCAACGTCACTCACCCCCATTCCAACAAAAGCAAAACTGACACCAACCCAGTTACCACTTCATGCACTCCAGGCAACCAACCGCACACACTACCATTCCAACAAAAGACGAAACTAACACCAACACAGGTAAAAATTCATGCACTCCAGACAACCAACTGCGAACAACCCCATTCCAACAAAAGCAAAACTAACACCAACCCAGGTACCACTTCATGCGCTCCAGGCAACCAACCGCACACACCCCCATTCCAACAAAAGCAAAACTAACACCAACCCAGGTACAAGTTCATGCACTCCAGACAATCAACCGCATACATCCCATTCCAACAAAAGGCAAAACTAACACCAACCCAGGTACGACTTCATGCACTCCAGGCAACCAACCGCATGCACCCCATTCCAACAAAAGACAAAACTAACACCAACCCAGGTACAACTTCATGCACTCCAGACAAACAACTGCATACACTCCCATTCCAGCAAAAGACAAAACTAACACCAACCCAGTTACCACTTGATGCACTCCAGACAACCAACCGCATACACTCCCATTCCAACAAAAGCAAAACTAACACCAACCCAGGTACCACTTCATGCACTCCAGGCAACCAACCACACCCCCCCCATTCCAACAAAAGCAAAACTACCACCAACCCAGGTGCCACTTCATGCACTCCAGGCAACCAACCGCACACACCCCCATTCCAACAAAAGCAAAACTGACACCAACCCAGTTACCACTTCATGCACTCCAGGCAACCAACCGCACACACTACCATTCCAACAAAAGACGAAACTAACACCAACACAGGTAAAAATTCATGCACTCCAGACAACCAACTGCGAACAACCCCATTCCAACAAAAGCAAAACTAACACCAACCCAGGTACCACTTCATGCGCTCCAGGCAACCAACCGCACACCCCCCCATTCCAACAAAAGCAAAACTAACACCAACCCAGGTACAAGTTCATGCACTCCAGACAATCAACCGCATACATCCCATTCCAACAAAAGGCAAAACTAACACCAACCCAGGTACGACTTCATGCACTCCAGGCAACCAACCGCATGCACCCCATTCCAACAAAAGACAAAACTAACACCAACCCAGGTACGACTTCATGCACTCCAGGCAACCAACCGCATGCACCCCATTCCAACAAAAGACAAAACTAACACCAACCCAGGTACGACTTCATGCACTCCAGGCAACCAACCGCACCCCCCCCCAATTCGAACAAAGGCAAAACTAACACCAACTCAGGTACAAATTCATACACTCCAGACAACCAACCGCATACACCCCATTCTAACAAAAGACAAAAATAACACCAACCCAGGTACTGACAAAGCACTTGCCCCATCCTTTCCTGACCCTTCAGGACAGGGTGCTGAAAAATAAAATGGAAATAAAGAACTTTCATTACCATTTTATTTTTGAGTTGTGGGGCATGTTTGGGGCATTTTTCTAGCGGGCGACGCTCCTCCGCTCACGTGGAGGGGCCGCCCCTGCAACACACTCCAGAGTAGACCACGAGATCGCTCCACGTACCATTCAATTGAAAACCAACTTCCTCCATCCTTGTAGGTCGTTCATTGTGAAGAAATTCATCTTTGAGAGGATGAACCTGCCCAGCGAACAAACCACCCACCAAAGAAAGTCAAGTTACTCCACCTCTGTCGGTCGTTCATTGTCAAGGAATCTGTCTACCTGGCGATGCCCCTGCCTAGCAAGGATGTTGAGTGACCTGACTGAGGGAGGCTCGCCCTCCAGATGTCCATCGTGAAAAAAGGAAAAATACTGCCTTCACCTACCCCAGAAGTGCCACCATCTAGAATCCACTGGAAACCCACCTGCTCTTTGTGCTGAACACCTGGTGACCCCACCGCAGCAGACTATGGGCTTGATTTAGATATTGACGGATGAGTTACTCTGTCACAACGATCACATGCTATCCGGTCTGGCGAATTGTAGATCCCATAGGGTCAGGAGCGATGGAAAACCCACCAGTGTTTAGGGTGTGAGGGCTAAACCTGGAAGAGAATCCCTCAGTCATCTCCAGTGCCTCATTTCTGCCTGTTGTTTGCACCGGCACTAATTTTGGGGGGCCAGCACTTATTTTTCTGCCCAAAGCACTTACTGCGAGCAAAAGACACATACAGGAAAGACGGAGGAAGAGAAAAACGAAAAAGCGTCAGAATTGGAGAAAGCAGAAAGCTCCAAGAGTGAGCTAAAGGGACAGGGAGTGGCTCTAAATGTTTTGAAGAGGCCCGAGATGGCTTCAGGCTTACGCTGCCTCACTATTCAGTGTTCACACATTTAATTGCAGCATCCGCATGTTTAAAGGGAGGGCTTTGGGCACCGGCACCTTTTTATTTACAAACTAGCCACTGGTCACCTCACTCTACCAAACAATACCCAGCATAGAGGAAATCCCACCTGTGCATTCTGCTATAGGTTGGAGATAGTCCTACAGATATCCGAAGCCTTCCCATTCAGATTCATCTCTAAACAAGACTACAAGACTCTGCGGCCAGGGTTCAGGATGTCTGTCCAAAGACCACCTTCCTCCGAGGCCACTGAGCTGAGTAACGTCGGGTCTTGTGCATTTGGGTGGGTGTGTCCATACACAGCCCACCTTCTTACAAGATCCCACCTAAGGCGGTCCGTGGCGCCGACAGGGCCCTCTGCGACGGAGACGGCGTGTTCCCCATATTTCAAAGGGCCTCATTGGAGCAGGACATTTTAGAGTTTCGGGTGAGATTACATCCATTCCCCTCAGTTTCTACAGTAGGGAATGAGCTAGTACAAAATAAAGGCTACTGTTGGCGGAATATGAGGGAAATCCGCGATAACTCATCTTTCACTTGATTGAACTTAAGGCACCTCATTTTAAAACCAGTCTTTATAAAATATTGTATCTGATTTCATGCATTGGCAAAAAAATATTAAGAGATGTGACCTTTTAGTTGTTTCTGTGTACTCTGGGTCGTGGTTTTAAATCTGTAGAGAATGTAGTATTTTAGTAGTAATATATTTTATTAGATGTTCCAGTTAATATGTTTTGTGTTTTGCTTACTCTTGTATAATCGCATTAATATGGAGAAATTCGAAAACGTGCATTGTATTATTGTTTAACAGGCTGAGGTCTAACTAAACAACATTTCAATTTCACTCTTCATCGAAATGCACTTTTAAAAATAAATTGCTTTTTGTGCCTTAAGTAGCAGGCGGAGTCCAGTTTACTTTTGGGGAATTTATTTAATGTGGAAAGATGATAGGCTGAGCCAGCCCTGCCGTGCGTTGGGACCATCTACCTGCAGGTCCTGCACATCTGTTTCAGGAGGCGAGACTCACCCAGCCAGCTACCTTCACATGTAATAGTTTATTCATCGCTGCAAGGCTCACATCTGCAGGTCCCGGGCCCGCACAAGCACCGGGAGAGTGCACTGTGCCGGCAAAAATCTTTCAACAGCTTGAAAAGAATACATCGACTTCGGAATGCAGCAGAAAAGAAATACCTGGCTTAGTGCTGTTTTCTTTCGGTCGAGCAAACCTGTACGAGAGCTTTAGGGCCATCTGGGCAGTGCTTCGGGGGGCAGGGGGGTGGCACGTCCGGCCAGACTCCCTGGGATGTGCAGGGTGCTGAGCGATGGGGTCCCCTGTCCTCCAGGAATGTGTGCATCAGGCCACATCAAAGGAAGGGAGATTGACAGCTGAGCGCCGGTGACGTCAGAGTGGTCGCCCTGGCAGAGTCATCCTTTTAGGAGCATAACTCACCAGAAAGGGACCCAAGGGCGCGGGGTCAAGCTAGCCTATTACAGGTGATCGCCATCGACAGATTCTGCCTCGGACCTCGTGTTCTGCTCTTGCTCCTGGTGCTGTCAGCCTAGATCCTCCGCTTTGTAAGGTTTGAGTTGGCGCTTTACTGCTTTCCTATTACAAGTAGTCGCCGTAGGCAGATTCTGCCTCGGATCTCGTGCTCTGCTCCTGCTCCTGGTGGTGTTTGCCTATGAGTAGTGCATGGACCCTCGGAGTAGCACATTCCTGAGGATCTGCTTGTAAGGTTTGAATTGGTGCGTTACTGCTTTCCTATTACAAGTGGTCGCCGTAGGCAATTTCTGCCTCGGACCTCGTGTTCTGCTCTTGCTCCAGGTGGTGTCTGCCTATGAGTAGTGCATAGATCATCCGAGTAGCACATTCCTGAGAATCCACTTTATGTGTGAGTTGAGGTTTTACTGCTTTCCTATTACAAGTGGTCGCCGTAGGCAGATTCTGCCTCGGACCTCGTGTTCTGCTCTTGCTCCTGTAGAACACATACACGTGCAGGCCTCGTGAGACATATGGAGCACATATGTGAAAAGATCATTCAGGCGTCAAGTCTACAAAGCTGACGATCTTTTTACACCAATAGATCCATCTACTCACTAAGTGACCAACAAACAGTCTCCCTGCAGCACACACCACCCGCACCAGGGTCTCAAGGCGCTTCGTAGGTGCGCCTCATATGTTTGCTTAGACTCTAAGGCCCATATTTACAGGCTTTTGGCGCAGGGCAGCGCAGCACGTCACCTCACTGCCCTGCATCCAAAGAAAAGGGCAGGAACGTACTGAATCTATAGAACACGGCGCACTCCTGCCCGTTTCCTTAGGTCTGGTGCACCATAGGCTGCCCATCGCCAATGCAGGCACCCAATGCACCATGGTGCAAGGGTGCCTGTGTTGCATGTAGCTTTGTTTTTGTGAGTTCACCTTCCTGCATACAAATAATAATCTTGGGTGGCTTTTTCCTCCTAGTGTGCTGCAGAATGCAGCACACATAGATGAAAAAACTAGTAGAAATAAAGATATTTCTCACTGTTGCGCTTCCCCTGAAGAGGCGTATGTTTTTGGCGCACCCCCAAGTCCTTGTAAATATGGGGGTGCGTCAGAATCCATGAAGGTTGCAAGGGAAAACCCACGGCAACACGCATGGCACACCTCCCTTACGCAGTGAAAGGCAACGCAGTGACTTCCGCCACTTTGTCTTACTCCATAACTATGAGGCCATGAAAAGCCACTCGAAGCGGCTTTGTGTGGCCTCACAGAGATGTTGTGCGCCATCGTTGCATCACAAACAGTGACGCAAAGCAGCACAAGGGGCTCATAAATGTGCCCCTAGGTTCACTGAGGGTCTCAAGCAGATCGGGAGCGGGCAGAGGTCTGGCCATGTGTCTGTCTGTCCTGGGTGACCTTAGGGGAATAGGAGATGCTTGACTGATTGCACTTGCTGCTGGGCATTACCAGCTGTTACCTGCTGTTTCCCCTCAGTTCCTGCTCAGGATTTCAGGTGAGACCAGTAGTTGTTCCAATGACAATGACAATAACGCCCTGAGCTGAGGGCAAAAATGTGTATTCTTTTTTTTGCCATTAACATTATTATAACTATTTTTCTTTTTTATGCCTGGCCTTGGAGCCCAGACTCAAACTGACTTCAGACTATTGTTTTTATGTGAGAAACTCATACATAATATACAGTTATTCATTTCTGCCTCCACCCACTACAGCATACAGCGTGGGGCCCAGCCCTCTTCACCCATTGGCTCCCTTCACTTTGACTGAAAAGCCCGTGCACACTGTTCACATCCACCTAAAAATAGTTCTCGACTCTCTTCAGTGGCAAATCTGGTTCACAGTGTGTTTCGTTGCATTTACTTTTTACTTTACGGTGATATACTGCAATTTATTGTGGCTGCACTTTGGGTGCCCAGATAGGTGGCTGCACATTGGGTGCCCAGATAGATTGTTATTTATTTTCTTTCTCCTCTTGAGTTGTGCTGTTGCAAAGTGTTTAAGTGACATTGTTCAAATATTAGCTACCGGTAATTTGAGTGTTTCGTTAGGTGGTGATTTATTCCTGTCTTCTTCAAATGTAATAATAACAGAGTACGTGGCACAATCGAAACGCGTTATTTAAAAAAAAAAAAAATCACCAGTGAAAAGGCCACATCAGTAAATGTGTTTAATAGAAACTTTTTTTGAAGTTTATGGCACCCATGTTTAAGTGTAATGACCTCCCTCCTGCTTCCCATGACCAGACCTATTGGATTTGCCAATGCTTATTTTTCTTCATTTACTGTGGACAGACCTTAAATTACAACATGTTTTACTCCTATCTCATGTGAAGCATATTTATAATGTGTCCTTCTGCAATACTTCAACAGGTGCGCATGCCACGCGTGTTGTTTGTAGTAGATCTGTTTGCGTCCAGGGCAAACGCCGGGCATCCACCAATGTTTGGAGAAGGCATCCCTTTTGAGGCCTAAATACAGTGTCTAGTTGAACTGCCTGTAGAAAGAAGGCATTTTCATTGTTCACTCCTGTCTGTAATGTTCAGTTTTTATATTTTTCCACCTGCCTGCTTTCTAAGCAGTTTTCTTTAACAAATCCCTTAGATCCATTTCAAGCAGTGTCTCTTCAGTGCAAGTTGACACATGGCGATTGAAGTCAGTGACTGTTATGATCCATATTTTGCTGCCTGAGGTTTGATCCTTCTTTTCTGTATCCCGCTAACTTACTGTCCTTTCAATCTTTTTGGCATATTCCTGCCCCAGGCCATGAATCACAGAGCTTCTTAAGAGATTTCCTAACTGCTGTATTAAGTGTTGTAAATTGAAGAGGGCCAGCAGGGCTAGTGTTATGCAGAGTAACAACCATATTCCTTTTTGTGGTCCACTGTTAACAAATCTAATGTCTTTTAGAAATGTAAAACGTGATTGATAACAGTGCTGCATTTCAAAATAGTTTTCACGACAGCAGATTTCTATGAGATTGTTGATGAGTTGCCTAAACGTAACCATTACAGTAGATTTCATAGTGATTGTTGGTGAGTTGCCTAAACGTAACCATTACAGCAGATTTCTATGAGATTGTTGGTGAGTTGCCTAAATGTAACCATTACAGCAGATTACATAGAGATTGTTGGTGAGTTGCCTAAATGTAACCATTACAGCAGATTTCTATGAGATTGTTGGTGAGTTGCCTAAATGTAACCATTACAGCAGATTTCATAGTGATTGTTGGTGAGTTGCCTAAATGTTACCATTACAGCAGATTTGATAGAGATTGTTGGTGAGTTGCCTAAACGTAACCATTACAGCAGATTTCTATGAGATTGTTGGTGAGTTGCCTAAATGTAACCATTACAGCAGATTTCTATGAGATTGTTGGTGAGTTGCCTAAATGTAACCATTACAGCAGATTTCATAGTGATTGTTGGTGAGTTGCCTAAATGTAACCATTACAGTAGATTTCTATGAGATTGTTGGTGAGTTGCCTAAATGTAACCATTACAGCAGATTTCTATGAGATTGTTGGTGAGTTGCCTAAATGTAACCATTACAGCAGATTTCATAGTGATTGTTGGTGAGTTGCCTAAATGTAACCATTACAGCAGATTTCTATGAGATTGTTGGTGAGTTACCTAAATGTAACCATTACAGCAGATTTCATAGTGATTGTTGGTGAGTTGCCTAAATGTTACCATTACAGCAGATTTGATAGAGATTGTTGGTGAGTTGCCTAAATGTAACCATTACAGCAGATTTCATAGTGATTGTTGGTGAGTTGCCTAAATGTAACCATTACAGTAGATTTCTATGAGATTGTTGGTGAGTTGCCTAAATGTAACCATTACAGCAGATTTCTATGAGATTGTTGGTGAGTTGCCTAAATGTAACCATTACAGCAGATTTCATAGTGATTGTTGGTGAGTTGCCTAAATGTAACCATTACAGCAGATTTCTATGAGATTGTTGGTGAGTTACCTAAATGTAACCATTACAGCAGATTTCATAGTGATTGTTGGTGAGTTGCCTAAATGTAACCATTACAGTAGATTTCTATGAGATTGTTGGTGAGTTGCCTAAATGTAACCATTACAGTAGATTTCTATGAGATTGTTGGTGAGTTGCCTAAATGTAACCATTACAGCAGATTTCTATGAGATTGTTGGTGAGTTGCCTAAATGTAACCATTACAGCAGATTTCATAGTGATTGTTGGTGAGTTGCCTAAACGTAACCATTACAGCAGATTTCTATGAGATTGTTGGTGAGTTGCCTAAATGTAACCATTACAGTAGATTTCTATGAGATTGTTGGTGAGTTGCCTAAATGTTACCATTACAGCAGATTTCTATGAGATTGTTGGTGAGTTGCCTAAATGTAACCATTACAGCAGATTTCTATGAGATTGTTGGTGAGTTGCCCAAATGTAACCATTACAGTAGATTTCATAGTGATTGTTGGTGAGTTGCCTAAATGTAACCATTACAGCAGATTTCATAGAGATTGTTGGTGAGTTGCCTAAATGTTACCATTACAGCAGATTTCTATGAGATTGTTGGTGAGTTGCCTAAATGTAACCATTACAGTAGATTTATATGAGATTGTTGGTGAGTTGCTTAAATGTAACCTTCTTCCTTCTCTTGGTTCCCTTCAGATCACTTTATCCAGGTCCTTGTTTGCGAACATGAGTGTGTGCGGGAGCTGGCCACCCGGCCCGGGCGTTTGTCCCCCATTGAGAACTTCCTGCCGCTGCATTACGACTTCCTCCAGTTTGCCTATTACAGAGGTGAGGCTCCTCCATGGCCTATGTACTAAGAGGTTGGTGGCACGGTTCTCCAAGGAGAGGTCAGACCTCACTCTTTTTCAACTATTTAGTGTAAAAATGTTGTTTCCATGCTCCTCACTCTCTCCCTGTGTTGTGATTCTCTTAGTTGGTGACTACGTGAAGGCTCTGGAGTGCGCCCGGTCCTACCTCTTGTTCCACCATGAAGACAAAGACGTGGCCGAGAATGTTGCCTACTATGAAAGCTTACTACCAGAGTCCATGAATCCAGAAGATGTCCAAGCAAGAAAGGTGAGAACATACCAAGAAAAGTATTCACCAGCTGTTCCAATGTTAACGTAAGGGGCCCATGAGGACACCAGGGGTGAATCCATGATGCGTCCATTTGACTATTCTAAAACATGCATGAGTGAGTGACACTAAACCAGGAGCTTGTAAGTCCCAGAAAGGCTCTTACTATTCTGACCTAAAATATGCATTTTGGGAAACCTCTGAGGATTCTTGTCTCCTGGGGTTTCAGGCTGAGCATAGTCCAAGGCGGAAGTACGTGCACACAACTCTTCAAGTTTACCAGGAGGAAGAATGTAAGTAACTTCTGTGAGATGGAGTCCTTTCATCAAGTGGTGTTTGGTTGCAAAGAAGCTCTCAGGTGGCTTCGAAGCCCCTTGCAAATTCTACTCTCACAAGTTCAGCATTGTATTACCGTTCCTTGTCCAAGCAGCCATCTTGTCTTAGGGCTGTAGGCTTCATCACAGTCTCAACTCACCAGCTGCCTCTGGCTGAAGAGGTGGACCAACCAACACCCTCACTAGTGTGTCCTGTGCCCACTTACACATCCCTTTTACCTCTTTCAATTTTGCTGGGATTCTATCGCTTGCTCTTTCTGACAGATTTGTGTTGTGATAGATTACATTCCCTTCTTCCTTTGTTTGGTTTGCTAGTTAACAATCAGAAAGATTAGTGTGTGGGCACCTGGGACCACACCATGTACTTCTGTCCAATATACAGCAGTTCTCGTATTGCAGCTGTGGAGTCTATGCGAGCCATCCCTTCGGGGAGGACCTCTCTACTCCACTTCTGTGTATGGCTTTGCTCACCTGGTGTGTTGTCACAAGAACATGTCTCCATTCATAGAACGGTCCTCAGGAGTTACACACAGGTCTTCTGGCAACCAGTCTTGTACCAAGACCAAGACCTTCCCAGTATGGAATCCACCCGCAAACTGCACCGTCTCGGTTTAGTTCTATCTCCACGTAGATTCCATATGAGAACATGGACCGAGAAAGTAACTTTTGGAAACAGATCTCCGAGTATAGAATAAAAATGTCTTACATAAATATCTTCCTGAAAAAAATGTCAACCCGCATTTATTTCCTAAATGCTGCGAAACTCACATACCAGGTATTTTTATGACTGGGGCGATATACTGTTCTAATTGCAGTCCTTACATATTTAGGACGGGTACTTGATAGTGGGTAGAGATGGAAATCGATATTGTTATGAATATAATTGTATAAAGTCAAGCCTTTGCATGTTTGTGCTTTGGAGACTATTGTTTTAAAAGATACGTTTTGTAGTCTGAGTTTGCACACTTCCTTTATGTGGTCAGCTAGCGCCAAGAGAGTAGCACTTTTGCATAGTGAGCTGTAAAAATACAATCACTCACTCACTCGGCAGACCCAAACTGCTTACTCAGTTAATCTACTGGCTTTTGATCCCCAAAGTCTCTCACAGTCTTTCACCCTCACCGACAATTCTTGACACCACACTGCTCCCTCTACTCGCTCACACTCACTCGTCACTCAGTCCACCCAACCCACCCACTCAACCGCACTGACTCACATTTGCTGAAGTTCCTCAACCACGCTCCATAACACCCACCCACACTCCCTCAGATCCGCCCACGCGCCCTCTAACTGCGTCCCTCACAAAAGTGCAAAGGGTAAGGATTCTGCTCATCCCTTTCGCAGAGAGTCCTGCTGAACTGAAAACATGTACATTAATGCAAAAAATATCTTCATGTTTTGTAACTGAGAAACGCCCATGTTATTCGGAGAATGACATACACCCTTTTCTCCCTGCAGGAGGCAGTAGAATTTGTGAAGCGCCATGAACTGGAATCTGAAGTCATACAGATGGCGGCCGCAGGCCTGGGGTTCGACTATGTAGAGCCGGTAAGGTGACCTGATCCCACAGTCTAGTCCTATCAGTGTCCCTCTGTCCATCTCAGACCAATTCCCGCTCAGGCATGTGTCCGGCTTTGGTGAGCGAAGCCTTCTCGTCGGAGAAAAAAAAATGTCTTGAACTCCATGTAAGGCCTTTTCGTCCACTAAGCAAAACTCTGGTAAGTAACTCCTTTCCCACTGGTGTCCGAGGATCATGAGTACAATTGCACTCTCACGAGATGCCTGGAGTTCCTATTTGGACATTGTTCGGCTGCTCCAGCCCTTCATGAGTCAATCAGGGCTTACTTAGAAGTTAATGACGCTTCCGTACTCAGATACCCTACAACAAAACGTAAACACGCTCAGGGCCTGGGTTAGAGCTTGGCAGAGGGGGTTTCTCCATCACAAACATGACAGATATCCCGTCCGCCGTATTACGATTCCCTTCGGATATAATGGACGTGTAATGCAGAGGACAGGATGTCCGTCCACAGAGTAACCCAATCGGCTAAAGTCTAAATGAGGCCATTAATTAGGGACATGGCCCAATGAGAGTCCCTACATGTTTGTTTACAATAGTCAATCGTAGAGCAGCAGAAAGTAGGATAGACACAAAAAACAGAAGGTTCTGTTCTCTTTTGGGGCACGATACAAACCCAAACCATTTTACACTGCGTACGCGGTGAGACATTATCGTCTGTGAGTTTATGAGTAATATTCATTCTTTTTTTAAAAACCATCTTCCTTGGCGTGTTCATATTCATTGAAAGTGCTGAGGTAAGAACTGCCCTGCGTGCACCTGTGGACCAGTATACATAGCCCTGAAGCAGTTATCCAGGTCTAAGCATCAGTGATACCCATCCCCGAGGGACTCTTTCTAGACGTAAATGGTCGAGGATGGAATGACTCTGCAGCGCTGCCTTTACAGTCTGCAATGCAGAATGTAACGAATTTAACCAGGGCAGCTGGCGGATGTAAAGTGTGTCTGGCCGTCACGATGCTAGCTATCACAACCTGGAGGCGGGCGGAGAATGGACAGTTTGAGGGATGCTGCTGCCATAGAGAGGGACGAAGAGTTGAAGATATAAAGCCTATAGATGAGATACTGGGTCAGGACGAGTGGGTCAGTGCTGGCGGATCAAAGGTGGCAGCGTCTCACATTTGTGGTGTCTTTGAGGTTTGATATCAAGTCATCCCAGTCCCTATGGATTGGGTGTTTCCTTATCCTCTGGCCTCCTCTCTAGGGTGGACCCTACTTTTGGCCTCGGGCATGTTATGGTGGCTTGGCTCCATGTCTTACACGTGGATGGGTCGCTGACGTCCATAATTGTCATATATAATCCCAGGGCACTCGCTTCATACGAGTGTGAGGGCATGATTTAGATCTTGGCGGACAAGTTACTCATCTGCCAAAATATAAATACCAATAAATCCTATGGGATTTATATTTCGGCGGACTGAATATCTGTCACCTTTGTGAAATATATCTCAAATGGGATTTATATTTCAGCGAACGGGATATCTGTCACCTTGGAGATGGAGTAACTCACTCTCCAAGATCTAAATCATGCCCTAAGTTCACTAACCCAGTAACATTTGTCATTCTATTTAGGACTTCAGAAACCTGTAAGTCACCAGCGATGGCCATTTCCAGCACCCATGGTTAAAATCATCTAAGACAGCTGTACAGCGTGCACAGGAGGCTTTGGCATTGGGGAAGATTTTGTTGATTTCGGCTGCGCATAGAAAAGCCCTATGTAAGATGTTAGATTGATTGAGTTTGAATTAAGCATTGTGTGAGGCGGTGTGGATACACAGGTATTCCATCCAGCTCCTTCTCATTAAGTACTTTCCCTATTGTAGTCTCCCAGGTGTCTCAGAGAGACTCCAACAATAAATGTCTGTGATGCTGGAGAGCATTATATGACCACATAGTGGGACTTCTGCCATCTCCAGTCACAAAGAGGGTTTGACTCATGAGTGTGTCTCAGGTTCTCCATCAGTAATGACAATGCAGTCCATAGATTCTGGGTCTGGGCTCCGTACTTCAGGAACTGGATTCTATTGATGTCAGATGGGTCCACCTTAGAGGTGAAGGACATTAGGGGGCTGTCTTCAAACGGAAATCCCAAGGTTGTGATGCATGCTTCTTCCCAGTGTCAGAGGTCACTAACAGTGAGCCGTCCACAATGCTTGGGAAGGCCAGGTGGAGGGAACCTGGGACCTAGGGGGTGTATTGTTTTTAGTGATGAATAAGCCTCGGGGGTAAGAGTGCTGTGTACAGCAGATGAGGGTAACCCCTTCCGAGTCTGGCATCTGGAAGGAGAAGTCTATGGACTTCCTCAAGATATAGAGGCCGATTGTTGGAGAAGTCTCCTGGAGCGAAAAACCAGACAAGGAGGGAAAAAGACACTGGAGCTGTGCTGCTAGGTAATATTGTTCAATATGAGGGCCCCACAGCTATGCAGGGAGATGTACCTTAGGCTAAGCCAACTTGCACCAGACATTACCTCAAGTAAGACCATGAACGGTGCCTCCATTTCTCAGAAGACTTTTGTAGCAAGAAAAACTGGAGTGCTGGGGGACGTAGAGGAGTCCAGGCAGCGTTACAGTTTTTGAAAGGTGGACGCATCCCGTAACTGAAAGAGGGAGTACTTTTCAAAAAGCACACGTGCTCCGAGGGCAGACATTGTTTTGGCCCGGCTCCCATCACGAATGTCTTTGTCGGCGGGTACATTTTGATAGCCAGGTAGCATTAAGAAGAATGTTTTGCCTTGGCAGGACCCTGTCTTAGGTTTAGGCAATTGGGCGATGTTGAGGCATAGCGGGAGTAAGCAAGACTTTTCCCAGCTGACGTTCAGCCCAGAAACGCCACCAAGCTCTTGGAGAGTCTGGCCTGGGTTAGTTCGGTCCCCTTGAGAGTCTTGGGTATGAAGTAGGGAGTCATAAGCGTCCAGTGACACAATATGTGCCTGGTCATCAAGGGGACGCCCCACATGAGATCCTCGTGTCTAAGGCAAATGAGCAATCGGTCCACGGTGCGTACAAGCAGCGAGATATAAGCCTGGACAGTCTGAAAGAACATGAAAAGAGCTCCTGAATGGCTCAACAGTCTCGACAAGTGCGAACCCCACCATGAGCAAAACATATTGAAGGGTTCCGGGATGTATTCCTTCCAGAAATGAAGCCTTTCTGATCCAAGTGGATTAGATGGTGAAGCACGCGGAAAATACCGCCCATTAGAATTTTACTAAAAACTTTGTAGTCAGAATTTAAGATGAGCTGTCACCCTATATGAAGCTGGGCCAATGGGAACGCGCCCAGGCTTGAGTATTTAGATTACGGGCTGATTACAAGTATAGGCGCTATATAGCGCACCTGATAACGATAACACAGGGTACCTTATTTGCCCAGTGCCGTAAATAGCGCCTATTACGATTTATTGGGGAATAACATGCAGATTTTGATATTTAATGCACCGAAATCCACACGGTACGTTAAACACCGGACACATTTCCCCTGTTACTTTTCGGCGAGCTTGACCTGCTGAAATGTAACAAAGGTTGAGGTATTTAACGCATCTGATAATTATCTGAAGTGTTAACTTCGTTTTGACTTATAACTCAAACCTGTGCGTAAACAGGGGTTTACGTACTGATCAGGTTGTAATGAGTAACTCATACTCAGGCCCCAGGAAGGGTCTGTGGTAACGTCCCTTCAGCGATCGCCTTCTCATGCAGGAGCGCCAATTTGGACACCAAAATATTGGCAAAGGCTTTTTAAGGCTTCACTGGGAACCTGTTGGTACCCAGGGCCTGGCCGCACACCAAACCTCATATGACCTCCTTTAGTATAGTTTGTAATCTATAACATGAAATGTGATTTAAATGTAACTAGTAATATGTTGGGGGGGACTTTCCGTGCTAAGAGCTCCACGGTCCATACAAAGCTAGAATGTAGGAACCTGTATGTTATTTCAGTAGGATGTAAACACCTATGTGTTCTGTAGTGTCTTTCATTAGAGGCCTCGTGCACTGAAATGGCCTCCGCAGAACTCAGCATTACTTAGAGGACCACAGGTCACCTCTGGATGCTTTGGGGATGGTCTGAGGAGACAGGAGGGACTTCACATGTGAACCAGGTATTCAAACACTTTCAGGGAATGATCACAAAGGAAGAGCTGTGATGGCTGATTGGACAGTACTCCTTAGGAACCAGAATAGCAAATATCTATTTTAGAAAGAGTAGTGGAGATATGGAAGGATTACCCGGCAGCAGCGATGGCTTCAACATCTGTAGCTTCATTTAAAACAAAAGTCTGGCGCCCACTCAAAATGGTGACTTTCCCTAAGGGATAGAAAATGATCCCACATGCAAGATGCTTCAGAACCTAGTTACACACATTTGAGTCGGATTCCTTTTTGAGTCAGTCAGCCATATCCACATGGCTTCAGGTTCGCTTTTGCTTAGTTTCTTCCCAATAACAAATGTCGTTGTGTTGAAGTTTATGCTTTTTAACAAGTTAATATGGAAATTCTGATTACAAATGTAAAATGAACCTGAGTTTGATTGGTTTAGCAGTAGCACGGTCACCTCAGACCGAACTCTCGTCACCAAATGAGCTTGCAGGTTTAACTTACAAGCATGGATCTACCACTTGTCTAGTATGACGTCACAACGATGTAAACTTATTTTGGTGCAAAACCTTTACCAGGGAGCGGGTGTTCCAGACTGGGGAGGCCACCGAACATCAGAGTTTGTGGATATTCACAAGCTCACTTTTGACTCATTCCTGTTCAGTTAATAGTCAGTGATTTTACGCCTGTGAAAAGCAGGAGTAAAAACCTTTCCAGGCTGGGACTGAAAAGTTTCAAGATTTCTGGAACTATAAAAGTGGCAAGTTCATTCTGAGGTCAGTGAACACCTAAGATTTGTTTGTGGGGAGTTTCACTATTTGTTTCATGTTTCAGTGAAAAGCCCAAGCAGGTTAGTGAACTCTTTAGCTCACAATCAGGGCAGGTCCATTCAACCCCTAATCCACTTGCGAGCATCCGAGTGTGTGATTTGCAGGTTCATTCTCCGGCCGGGCCAACTCAGCTCGTTAACCTTCTGGGGTTGACAGAACCAGTGCCCGTTTCACTTGGGTAATAATAATTGAAATGAACATGTTCTAGGTGTGAGTCAATACTTACCACTAACTGCTACATTGTATTTCCTTTGTTGTGACAGGAGTTCTGGATCAGCACTGGACTTCGACAAGATGAACACAGGTACCTTAAATCGTCCATATAATATAGTGTTTCTTTTTGTCAGCGACCATTTGGCAGCCTGTTCTCCCCCAATGTGCCAGTTTTGATCATTTACTGCAGACCAGCTTTACCTGCCTGACGTGGGTGTTCACGCGCTCAGTACCAGGCCACGGCACGTGGCTGGTGTGTACACTGTGACAGTGTTTTGTCTAAATAATGTAACCTCTACAGATATTTTCCAGTTCTCGGTTTCCCACTCACGTGCATGTGCCTTCCTTGTGTCTTTGTGTCGTTCACTACTTGTGAGCCCTTGTGATGTCACTACAGTGAGAGTGGCTTTGACAAGCCTGCCTTTCATTTCTGAGTTGTTTTGTGCGAGCCTATAAACCTTAGAGATCTATATAGAGAAAGATGTATCAGTTCTGCTCTCGGATCAAGAGGTAGATACGGATGAATGACACCAGTTTGGAGAATTAAACGCTATAGGGGAGAAGTTGTGTACTACACTGTCATAAGGTTTTGCTTAAGTGCACTGCGTTACCACGAGACCGTCTTACATGCCACTGACCTCTCGTCGTTTGTACATAGGGTTCCCTTTGGAGTGCACAGTGAACCATCAGAGGCTCAGGGCCTTGCACCAGGGAGGAGGAGCTCACAGACGTTTGACCGAGAGTTAAGAGAAGGTAAGAAGACTACATATCTACAGGGTTTGTGATGGGTGGACATTAAATACATAGCAAAACTGCAGCCTTTGCGTCCACCATTGTGTACGGAGCGCTGTACAAGCAGTGAGGGAGTATTTTTGGTGTTTGTCAGTCCTTGATTCTGCTTCTGATCTTGCTTCTGGGGGATCATTCCAGACCCAAGCTCTGTAGAACGGCCAGACTGAGTCTGAAAAAAACACTCACCCACATGGTGATGAAAACCTACTCTGACAACAAAGGTAACTTGATACATGTCAAGTTGAACATTCAGCTTGTCCTGTGATCTGCGTGTGCTCCCAGAGGAGGAAAATAGAGATCCTCAACAACCTTTCGAGAATCGTAACAGAGGTGGAAAGGACGGGGATGGCTGGAATATGATGATAGTCCCTGTCTGGGACAGATCACGTTAATCCCACTTTGGGTCAAACGGCAGAGGCATATTGAGAGACAGCATCCATGATAATCCTATGCTGGATGTATAGCGCATTAAACCACCTCGATAGAGGGCTGTTCATGTCTTCATGAACACCGTGCAAGCTGGAATCCCACAATCACAACAAGCCCCAATCAGACCTATCTTTCCTTCGGGAGCCGGACTGGTACATAAATCAAACAAGTTCGACCTTATCATGCGTATTCTTTAATATCTCAACTAGTGCGCTGTTCAAGCAAGGATAGACTTCATGCTTTGTGTCTTTCGTGACACACAATAACATTCCTGCTTATTTAAGGATTTCAGGATCTACAGAGCATTAATCCGGGCACAATTTGCGACCAGTAAATTAGTTTAAAAAAAAAGTGTTTTGACAGTGGTCCATTAGACGACTGCCTACTCCTCAACATCATTTTCAAAAAGATATACAAAGGAGAAACGTTCCCAAGTGCGCTCCTTCTGTTTTGCAAATGGGTTGCCACTCCAACTTGGTCGTCTTTAACTTTTAAATGTTTTGCAACTGGATTACAGTCATAAAACATTGCTATACTGGATACCAAATCAGTATTTGGAAGGAGAATTACACCATGCGCCTTTAAAATTGCAATTTGGTAAGGGGTTTGGAATCTCATTTTAGGCGTCAGCACAAGTTTACTGACTCTTAAAACTGGATTCATACATTTGAAAAAGCATGTTCTGGTCAATAACTCATAATCAGAGCATTTGCAAACTTGGAAAATAATGTTTAATTCCTCAAGCCTACTGGTATCTGCTCATATGATCTGCATCGAATCCCTATTATTGATTAACCAGGTTCATCCCCCCTCATCTATATGAATGTATCCTGTGTCCTAAGTTAATTGTTATATATTTGTGGGTCCATATACCTCCCTCGGTCGGTTGCACAATATAAATATTAGAATAAAATGAATAATGCTAAATAGTTTTCCACATGCTGCACAACATTACTGCTTGGCCTATCCTCAGGAGGAGGGATCACCGACCACTTATTCCGGAAGATGGTATTCAACATGAGGGCTTCCAGGGCCACCTTGGAAAGATAAGACGATGGACGCCGAACACTCTTGCACCTGAAAGACAGGGGGTCAAAATGATTCTCCAATCATTACTTGGAAAACAATCAATAGACTGTAGAGTGAAACCAGAACTTGTGTGCAGCCGGGAAAGCATTCCTGAGACGTGAACGGATGAGTGAACCCGCTCTTCTGTACAGAATGAGGGAAGAACAGGCAGAGTTGGAGAGATCAACTGCTGAAACTACAAGGGAGTGTGCACGGACAACAGCCAAGCGCTTGCTCCAAGAATGTATGATTGGGCAATGCAAGCAGAACACTCTGTGTAGATCCTAAGCCTAGGCTTGCTCTGGTTCGCCCAGCGTTGAAGCAGGATGAGCAAAGGGAACACGTGGGGAGATTACAGATGCCCAGACTAAGAACATGGTCATGTGCCAGAATCCCTCTGTTTATATCACCAGTGGGCAACTGCTGAGGCTCCCACTGGATAGCCCTAGGGAATCTATTTAATTATTTAAGTGAACCTATAATTCTGCTCAAGAAGACATGACTGAGAAGGAATGATCCATCCTGGCACCAGTGGACATGCAAACACCAACCCCTGGGCTGGAATATAGTTCAAGAGGAAATGAGCAAAGTTATAAAGGACCCCGATCCCCCAGTCTTTATGAACAAGGGGACTCATTTACAATATTTTGGTGCAGGCCGTGCTGAAAGGCGTGTTGCTAACCTGCACTGCCCTGCATCACAAGAAAAGTGCTGTATCTATGAGCTACAGCGCACTCCTGTCGTTTCCTAGCGTTGGGGCATAATTGGTTGCCCTGGGCCAATGCAGGCTCCATTACACCATGATGCAAGGGTGTCTGCGTTGTAAGAATGATTGTTTTGTGCAGGAAGGGACACCTTCCTGCACAAAAGCAACCCATGGAGGTGTTCTCCTCTTTCTATCTGTGCTGCAGAATGCTGCACGCATACAAAGGGGAAAAACAAGCTGAAATAAAGCTATTTCTCCTCGTTCTGCCACCGTTCGAAGGCGTAGGCTTTTGACACATTCCCAGGATTACAGATTCTTGTACATCTGGGGATGCGTCAAAGTCCATGGATGTTGCGTGGGAACATCCACAGCAATGCCCATAGCATGCCTGTTTGATGCAGAGTAAGGCAACGCCGTGACCTGCACTGCATTGCCTTACCACATATCTATGTGGCCAAGAACAGCCACGCAAAGTGGCTTCACGTGGCCCTGGAGATACGGGCCTGCAGCCAAAGAACAGTGAATCACTGGCGGCGCGAGACGCTTGTAAAGTAGCCCCAGTGTCTGCTAACATTCAGATCATCCTTTTGCTTGGACAATCATTGACTGGGGCAGTGATGACTTTGATTCCTCGACGAGGTAGGGACCCACTGACGTCAAAAACTACCACTGAATCTCATGGAAACGCCGACACAAAGATTCTAGCAGGAGTGCTGGCGCTTGGACCCCGGCTGAGCCCATCCACAAAACCAAGTGATTGAAGGCATCAATAAGCCAGGGAGAGCTCTCGAAGGATGCACATAACTCTGTACTGACAAATCTTGTTAAATACTGAACAGGATCCCAAATGAGTCATCCATGGTAAGTTCTGCATAACTTGTGCTCATCCCTACTGGACATGCTCAGAGCTGTTCATCAAGACGACAAAAAGGGCTGGAGATGCCTCCGACTCGCCTGCAGTGCTGTGCATGTGCCCTGGAGCTGCAGGAAACTGGGAAGGTGATGGGTGTGACTAGCATCTCTGCTTGGTGTTCTACATGACTACCAAGGTCTCACAAAAACGATGAGCAGCCACCAGGGGAGGTGGTCCACCGCATCTCAAGTTGTAGATGAAATTTGTAGGCTGCGTAGATGGAAAACATCAGAAGTCTGGAAGACCTGGGAGAGCTAGTTAAACCTCCCACCCGCTGCAGGAAAACACACACATCTTTCGAAGGACACAGTGGGACCATTATTGGAGATAGCAAGAGTCCTTGGCCGCTGAGAGTGATCCAGACGCTATTCCTCAAAATGACACGCGGGAGCATGCATTTGCTGTGGATGCTGAAACGCCTTGCTGATCCTGTCCTATCCTTACAACTGCATGCTCCGGTTCTGGTGTCAATGTGACCAATGTGTGTGCAAATGCAGCAGAACGCTCAGTTTCATGTTATTGAAATACCAGGTAAACAAGTGTTAAAACTAACCATCACCCACAGTAACAAGCTGAAGTACTAGGGAGCCTAACAAGCCCAGGGTTGTGCCAGTCCCAAGCCAGAAATGGCTGCAAACCTATGTCCCATGGTCTGCTTTTTGCTATTCGGATCTAGTACCCATGTGATGCGCTGAGCGGGTGGCAGCCATAGGAGCCGTTGCAGTGCACCAAAGGCACACGGTAGGCGTGTCAAGGGTTCACTGGAGCACTAGAATGCAAAAGAAAATGGCCGCCCCTTGAAAACCAAGAATGGGGAGCAAGCAGCCATGTGACCATGTGCCGCGCCAGTATGGAGCCTTACAGCCCAGCAGGCGGGAGAGAAACCAAGAGCATCAGTGATGGCGAATCCAGTTCTGCATCAGCCGCTGCCCCCACCACACAGAATCCTGGGATTGGGCCCGGCTCTGTCTTGGATGCGCCATCCATGTCATTATGGCATAACACCTTACCCTATCAAGGATGGAGGCTGGGATGAGAGTGGCTGGAAAGGGCCTTGGATCATTCTAAGATACTAGTAATCCACAATTTACAACAGTGCCTTTACACAAGTGTCAGTATTTACACACTCTTGTTTTGTTATTGATACATACACAGATTCAGGGGCTGTTCAAATGCTAACAAAGGGAATGAGCTAGAAAATTGATGATTAGAGAGATAGAGTAACCTGAAGGTCGCAAGTTTTATTACAGCCAAGATCTGTTCAGTTTCTCCTCCGTCAGTGTTCAATAACAAGGCTTATTTTGGATTGGATTATGCCAACATGTCAAACAAAAGCAATGTGTAATTGCCCTGAGTCACTCCTAAATAAAGCTGAAGTATTCACAGCATGTGAGTCTACAACTGAAAAATACCTAAATTCAAGGCTACAGAAAAGTGTCCTTCGCCTTATAGTGCTCAAGGGGGGTAAATGTTTTCATCACTAAAAAAGACACAGGGGTAGATTTACAAACATTTTGCGCTAGGCTAACGCCACAAAAGTGACGAAAACCAGCACAAAATGTTTTGTCCTTCTTTACTCTCAAGTGCAAACTTGTATTGCGCTAGAAAAGCACTCTATAAGTAAGCGTTACATAGCGCCAAGGGGGCGTTACATGGGTTGTTATGGGGGTTCCCATGCAACCAATGCATTGCTGCAAATTTAATCTGAAGATATTTTCCCACAATTTGACTTTAGATTTTCTGGAGCATTAGAACACTCATCATTCAAAAGAAAGATGGCAAAGAACTTTGGCACACTTTAAGTACACTGGTTTAATTTTAAAAAGGCACCTTTGCTTCTCAAGTGGGACGCGCCTCGTCAGATGAAATCCTAAAGGTGAATTAATGTGCTCTTCAGGGGGCCTAGGCAAGCTTAGGAAAAATGGATCCCATAAAAGGGACCATCCAGTGAATGATGTCACATCCGGTCTTAAAGCTCAAGAAGACATCATCAAACATCCTAGAATTCCTGTGATTGTTCACTGCTGATGGTGCAGAAGCTAAATAGATCTGCTATATAAAGTTTTTTTTTTTCTGTGGAAACAAACCAACTATGAAGTTCTACACTGGTAACAGAAGGGAAAAAAGTATTTGAATAAAACCATACGAAAGCAATTCAGGGTTCTGGCAAAACAAACGCTACTGGAAAGTGTGCAGCGTGAATGTTTAAAAAATAAACTCTTGTGAAATCGATTCCAGTTCAAACAAAGAGTCTGGGCGAACTGGTGGTTGGATACATATCCCCGCGGTAGCAGTTAAAGGGCAGAATTTGCTGCAATAGCAAAATGTGAATCAGAAATGTATCTGGAGAGGATTAGTCCGCCAATTGAAAACAAAAGCAGCTGCCCTAAGAAGAAAAACAAATGACGAAGGTGTTATTTTACCACAACGAAAAGAAAACTAATGTGGAAGGAGAATCGGACTGGAAAGGGAATTGAAAAGGAAAACCTAGAAATAAAAAGCAGAAAGTGACATATTACACTTTTATAAAGGTGCTGGTTGTTGACAATGACTGCAAACAACTGAAAATGAAAATTCTGGACTATCTGGAGGATGGCACCACTATGAGTTCACTATATAACGCAGACGTAGGCGCTAATTTGGAGGGTGGTAAGGTAAAAGCATGGACAGTGAGCCCCTTCACTTTGACCCTGGCTTCTTCCAGGAAGATTTCGACAAGAAGCGCCTTGGCGACCACTAACAAAGTTGATGATCTGTTTTCGCCTCTTCAGAGAACTTCAAAGTTGATTGCATATGAATCCATTATTAAGCAAATCAAACAGCTCTGCGTTCACCTAATGTCCTGCTTTTGCTACTCACTTGTTGAGAAAATATTTGAGTTGCACAACCTAAATTTCATGTAGAAAATCATAAAGTCTGGACATCAGTCAGGGCTGATGCTACATTAAAGCCAAAGCAGGCACTTTATAGCGCCACCTCAGAAGTCAGCAGATTCCAAGAAATTGTCTCAAAAATTGCCTTTTTGCCAAGGGAAAGGGCACACCTAGATGACAAAACATCATGTTACAGCAGTCTCCAGAAACGAAATGGAGTCATGCGAAGAAACACTTGTTGAGAGGGATACAAGATGTAAGGTGTAGATAGGATAGGCAAAAGCTCGGTGGAAGTATTTAACCTTCCTGTTTGTGGGAGGTGATTCGAGGGTACGTTGAAAATATATGAAGATAGTGTGCATGTATGTACACGTGTGTCGTAGGGTATATTGATGGGTTTGTAACAGCCATGTCTGTGTTTTCAGAAATTGAGCATCAGGGGGGATTTAGATTTGAGTACCATAGGTTGTGATGTGTTGGGTAATCTTTTCCTCAATTAGTGTGAAACATGAACAAGACGTAGAGGTACTAGGAAAAAACCTTAAGAGTTGATTATCCAACCTTGTATTCAAGAACAGAAGTAAAGAAGGGCTCTCATGTGCCCATTATGAATCCCTTACCAGACTGATGTGTAAAAGAGCAGCAAACCTCTGGGTGTAGCCCGTCATGACGAGTCTGTCACGACAATCCATTGATAGAGACACCAAAATAGCCTGGGTAAGAGAGCCATGAAGTAGAGTGCTTGGATCAAATCTCCCAGAAACACTGCCAAGAAGAAGTGTCATGAATGGTCTACCAAGAAGAATTGTCCAGAAGAGCCATCCAGAAAAGCTGTCAAATTGAGACAGTCAAGAAGAGCCCCGCTAACAGGGTGAGTCTGAAAGAGCTCTCTAGAAGAGACCACCACCAATGGTAATCCATTGAGTCCATCAGAAAGACCTATGAAGATGAGCTATCTAAAAGAGTCTGTCGAGCTAAGCCTTTTCAGCAGAACCATCAATGAGAGTTTATCAATTAGACGTCTCAGTCAAGAAGAGGTTTCACAAAGAACCTACCCAAAAGAAGTGTGTGGAAGAACCTCCAAAGAAGATTAAACGAGACAAGACTTTACGAAGAGCCTTAGGACCAGAGGAGTCATCCAGAAGAATTCATGCCTAAGACTCATTGAGAAGAACTGTCAAGAACAGTCTGCCCGGAGGAGCCGTCCATTAGAGCTCATGGTGAAGAATTATTAATGTTCATCCTGAAGAGTTAAGACCAGGTTGTGTAGATGGGCTGTCCAGAAACGTTGCTGTAGAAGACTCGTTAAGAAGAGTCACGAGGAAGTGGATGACCAAAAGAGTCATCCAGATGAGCTGTAGAGAGGAGCCCTCAAAGAATACTCATTGAGAAGAGCTATACTGAGGAGCCGCCCAGGAGAGTTCCCATGGTGAAGCGTTATTTATATCTGTCTAGAAGAGCACATGAGTTATACCCGTTAAGAGGAGTCAACAACACAAGATTGAGCACAAGAGCTGTCTGGAAGAGCTGTTGAAGAAGATTTAATGAGAAAAGTTATCAGGAAATGCCTGGCTAGAAGAGAGATCAAGAGGAGCCAAAAGAGGAGCCCTCAGGGAGGACCTATTAATGAAATCATCTTGAGACAATAAGACTCATTGAGAAGAGCCGTCAAGAAGAGCCGCTCCGAAGAGTTGGAACTGGAACTGTGGTTGACTTTCTATGATCCAAGTGACCTGAAGCCACCTTAAAGCCAGTCTCCTCACCATGTACAACACTCTTTTGCTTTGCCTCTTTCTTCATTTTAATGAAGTGTGTGTACTCTTCCGGCAAGGTGAAAAAGTCCAGTTAAAGACTATATTTAAAGATGGGCGAGAAACTGCACACAAATTAGGTTTTTTCACATTTTCAAATGTGTGTCTTTTTTATTAGCACAGTCTCCAATGCCTGACAGTATACAGATTCTACCCAACGCGTTTCGCCTCGTCAAATAAGACATTGACTTCACCAGGGCTAATAGATTAGTGTGCATTAAAGTAAGCCACAGAGCGATAATTTCACCATATCACTTCTCGACTAATTACATACTCTCTTCAGTGAGAGCTATGCAGTTACTCTGATTAAGGACCACATAACTTGTCCTTTAATTACTCAAGCAACAACATACTAGTGAAGTCACCTGTAATAAGAGATGACGGAGCTACTCAACTGTAATAAGTTATTACAACTGAGTTGTGTGGTCTCTAATGCCTGTTGGCCGAGCCAGCAGCCACCAAGATAAAAGGCAGATAAAATAGCGTTCAACTACAGTTCAAAGCATAAACAAGAACTAGCTTTCATTCTGGTCAGTTTTTCTAAATTTAACGACCAAAAGGAGATACTTATGTAAACATTTTTCAATGCTGCATGTTGTAGATCATCACAAGAAATATAAAGTTTCTACATGTTTCTACGTTTTGTGAGCTACGGCATTTGAGCAGACTTGCTTCAAACTGATTCTGATATTTTTAGGCTGCCATGCGAGAGTTGTTGGAAAGGCAGGTAATGAGCCAAATAACTGGCACTAGAGCGAATGTGCTTTTTTGTAACATAGCTGGTGCCCATGTAGTGGCTTCGGATGCTATAAGGTCGGTGCACTCACTGTTTCACGTGCACAAGATGATGCAAGGAACAGTGCGCCTGACTGGCTGTAGGCACCACAGGATGGCCTGTGTTGCCTTCAGACTCTTTTTTAAAGCAGAAGTGTGCTGCCGCCATGACTGTGCCACCCACACACCGCCAGCACCGTGGGAAACTCGTAATGCAGCGGTCGAGATGCTGCCGGCTTGGCTATCAACTGCCGCCGCAGCGGGCTGATGGTGTGATCACCAAAGTCATATTCAGGCCCTAAGGCATCAAGTACATAAGGCGGAAGGCCCTCAGTTGCCACCAAGCCTTCTAGCCATGTATTTTATCCTGTTTCAAAAGATGATGGGCTGAGAATTGTCCCTTGTGCCATAATCTTCAGAGGAAGAAGTGAGTTGAGATTTACACTGTGGATCTATGTTTGGAAATCTTTGAGTACAACCATGCCTAGAGGATGTTAGAAAGGGGCTGGGGTTGTGCAAAAAGTGTCTGGCAGCAGCTCCGTCAAAGTCTTCAAGGAGCTGCGGCAGACTCTAAGGCCTGCTGGAACGTGTTGCTGAGAGATCTGCGGAAGCCATTGAAGTCTTAGGTACTCGGCTCTGGATGCGGCTAGAAGACCGAACCATGACCTGAAGTGAACCGTGCACTGGAGCGGAGAGGTCTCCAAGTATGGAAGAAAAGGAAACAGGTGTGAAAGCAATACAGGGACCTGCTCTAGCTGGGACCACATGGAGGTGGGAGAGTGGAGCAACAGCTGCCGCAGTCGACAGATCCAGCCGGTCACTTGATTTGTTCTTCTAAAGTTGCCATCGCTTCTGCTGGTTTGGTTGAATTGTTACTCTAAGTCGTCCATCTCTTCTGGGTCCAGACCAGACCACAATGTCTGCTGAGCTCTTGGTTCTGTTTAAAGCTCCCAGGTTACAGCTTTAACTGTTATTTACAAATTAAACAATGTGTTTCCCTGTTTGTATTAATTTAAAAAAATAAAGAATGTAGGTTTTCCATTGAGCGCTTGTCCCTGCCGTCAGTCATGACTGCCAGCCAATCCCTCTGCATATTGACAGTAGGGAGACTTAACAAAGGGCGGAGCGGTCATTAGCTGTAGCTCTGCAAAGGTGCATGCACATCAGTGACAGTGCTTTCACTCCCCAAATAAATGTGGAGCTCTATCAGTTGTGATCTATTTTTTCATAGTCCACAAAACAAATATGAACATATACCGAGGTTAAAACATAAATACTATAAAATCATGAGCCCTAGGAATGTTAGGGTTCAGTTTGTGTTGTGAAGAATCATGGGTAATGGAAGGGTCAGCTTGTTCTAGAACATTCTGTCACGTGGTCTCTATCGGGTCCCAGGGTCCATCAAGCGGGGACGTTGTATCAAGAGCAAGAAGCGCTGCTAATGAAGCGGAGTTTGGGGATCTTTACTGACAATGGGCAGTTTGGCACCAGTTCCGCTCCGTCAAGGGCCATCGTAAGAATCCGCGCTCCCCTAACTACAGGGAGTGCAGAATTATTAGGCAAATGAGTATTTTGACCACATCATCCTCTTCATGCATGTTGTCTTACTCCAAGCTGTATAGGCTCGAAAGCCTACTACCAATTAAGCATATTAGGTGATGTGCATCTCTGTAATGAGAAGGGGTGTGGTCTAATGACATCAACACCCTATATCAGGTGTGCATAATTATTAGGCAACTTCCTTAACCTTTGGCAAAATGGGTCAAAAGAAGGACTTGACAGGCTCAGAAAAGTCAAAAATAGTGAGATATCTTGCAGAGGGATGCAGCACTCTTAAAATTGCAAAGCTTATGAAGCGTGATCATCGAACAATCAAGCGTTTCATTCAAAATAGTCAACAGGGTCGCAAGAAGCGTGTGGAAAAACCAAGGCGCAAAATAACTGCCCATGAACTGAGAAAAGTCAAGCGTGCAGCTGCCACGATGCCACTTGCCACCAGTTTGGCCATATTTCAGAGCTGCAACATCACTGGAGTGCCCAAAAGCACAAGGTGTGCAATACTCAGAGACATGGCCAAGGTAAGAAAGGCTGAAAGACGACCACCACTGAACAAGACACACAAGCTGAAACGTCAAGACTGGGCCAAGAAATATCTCAAGACTGATTTTTATAAGGTTTTATGGACTGATGAAATGAGAGTGAGTCTTGATGGGCCAGATGGATGGGCCCGTGGCTGGATTGGTAAAGGGCAGAGAGCTCCAGTCCGACTCAGACGCCAGCAAGGTGGAGGTGGAGTACTGGTTTGGGCTGGTATCATCAAAGATGAGCTTGTGGGGCCTTTTCGGGTTGAGGATGGAGTCAAGCTCAACTCCCAGTCCTACTGCCAGTTCCTGGAAGACACCTTCTTCAAGCAGTGGTACAGGAAGAAGTCTGCATCCTTCAAGAAAAACATGATTTTCATGCAGGACAATGCTCCATCACACGCGTCCAAGTACTCCACAGCGTGGCTGGCAAGAAAGGGTATAAAAGAAGGAAATCTAATGACATGGCCTCCTTGTTCACCTGATCTGAACCCCATTGAGAACCTGTGGTCCATCATCAAATGTGAGATTTACAAGGAGGGAAAACATTACACCTCTCTGAACAGTGTCTGGGAGGCTGTGGTTGCTGCTGCACGCAATGTTGATGGTGAACAGATCAAAACACTGACAGAATCCATGGATGGCAGGCTTTTGAGTGTCCTTGCAAAGAAAGGTGGCTATATTGGTCACTGATTTGTTTTTGTTTTGTTTTTGAATGTCAGAAATGTATATTTGTGAATGTTGAGATGTTATATTGGTTTCACTGGTAATAATAAATAATTGAAATGGGTATATATTTATTTTTGTTAAGTTGCCTAATAATTATGCACAGTAATAGTCACCTGCACACACAGATATCCCCCTAACATAGCTAAAACTAAAAACAAACTAAAAACTACTTCCAAAAATATTCAGCTTTGATATTAATGAGTTTTTTGGGTTCATTGAGAACATGGTTGTTGTTCAATAATAAAATTAATCCTCAAAAATACAACTTGCCTAATAATTCTGCACTCCCTGTATAAGGACATTCTTCCTTTGAGTTACTCATTGGACTCAGAGGACGATCTGGTGCCATGCGCTGGAAGTGTGTGTTTAGCTTCCCTCGAAACAACTCTTGTTTGGGCAACAGATTCACACGTGTTTGCGGCACTCAGGGGTTCAATGACACAATATTGTGGTAAACAATATAGTTGGCAAAACTATTGTGTCAAAAATAATATAAATACATTCTACTAATATATATTACTTTATATAAATATATATTTAAATATATATGTAGTTGAATTAATAAAACATATATATTTTACATTAATTACTTTATAATAATTTTCAGTTAAATGTTCAAATTTACTACTATAAAAAGCATAATATATAAAAGATACATAACAAAAATATAAACAATTCACAAACTAAATATAATAATTAATTATCCCAATCTATAAAATATTAAAAAGTAAAACCCCAAAAGGCGCATTTACTAAGAATGTTATAAACAGTTAAACAATTAAAAATAAAAATAAATAATGTAACTAAATAAATAAGCACATAATAATGTACACTATATTTACCTAGCATTAGGAAAGGTGTTGGACTCTGGAAATATTAGATATACTAATCCGACTCCAGTTTATGCAACAGTAGGGAAAGTGATGGACTTCAGAGCGTTGGCCTTTTACTATTTACTGTTTACTTCCTACTATTCCTGCGCCACTGTAAACAACAATAGGAAAGTGTTTGACTTCAGAGGCGTTAGAATTACTATCCCAACATCAGTCTAAGCAACATTAGGGAAGGTGTTCAACTTCGAAGGGCATTAATTTACCATTCCCACTCCAGCCTAGCAATAGCAAGGAAAATGTGTGATTTTAAAGGGATTTCATACATGAATACAAATCCTATTAATTCAGTAAAATGTTGTAAAACAAAACACTATTAAATTACAGTGCGCAGAAATAATTATGCATATATTCATTAACAAATAAAAAATATTGTTGACATATAAATTGAAAAGAGAGAAGAATAACATTTCATATAATAATATCAATTTGACTAAGTACACAAAAACGTAATTATGAAATAATTATTAATTTAATTTCAATTAATGCATAATAAATTACATTTAACGGACAAATATCGTCTCAGAAACAAGATTTCACAAATATCAATAAATAAATTATTTTTAAAAAATAGATATGAAAATATTATCCATAAATAATTAGTAATAATTAAATTGCATATAAATATCAATTTATATAAAAAATATAATATACTTATAATATATTTGGATTTTCTTAGCAACCTACTTACATAAAGAAATAACACACCATTAAAAAATACATGTTTACTAAACATATAAAAAGTAAAATACATATTCATACAAAATACAATTACACAATAAATAAAAACTTAAGTAATATACATAACTAATCAAATAATATATTTTTTTAAACAGCATTGATTAAAATACATTTAACGTAGTTCAACTTCCTACCCTTCTCCCTTACAAACCCGCCAACATGCAAATAAAATATAACTCAATCAAAAGAGTATTAAACTATTTACATAATAAACATTCACTTAAATAATTATTTGACAATTTAACATCTATTAACAATTTATAATTTCTTTTATAGCTTAATGAACTTCCCACCCTAAACCCCTAGGAACCTGACAACCCGCTACTAAAACAGAAATGACTGTTACTAATAATAAAACAGGAAAGAAAAACACTTTAAAAATGTGCATAATTTTAAATCAATTAAAAAATAAAACACAAATTAACAATAAAGTAGACATATTTTTCATGAAAATAACTTCCCACATTGTCCCCGTACAAACCTAACAACCTGTTTATGACACGATAAATCACTAATAATATTAAAAAATAAATAAAACACTTTGATCTCGGCAATCCGACAGCCGGACCACCAATACGATGGTGGGCAGGCGACTGCCAAGCCGGCGGTCTCCCCACTGCAGCATGGCGATGTTTCCACCAGGCTGGCCCGCAGAAACAGTGCAACAGCTTTGACTTCAGATCTCAGAGAGAGACGAGGCTAATGCCGCTGAAAACAGCACACTTGGAATGCGCACGGTCTGCCATGACAGAGAGTGCGCATTCTGAGTGTGAGTGTGATGACAGGGAGACCTCTGCACTGCCCATAACCTGTTGTGGGCAGTTCAGGGCCCCACCCTGTGGCCCCAACTCTGCCTTTCCGCCAGCCTTTTCAAGATGGTGACACCACCATGAAAAGCCTGGCACAAAGGAAAGTGGTGATCAGCACGACGCTGCTGAACACGGCGGCACTGTGGCTGACCACGATTTGCACCACTGCCAATACATCTGATCCTGGGATGACAGCATCGTAATGTGGCGGTCGAGCCGCCAAGGTTGCGGCAATCCATGGACCACTGTACTCGTATTCTCGAGGCCCTCAAAGTTACAAGTTACATTTTGTAAAGTAAATAACAATTATACCAACAATTTTAACACCTACAATAATATATTAACTAAAACATATATTTTTACAACTATATTACTGAGAAAACATATAAAAAACAGATATTCTTAAAAACGATATTATTTACAAAAAACTGATTTTTGACAATGATATGCTATACCACCTATTTCGCAACTCAATATTATTTTTTCATTATTCATGTATCACGATATTCTGAACTCAATATTTTGTACAAACACTGCAGTGAGCGGTGCAGAAATAACACTGCTTACCACAACCCTGAGTCACAGTTTCTGGCCATTGTCTCAGTTGCCTCAAAGTGATGTAAGATATTGGACACTAGATATTTATGTCAAAGGCATTAAGCCACTCCTCAATTTGTTTCAGTTGTTTCCACTAAATCCCAAGGTTTCTGCTGATCTTGAATGTGCTTATCAATATGTTACATAAATTGCTTTTTCAGTGTGTTTAAGCCAAAATTGCTAGTTTTTGATGACTTTGCTTGTGTGGTTCTTAAGGCTGTGCGAAATTCTCCTTAAGTCTGTTTCGACTCAAAATTCCTAGTTTGTCTCTGACATTTCTGTGTGCCTCATACAGTAGGATAAACCACTCTTCAGTTTGTTCCAGTCACATTTCTTAAGTCTTCACTGAAGTTGCCAAAGTCACTGGTAAGGTCACAACTCCAACATCAATATATACTCTTAATATAATAAGGTGCAACCGTTTCGCCTTTCACTAGCTTGCCCTGAAGCAGGAGATGCTCAGTAGTTATGACGATTGCACCATTTGATCTAAAGCAAGCGTGAAAGGATATTCCATCTTTACACCTCACTCATCAGAACACGAGCCAGTGGTCTGTGCCAAGGACAGACCAGCCCGGGCCAAGCAGTACGCTGGCTAAACTACTTCCTTCCGGAAACTTGGCTGCCACCGTGCAGAAGCTGAGGACCAGGACGCCCTGAAAACGCCTTTGCCTGTTCAGGAATGCAGGGTACTGAAAAAGCAATATTCAGTCCTCAGGAGATGTCTAATAGGCATTCAGAATTCCTCTATATTTTGCTTTGGATATTGTTACAGTCTTGGCAGGGTGACTAGGGTTTCCATCACTTCATGCAGTCTGCTCTGAAGAAACATCTGGTTAACATTAGACATTTATGGACAATGATTCTAATTCTTTATCCAAATGTGTAAAAAGTCTGTTACTGAAAAATAACCTATTTTTAAAGACCATGTGTTTTCTTGCCTTCCTGTGAGGTAAGGGGTGCCCCTCACCCCCCCCTCATCCCCCTAACCCCCCCGGAAGATTGAGTTGCCTACTTCTTAGCGTGTCGACGAGTGGCATGGTGGTAGCTCAGGGAGATGGAAAGTTCAACTGTTGACATGAGTTCCTTATATTAGCTGTGGTTCCTCTCAAATATACAATTAACCGTATTGATTTCGTGACTTTCACAGGGGGGCCCTTGCTGTACGAAGAGGTGAAATTTGTCTACAACTCCGAGCAACTCAACGGAACCCAACGCGTGCAGCTGGACAACGTCATCTCTGCGGAAGAGTGCCGACAGATCCAGCGGCTCGCTAGTGTAAGTAGAGACCAAGGGGGCGTCTACGATGACACCATCCATACATCACAGGGTCATTTGCACCCATATGAGATCATTTTTAAATATATATATTGTACACGTAGACATGCATTCCTGCAGTTGCTTCTGGTTACCTTTATTCTTCTCCACAGCCAAAATACTGTTTCTGGTGTAGAATCACCAACCCACAGCTCCTCGCCAGTCTCGAGTTTACTTGCCTTTCCCGCACGAGAAATGATTTACTCCCACACTGACCAAAATCTCCTACCATTTCTAGAGTAGAAATGGACCATTCAGAGGTTTGTGAAAGCCCAGTCAGAAGTAACATTATGGGTGTTCCTAAACTGTCCAAGCTACTCACAGCCTGGATCACACGCTCACCACATTTGGGTGAGGGTTGACTCACTGCAGCTCTTCACAAATAAGGCGATGAGACATTCCACAGTGATGCCTCTTAGATCTATGGAGGTTTAGAGTTTTGTGGAGTTGCAACAACTAAATAACCGCATCAATGCATGCTGGTTTATGCTGCAGCAAACTGCTATAAATCACTGTGTTCAGGATAATCCCACCAGGAAGTGTTTGATTCAGACAACCAATTAATTTAAAACATTAAAATACCCTTATGTAGTTGACTTATGAGGTATTGATGCTTGTGACATCAGGAAGAACCTCAAAGTGCCCCTCGAGTCATCATCATCTTAATATTTCATTATCCATTGCCGTGTTTAGTGCTCATTTGAATATCAGGAGAAACCTTTCAGCAAAGACATACTAGCGCTAGCGATGCTAGCACTAGACATGAAGGAACTAGAAAGACTAGCACCAGAGATACTAGCAACAGAGAAGTTAGCACTAGAAATGCTAGCACTAGAGATACTAGCACTAGGGATACTAGCACTAGAGATACTAGCACTAGAGATACTAGCACTAGAAAGACTAGCACTAGAAAGACTAGCACTAGAGATACTAGCACTAGAGATACTAGCACTGGAGATACTATCACTGGAGATACTAGCACTGGAGATCCTAGCACTGGAGATCCTAGCACTGGAGATCCTAGCAACAAAGAAGCTAGCACTAGAAAGGCTAGCAACAAAGATACTAGCACTAGAAAGACTAGCACTAGAGGTACTAGCACTAGAGATACTAGCACTGGAGATACTAGCAACAGAGAAGCTAGCACTAGAAAGGCTAGCCCTGGAGATAATAGCACTGGAGATACTAGCACTAGACATGCTAGCACTAGAAAGACTAGCACTAGAGATACTGGCAACAGAGATACTAGCACTAGACATGCTAGCACTAGAAAGACTAGCACTAGAGATACTAGCAACAGAGATACTAGCAACAGAGAAGCTAGCACTAGAAACACTAGCTCTAGAGATACTAGCACTAGAGATACTAGCACTAGCGATACCAGTACTAGAGATACTAGCAACAGAGATACTATCACTAGAAAGACTAGCACTAGAGATACTAGCACTAGAGATACTAGCACTGGAGATACTAGCACTGGAGATACTAGCACTGGAGATCCTAGCAACAAAGAAGCTAGCACTAGAAAGGCTAGCAACAGAGATACTAGCACTAGAAAGACTAGCACTAGAGGTACTAGCACTAGAGATACTAGCACTGGAGATACTAGCAACAGAGAAGCTAGCACTAGAAAGGCTAGCCCTGGAGATAATAGCACTGGAGATACTAGCACTAGACATGCTAGCACTAGAAAGACTAGCACTAGAGATACTGGCAACAGAGATACTAGCACTAGACATGCTAGCACTAGAAAGACTAGCACTAGAGATACTAGCAACAGAGATACTAGCAACAGAGAAGCTAGCACTAGAAACACTAGCTCTAGAGATACTAGCACTAGAGATACTAGCACTAGCGATACCAGTACTAGAGATACTAGCAACAGAGATACTATCACTAGAAAGACTAGCACTAGAGATACTAGCACTAGAGATACTAGCACTAGATATACTAGCAACAGAGAAGCTAGCACTAGAAAGGCTAGCACTAGAAAGGCTAGCAACAGAGATACTAGCACTAGAAAGACTAGCACTAGAAAGACTAGCACTAGAAAGACTAGCACTAGATATACTAGCAACAGAGAAGCTAGCACTAGAAAGGCTAGCCCTGGAGATAATAGCACTGGAGATACTAGGACTAGACATGCTAGCACTAGAAAGACTAGCACTAGAGATACTGGCAACAGAGATACTAGCACTAGA
Source organism: Pleurodeles waltl (assembly GCF_031143425.1). NCBI lineage: Eukaryota > Metazoa > Chordata > Amphibia > Caudata > Salamandridae > Pleurodeles > Pleurodeles waltl. Next base: position 10,008,756 of record NC_090450.1, read on the forward strand.
CATGCTAGCACTAGAAAGACTAGCACTAGAGATACTAGCAACAGAGATACTAGCAACAGAGAAGCTAGCACTAGAAACACTAGCTCTAGAGATACTAGCACTAGAGATACTAGCACTAGCGATACCAGTACTAGAGATACTAGCAACAGAGATACTATCACTAGAAAGACTAGCACTAGAGATACTAGCACTAGAGATACTAGCACTGGAGATACTAGCACTGGAGAGCCTAGCACTGGAGAGCCTAGCACAGGGAAGCTAGCACTAGAAAGGCTAGCACTAGAAAGGCTAGCAACAGAGATACTAGCACTAGAAAGACTAGCACTAGAAAGACTAGCACTAGATATACTAGCAACAGAGAAGCTAGCACTAGAAAGGCTAGCTCTGGAGAACTAGCACTAGAGATACTAGCACTGGAGATACTAGCACTAGACATGCTAGCACTAGAAAGACTAGCACTAGAGATACTAGCAACAGAGATACTAGCACTAGACATGCTAGCACTAGAAAGACTAGCACTAGAGATACTAGCACTGTAAACCATGAGCGGGGAAACTGGAGTGACACTGTTGGTCGAGAAGAGAGACTTTTTTCTTTGCGGTAGAAAAATGAATCAACTTTCTGTTAAGACATTTGGAGGCATGAAATTTGGAAATATCTGTCGTGGGACCACAAGCTCATGCACAATTCCCAGGTGCACCACAAATGTCTTTCTCCAGAGCATGATGGTAAGAGGCTTCCTGGTTTTTGCCTCCAAAACCTCCACACACCCTCTCCCCTTCAGGCTCACAAGACTGAGTAGCCATGAAAACTTTGAGAAGCAAAGGCACTGACAATGTTCCCAATACTGGCCACGCTCTGCTTCCTGTGGCCTTGCAGTAGCAGGAGCACTATGGTATACCTGGCTTTTACATTGCAGCCCCCTTGCCTCCTGCTGCCATGACTTTGAACACTGTGTCTTCATAGTCGTGAAGAGTTCCCATGCAGTGATGGAAGATTCGGTCACATATGTGGGATGGAAAGAAGAGGACACTAGAAAGGATTTCCAACTCCCTCTAGGGATACCCCAGCCCACGCGTGGCCTTTGTGGCTACAAACAGACCAGAAATAGTTAAATATTTGCTCAGAGAGAGTTAAAGCTTTGGCTGTAATCTTCTGTGAGTAGGAGAACACAACCTCACATGAGGGTCTATACTGAGGCAACCACAGAAAGTATCTGTGGGGATCTCAAGAAGGAAGAGAATGGGGCCAGGCTGGAACAATCACCCTCACAATCTGAAAAGTCACAGAACCAACCAGACAAGAGCTCCTTGGCCAGAGGAAGATGCTTCTACAGTGTTGCCACGTAGTGAATACAGACAGATGACCAGTGGGCACAGTAAATGGCGGATCCTAGGTCTGAGACGAAAAACGCTCCTTCTGATTCCACTGGGGGGAGAAAGAGACCCAAACACATCCACTAGTGAGGAGGAACCGGCAGACCTGTGGGTCACATAAAATCAGCAATCCAAAGGAAAGAAAGGAAGGTGGCCCATTGATGAGCATTGCAACTACAACAGCCCTGCAAGTGGAAAAGTAAATATACATTGAGGGTGGTAGCTCAAGACGTAATCTCCATGTTGAGCAAATCCCTACTTCCATTAACTTATCAATGTCACCAGACACACCTGCAATTGACTGTCAGGGTTGCACACTAGCAAAGCTTTGTGGTTTGGGAAGTAATCCATACAAATTGCGTTCATGAATGACCGGTCAGCAGTGAGCCCACATGATGTGCATCACCTCCACCTCTGATAGGTGCCTGGCTGCTGATGGAGGGCACAGAGATGCAGTGTTCCAAGACTGCTGGCTGGACGACACAACAACTCCACCATCTGCGATTCCCATCAATACGGAGAGATCATACGGTGCTTTCTGTGGCTTCACCATCGATATACTGCCAATAGTGCGCCTACCAATACACAGGCTCTCTCCTCCAGCAGGATGAAGCCAGGGTTCCCAGTGTCAGTGCATCCCACAATGAGGACTGTCAAACTACTACAGTGCGTGATCAGGGCAGCTTTGCTGCTGGTGGCGCCCTGGGTGACGACGTTTGTTGAAACCCCCAATGACCATCTCCACCACAGATTCTCTCACTACCACCCTTTAACAGAGCGCCTCAAGTCACCATAACCACTCTCTCTCAGAAGCATTTAATCATTGTATAGCGTCTCTCATACCAGTGTAGGGTGTCACAGCACGTTACATCATATAGAGACATTCAGTCATAAGTGTGTAAATCCGTGTATAGGAAATGTTGCATAAGACAGGGGACTACAAGGTGTAGGGGTCACAGGTCATCCATACTGGTAGGCAGTATAGTTTGAGTGCTTGGTCTGGAGAAGTAGAAACTCAGAATTTAAAAAGTAACACCATAGTTGGAGTTTGTCTTTACTAATAAGAATGTATTTCTACCCAAATGAACCCTTTTTACAACATTAGGATAATGAAATACTGGGGAAAAATCAGAACTCTCTAACCTATACCTTGCAGTTTGCATGCAGCTCTTTGACAGTTAGAGCTTGCTCTGCTATAGCATTGCAACTTATAGACAGCAAGTAACAAAAGGTTCTCTACAATAAAAGCAGTAACTCACTGCCCTCTTTACATGATATGCGCTTCTGTGGTCTGTATGATGCACGTGATTTGCAGTTGGCATGTTAACCCTCTGCGCTACCTTAAAATGACTCAAAACATTCCACTGGACAAAAACGTAATCACCTGCGGTTTCTTGACATTTTTATTGTTGCCTGAAAACTGCTGGAGGCACGAAATGCGGCAGCAGGTGCTTTTAAACAATAATACACTTGCAAACACAGCACCTCCACCTGAAGTCAGCGCCCGGTGCGGTGGCACCGGGCGCACCGCCCTAGAGCCGGCCTTGTGCATGATGGCATCATGCAGACACCAAGGGCCTGTTAACAAACTGCATTTTGTTAGAGATTGGGAAGTACCACAACAGTGCTACCAAAGGACCACAAAATGCTATTCACAAACCTACAAGTGTAAATCTCCACCTCGCCTCCCTTTTTCTGTGGGGAGGTACTTACACGTGTAACTTTAGTACTTGGTAGTAAATGTCAGAGGGACCAGGGGGACATGCTGATGAATAGTGCATACTTACTGCAACAAGGTAAGGTTTAGCGAGCTTTAAAGCGTGGTCAAGGATGTGTTGGAGAGGGATTTACGTAGGGACGTGCACCCACATTAAATCTCAGGGAGAGAATGATAGTCAAAGGGCCATCAGCAGGTAACCATGGGTGGAAGGGACAGGTACATCAGTCACCCTTGTTAGATGGGCCTTTCAAAACATTACACAGGAGTCCCGCAGTATTTAAACCCGGCCTGACTTCCACAGAGAGTCAGGTCAGATTATTATCCAAAAGATTTTTATTCTGGAACTTCTGCTTTTCTCTACACATTCGCCCTTGAGCGTGAGATGAATCTTGCAGACAGTACTAGTCAGGTAGGTGTGAATATGGTCAATGGAAGACCTCAGGAGTATCCACCGGCCACTTGGCGTGTTCAACCAGTCAGCAAGACACAAGTTACCTTAAGGAAGCTGACCAGCGCTGTCATTTAGTTGACAATCAGTGGACAATTCACCATAAATCACATCCGATGAGACCAAGAGCAGGACAGCTTTTAAATGAAATATTCTACAAGAGGATTGCGAAGCAGCCACAGGGTCAATATTAAGGCAGCCTCTAAAGACACTTCAGTGTTGAGCCCACCCACTGAAGTGAGGTCGTTTTGCTGCTCTCTCTGTGCCTGGAACTCATATCTACCAAAGATGGTTGAAGCAAGGGGCATGTTATCTGTGTTTAACAGACTTTCAGAAGTTCGATGTCTCTTAGATTTCTATGAGGTCCACCTGAGCCTCTGCATAAGGGGAGAAGATATTGTAAGGATGGAGGTGATCTCATGGGAAGGGTCATCGTACAATCTAAAGCCAAAGCAGAACCTCGGGGTGTAGTGTAGTTCTGACATCAGGTCAACCTACCTAGAGTTATTAAAGAAAGGTCTGCCAATACCAGCCACTAGCTGGCAAGGCTGTGCCCAACAATTGGATCGGTAACGAAAAACACTCGACAAAGCCAGGGTGAGTACTGCACGTGTGGTCTCTTCCGTCCCATATCGATCCCCATGTTGTCAAAGCTCCTTAATAAGAAGTGTTCTTCTAGACCTCTTTGGGCCTGTGTTAGACCTCCTTATTACAGTGCAGAAACCGCCCTTAGCTGTAGGGGCGTACCACCATGGCCAACTTGGAGTGACTAGTGTCCCCCGTCATAGTCACTATCGACTGTAACATTCAGACCACCACAGCCAGTCCTGCTGGCCATTGCTTCCCGGGTCATCACTTTGGACCATAAAGAGACAGGCCCGCTGACTGCCACCGGGGGGGGGGGGCGGTTGTCCGCCACCATTGTAGACGTGGTCCAGGAAGTGAAATAACGATGCAGGAAGTACAAAGTGATGGTGTCTTTTGATGCCGGCATCAGTATTTGTGCCCTTGTGAGTAGTGCCATCAGTGACTTGGAAGATGCCACTTCAAAGTTAACCTATTTTCCCAGAAATGTATATGTGACCTTGGCCTGTAATAGTGTAAAGGCAGAGGTTAAAAAAAAAGAGTAAATGCTTCAAATGTGCATCTGCAAATCGTCTCCTTCCGTCAGATCTTTGTGAATGCTCTGGAGTTTCTGTCTCAGGCACGTCCAGAGGACAACTGAACCTTGAAACTTTGGTGCACATAGTAAAGCTGAGGTGAACTAACGAATGAAGTTTCTTCTCTTTCAGGCAATCACTCAGGCCGGTGATGGTTACCGGGGCAAGTCCTCGCCCCACACCCCCAATGAGAAGTTCGAAGGGGCCGCGGTACTCAAGGCTCTGAAGGTACCCGAGTACACTAATGCTATCCTATGGATTCCAAGTGTTTACATTTCACTGTGTATTTACCCACATTGGCATTGAAAAGGTTTCTAAAGTAATTAATTGAGCTCAGGAAACACATTTTGTGGGTCTTCTCATTCACCAAATAGTAAGGACTGCAGACTTTAGAAAGCAGACACGTTTATTTTCATGTATTGTTTTGTGTGTTTATGTAGGTAAGGAAGGGCTGACAACAGCTCAGGTTTGGATGGTGTGTTCTGGACAGAGGGAACAAAAACCAAATGGCTCTGAAATGTATGTAAACAATGTTGGCGCTACTGGAGATTCCTAATCAAACATGTATCAAAATGAATGAGACTTGGGCTGGAAACCTTCTGTTGTGTTGCAGTGAATTAGCTCACACACTACTTTTAAAAGTCTAGGATCATCCTTGTCCTTAGCAACAACATTATCAGTTTTTTAGTGTTAAGAACAAGCCTTGAGGTGAAAGCGACAAAAAATTCCAACTCACTGTAATTAACACATTGAAATAATTGGGAAGAATCAACAGTTTGGAGATTGCACAAATCTAGCAAACAAAAAAAGGACAGAGGGGAACCAATATTATTAACCTATTATATATTATTATTAACCTATGTAATGTGCAGGAGTAAAAACAAAATATACCAACATTATGTAACCAAATTCCAGTGTAGTTCATAAACCACATAAATACAGTAAAGCAAAGGAACACACATTCCACCCACAAATACACTGGGTACAATTTCTAAAGCTACAAAGGACCCTCAATTAATGAAGCACAGAAATCTACTGTGAAATCAGTTAGGTAGATAAACCTTGTATCTGCTGTGTGTGCATGCGGGGGTTACTAACTCTACTCTTTGGGATAAGAGATGGACTATCAAAGGCTTGGATAACAGATGGACAAACGAAGGATGGGATAAGAGATGGACTAACGAAGGCTGAGATAAGAGATGGACTATCAAAGGCTTGGATAACAGATGGACAAACGAAGGCTGGGATAAGAGATGGACTAACGAAGGCTTGGATAAGAGATGGACTAACGAAGGCTGGGATAAGAGATGGACTAACGAAGGCTGGGATAAGAGATGGACTAACAAAGGCTTGGATAAGAGATGGACTAACGAAGGCTTGGATAAGAGATGGACTAACGAAGGCTGGGTTAAGAGACGGACTAACGAAGGCTTGGACAAGAGATTGAATACCGAAGGTTGGGACAAGAGATTGAATTACGAAGGTTGGGATAAGAGATTGAATTACGAAGGTTGGGATAAGAGATTGAATTACGAAGGTTGGGATAAGAGATTGAATAATGAAGGTTGGGATAAGAGAATGGACTATCGAAGGCTGGGATAAGAGATGGACTAACGAAGGCCTGGATAAGAGATTGAATAACGAAGGCCGGGATAAGAGATTGAATAACGAAGGTTGGGATAAGAGATGGGCTAATGAAGGCTGGGATAAGAGATGGACTAACGAAGGCTGGGATAAGAGATGAACTAACAAAGGCCGCGATAGGGAAATTGCCTTTCAATTTTCGGTCTGTTTCATGTCATTTGATACCTCAGGGCTTACAGGCTCCTGTCCCAAACTGCAGGCCCTGCAACTTCACGCATGATTGAAGAATGTCAAAAGGCTGGCAGTTCCAAAGAAAAAGTAACTCCTTGCTCTCTGAACTGTGTGTCTCAGAGTTTTTCATTTCCAATTGAAAGAAATGTACCCAGAACAAGTCAAATCTCTATCAAAGCCTGCACAAAGCATTTGTTTTTCCCTGTGGTTCAGACAACATTGTAATCATTCTCTTGTCCCAAGGTTTTCTTGAGATTTCTTCTAGGGGTGGGCAGAATGTTTCATTCCACCAGCACAATTGGTGGAATTTGCGGAATTCCGGCCAAATACAGCCAATCTTCGCATGACGGAATCAGTGAATGTGCATTTAGGTATTGATGGAGGGCAGTAGGAGAGAAATGGAATAAAGACAGACCAGGAGATGGTCATTCTTTATGATCAAAGATTTCACCCCAACTTTCACCTCACAGAAGAATGTGCCTCGATACCAGACTTAGGGCCTGATTACAAGTTTGTCGGTCTGACCACTGCAGTCCTGGTGGTCCAACCACCAGATTACGATCCTGGCGGTCAGACTGCCAGGAGACCACTGCCAGGATCCGGGATCCCGATGGGTTGGTGGTAGTGAAAGTCGTGGTCAGCCACGGCGGTGCCAAGTTCTGCACTGCTGTGCTAATCATGACTTTCCTTTCCTCCAGCCTCTTCATGACGGGAAGGCAGAGTTGAGGTCACGGGGGGGCCTGCAATGCCCACGACTATGTTGCAGGCAATGCAGGAGCCCCCCCGTCAGCATCTTTGGAATGTGCACTGTCTGCTATTGCTGATAGTGCGCATTCCGACGGTGCTGTGTGTGACGGTATTGACCTCGGCTCCTTTAGGGTGCAGAGGACAATCCTGCAGCACGGTTTCCACCAGTCAGCCCGGCGGAAACATCTTAATACGACGTTTCCACCTGTCAGCCCAAAGGAAACATCATAATACGACGGCGGTGAGGCTGCCGGCTGGACGGCCACCTCCCCACAGCCATATTAGAGTTTGGGCGGTTCAACCGCCAAACTCCTAATGAGGCCCTTAGTCAAGTACAGCACGAGCCCAGATACTATAAAGATCCTAAGAGTAGGATGTGGGGCAGTCTCTCGACCAGGAATGCTGTCAAGAGGGGAAATGTTCTCAGTGATAGAAGAACAAAGAATTACATTTCTTGTGTAAAGTCAGGATCTGGGCAGGATTTCTAAATACTGAAACAGTTCTAAGTCACTTAAATGTAGTATAGGCCATGTGGCTACCATCCAATGGCCTTAGGTCCAGTATTGTAGCTCTTCTGAAACCTTTGAAACTTCCAAATGGTCCAGTGAGGGTCTCTGGGTGGAGGGAGGGCAATGCAAAAACACAACAGAAACAGGTCCCAGGCAGCTGCGAGGGGAGATGCAACTGGTTAACCCGATACCTCAGCCCTACATCCCCTCAGTGAACAGCAACACACGCAGAAGCACATCTAGGTCAGAGGACTTGATACCTCCCATTCAGGTGGAGGAAGGTCACAGTCTTGTTCAAGGTCAGAGGAACCCCTTGATTACCAGAGTCCCATAGTTAGACAGTTCCGAACCCAGGGTAGTGCTTGGGTACAAGACACGGCAGAGGGTGAGGATATACACAGTTGTGTCTCGCCAAGATCTGAAACAGCTGAAGGAAGTTTCTGACAAGAAGAGGTATTTCACAAATGACTCTATTGTGGTAGAACGTGGGAGCTGACCACATCCTCAAAATGTTCTGTTCCCTATGCGAAGGCAAGGCCTGTTGGAAAACTCAGCATGTCCCAGGCCGCAAAGGTTCTTGATCGGATATTTACAGTTTTTATACTTTGTTCTTGTTATGTACACCAGAGGCAAATGTAACTGGTGCTTAATTTATTTCAAATAAGTAAAAGAAAGAGCCCAAGTTATTTCATGGGAGGCCACTGTAGCTTGCACACCCTGCAAGTGCTCCCAAAATGCAGTGTATACTGAAATTGTAAGTGATGTGCTGATGTGCTCTTCTGAAAAATAGACAGACAGCGCCACCATGTGGTGAACTGTCATAAATGTGTGCCAGTGTTGACTAATAAGTGTCGGTGCTCCTCACCGGCAAACACCTGCACAAAATAGGCACTGAATGTAACCAAAGAGTGTATAAGTAACTTGTAATTAAGCACACACACACTTGACAGCAATCATTTGTAGTGAATTGTAAGTGAAAACACTGCTGGAAAAAGGATTTAAGTGGCAGCCTAAGGAGGGATTTTATAGGGATTTAAATTGAGGGCCAAGCATGCCTTGGGGCCATTAGTGGTGGGGTTTTATTCTGCCAAGATGAGATGTGGTCGTCAATAATTAATTATTGGACGAAATCCTTCGCCATCTCCAGGGACATGTAGCTGTCTGATGATGCGTCCCAGCCGGTGGCAGCAGGGACTAGGATAAAACTCTCTCTCTCTCAAAGAGACATGTCCACGCCGCATTTTCACTAGAGTGCACTCGTTTTAGTGATATGTGCGCCCTGCTATCAGCGCAGTTAGTGGTGATATCTCAGTTCATTTCAATGCCTAAGTAAGAAACTTTAGCGTTTATTTGTAATGTTAACTTTGTAGCTTTAGCCATGAGGTCTTCTGCCAGGCAGTGGGCACCGCGCTCAGTAGTGCCTGCAGCCTGTTTCTGAATGGTGCCAGCTTTATCAGACGGTGAGACTTGAGGCACAGGGAGGCAGTGAAGTCTGGTGAACTGTAAAAGGCGGAGGCCACCGATGGCCACCCGATGTGGCGGCTCATGGGGGCATCTGAAGTGGTGGCACGATATTGAGCATTTTCAGCACAATTTTCAAAGAATGGTTACACGAGGGCAGCAGCAGCTCGGAATGGACTCTCACCAAATATTCCAGTATTTTCATGGTGTGCCCCCTCGGGTGGAGACTTGTCCCCTTTTTTGCAGGTTTGCCCTGTATTTCTGAGGTCTGTCTCATTGCCTGCTCCCAGCTAGCGTGTTATGCCATGTAGGTGCCAGGTGGGATACTCCGAGCCGCCACGCAGGGTGCCCGCATCTCACTGTTTCGGCCATCCATGAGCGGTGAGAGATGGGCCTGCTGTGGGTGGGAGGCAGGAGCTGCAGCACAGGAGGGGTCCTGCACTCTGCAGCTTCAAGGACATGTCCACCTTCAGAGATTCTATCAGGGAGTGCAGAGACCTGCAGTTAAACAGCCCTGAATGTGTGAATGAAAACCCTGTTGGGACCCGGCTGGGATTATGCCTTTGCTGTTTATTTCTTCCATTAAGAAGCATTCATATTATCAGAGCAGGGGACAGACACACGAGAGCATGATTTGCCCAAGATCAAACAGTGAGTAAATTTACAGACCTGAGATTGTAATACAACATTGCTTGTTCCTAAGGCCTTTACTTTATCACTAAATTACTTTTTGTAAATACAGCAAAGAGCGGCAACTTTCTACCCACCATCTCTCAAGGTAGCATCTAGTCCGGGTTTTCATTCTTTTTTACATTTTCCACAAATTTACTAAAAGCTTTGAGATTGATTCTAAATACTGCCAATCCAGAGCTAGAAAATGGGGACAGAGGTATGTGTTCAAGGGGTAATTCCAAGAGCACAGTTTAGTTAAATGGGGAAGCCGGGATTAAAACCTTGTCTCTTGGTGCCAGTTTCCAACCAGCACACTAAACTAAAGTGGGGTGGCAGTGATTCTGATGGAAAGACTAAAGGAAAACCTTTCCCAGGGAAATGTCATTGTATGTTCTGTGGTACCCAGATGTATATTTCAAATGCTTTATTTAATTGGGAAATCACCACCAAAAAGTGTCATTCTAGGAACATTACTTTGATTCTTTTGGCCTCGTTTCCATGTGGTTTATGTCCGCACCAGCTTGTCGAATCAAACTCCTGACTGGAAGCCGGGCAGCATGGTTACCTTGGGTGGGAGTGAAACTCCCACAGAAGATTGCTTTCTCTTGACTTTAGCAATTCTTAATTTATGGCTTTTAAAAATTCTTAGACGTTGCCCTCTTTTTAAACTGATTCTCAAATTGTAGCAGCCTCTCATCATGCAGTGATGCGCTGCCCCTGGCCTGCTGAGGGCCGGGCGGTGCTAGTTATGATGCGGGATGGGGTGTTCTGGGGTCACCGCCATCTCATCAGTTGTCCAGTTGAGATAATACAGGAAGCTATTGGTTATTAACTAGTGTTATCTGGACCAAAGAAAGTAGGTTGAATGTTTTGTTGCTGTAGGGATGAGTACTTGTGAGGGGGGACGGTAACAGAAGTGATATGGGAAAATTTAGTGCGTTGATATTATTTTCAGATATCCGAGATTACCACACAGTTGACATTTTCAAATCCTAATCTGGCCAAGTTTGCAGTTCATCCTTCTGAGGTCTTTATGATGAGCTCCATTTACTTTGGTACTAATGACACCTGTTCTCTAGGCACTATGAGGCAATTCAGCTTATGGCGGCGCTACACAAATGGCTATTGTGTATCTTAATACTGTACTGTCCCTTCTTCGCTAATAAATGCACCTCTTCTTTACTCCACAGTTTGGTGCTGAAGGCCGTGTTCCACTTCGGAGCGCTCGTCTGTTTTACGACATTAGCGAAAAAGCGCGGCAAATAATTGAGTCGTACTTCAGGCTGAACTCGACGTTGTACTTCTCCTACACGCACCTGGTGTGCAGGACGGCGCTACATGGTAAGCCTCAGTACTCATACCCCTGCCTCCCTCTAAACATCTCAGATGTCATTCCTTGGTATACACACTGTCCTCCAGCACCCAAGGAGTTTCCCCAGTCACTCTCTTCTCTCCACTCATCTGCACAGAGAAAAAAGAGGACAAGATAAGAGATATGGAACTTGGAAAGAGTAGAACATCTACCTCTGTGCTCAAGGTCACACTAGTAGTCCATGGTGGATGTGTGGAGGTCCTCTGACGCGTGCCCAGATGTATGGAGAGAGTGGTGTGTGACGCTTCCCTTCGTGACAGTAACTTCTATCCACTTCTGAGCCGACTTAGCTCCTATTCCAAGGTGGTGGATGGAACCCAGACATATTTAGGGTGCTCCTCTAAGGTCGGAGATGATTCTCCACCAAAGTTGCCTTGTTTGTTGCTGGGACAGAAGATTGGCTGAGAAATTGGAAACGGAAAATCCACCACTGCCCATCGCAGATAACATTTTGTCCATCTATATGTGTAAGCACGGGAGAAGTAACGCTAATTTGGGTAATCACCAAAAAAGCACAAATTAATTGGGAATTCACTGGAAAAGCACTTGTGAATTGGGTATTTACCAGAAAACACTGCTGAATTGGGTTTTCGTTGTCAGGACCCACATGCCCAGGCACTGTAAGATGCTGAGGGAGTCTTCTCTAGTTGCGCGGGGCACAAGACTTTGCTTCCTCTGAACGGGTGACACTCTTGCTATGATGGTCCCTTCCCTTAAGGAGGTGGCGTAAATTGGAGGCCGGAACAGTCGCTGTAGCTCAGGCAGCCTCTCACTTCCATCTCTTCAGCAGCCTCAGGCTCTGGTCAGTGCACTGGCAAAGACATGGCTGAACCATTGGCACCAGTGTATCACCATGAATAAATCATGGACACCATTGGATTGTCCAACAACATAAAACCAGGGTATGAGCCTAGCATCCAGGGCTGGCTCCGGGACAGATCAGTACTCCGTGGCTAGCCATGCCACGACCAGAAATGATAGACCTTTAAAGGCAGCTCAGTTAAATGTTTTATTCTAGTTTCGTAAAGCACTCTGTAACCAGCAGGGGGCATCGTTGTGCTCACTGTGGACTGCAGATGGAAAAAAGCTTATAGACCGTGCCCCTGGAATTATGCAATTGTGCAGCTGCAGTGTTTTCCACATAATTATAGATTTGCTCCATTTCCCACGTAATCCATCATCTGCTGCATAATCTACAGATCATAACAAAAAAATTCTAGCTCGTATGATTTCTAAGCTACTAAAATGCAGCAACACATGTTACCGTACAGTGGAAGGGCCTTTGCAAAGCTTGACTGGTCACATTTCTGTTGCTTATTGCTATATTGCTATATATATATATATATATAAATGTATTTCACTAATATTAAGGTACAACTGATGGTCTGACTGTGTTAGCAAGTGTAAAAATGACACTAATAATTTAGTAATTTCATTAAATGTGCAGCATTACACCGCATAATCAGCATTTTCTTGCCACACAATTTAATCAACACTGCTGCATAATTCCAGCAGCCCTGCTCAAAAAGTCAACAGCCAATCTTCAGGTTTTTTTTTTCTGAGGACTGCTTCTGAGGGAGGAAGACTAATGTTAACCAAGCAATCACAAGTAGCTGAAATTAATACAAGCATTCCTTGACTGTCTAGTTTTTTTGCAGTAGAGACCATAGGTGCAGTGGATATGCCTAGGAAGGGTCCCGTGCTCAGTGAGCTATAGGTAACACGCAGTACCTCGCTAACGTCGTCTGTGGTCCCTTCCGCAGGGGACCTGGACTCTTGATGCGCAATTGTTCCTAGTGGAGCAGGATCAGGGTTGAGGGTCTCTGTCTAAAGTGCATTGTGGGTGAAACATGGTTTATAATGTAGCCCTGTCAGTCAGTGCTAATGATTGGTTTAAGAATTCTGTCAGTCACTTCGTTGTTTCTAACAACAGAACATTAAGTGTTGATCCTAATGGAGTGAGAGAGGCTTCGAAAGGGGACTTCGAGAGCACGCATCATGGCACAAGGCCTGACCGCTTCCTGTGCAGAGGAATGCATAACACCAAATGAAGGCCCACATTTATGTGGAATTGGTGTAGCGCAGCAAGTCTTCCTGCAGCGCTGCCCCACGCCAATGCGAAAGGGCAGGAATGCGCTGTATTTATGAGATACGGTGCATTTCTGTCCTTTCCCCCTGCGCTAGCGCGCAATTTGCTGCCTAGCAATAGCGCAGTTGTTTAGGTGCATAAAATTCAATCCTACCTTTTATAAATATGTTCTCTTGTTGTGATCCCTACGCAAATGTTAACCGGTGATTTACAAAAATGAAAATACCTGTTAAATCTGCTCCTCGTGGTAGGAGCAAAGACTTTAACTGCACCGCAAAGCGTCAAGAGGCCAAGGAAATGGCCAACAGGCGCTGTGTGCAAACGGAGAGTGCGTGCATTTTGTGTGAGTAGCTAGCTCCTTATCGACAAAAAAAAAAAATCCATTCTCCGTCCCTTTCTTATATTTTGGCGCCACCAAGTTGCTTTGTTTGGAAACACCGGCTCTTTATCAGCTATACAGCAGTTCTCTATCCGTTTCTTATATTTTGGCGCCACTAAGTGGCGTTGTTTGGACTCACAGGCTCTTTAGCAGCAATAGAGCCATGCACCATCCGTTTCTTATATTTTGGCGCCACCAAGTGGCGTTGTTTGACGACACTTCCTCCTTATCGATAAATAGGGTAATTCTCCGTCCCTTTCTTATATTTTGGCGCCACCCAGTGCCGTTGTTTGGAAACACTAGCTCTTTATCAGCTATACAGCCCTTCTCTATCCGTTTCTTATATTTTGGCGCCACTAAGTGGCGTTGTTTGGAATCACAGGCTGTTTATCAGCTATAGAGCCATGTTCCATCCGTTTCTTATATTTTGGCGCCACCAAATGGCGTTGTTTGGGGACACCTCCTCCTTATCGACAAAGGGTAATTCTCCGTCTGTTTCTTATATTTTGGCGCCACCAAGTGGCATTATTTGGAAACACCGACGCTTTATCAGCAATAGAACCATTCTCCATCCGTTTTCTTATATTTTGGCGCCACCAAGTGGCGTTGTTTGAAAACACCTTCCTTATCGACAACAGATCCATTCTCCACCTGTTTCTTATATTTTTGCGCCCCCAAACGGAATTGCGTTGGGAACAATGGAAACAACGGCCTCTTCTTCGTAGAAATTCATTTTTATTTTAGAAGGAAAATTCTGTTTCCCCAGAAACACTCATAAAATAGCCTTCTGGTGTTAGAACTCCTCAGAATTAACTATTGACCACTTGGGGAAGCCATTCTCCAAGTACAACACTCGGAAAATGCTTGCCCCAAGGTGACCTAGAATCTCCATCTGCCTTTTAGAGGGGTTTGCTCACTTTGAATCGGCTGTTAAACACTTTGTTGCATTTATGTTTGCCTTGTATTTTTCCTGGCAAACATTTCGTTTGATCACAAGGGGTGATAATTCCTTTTTATGTGGTGTCTCCCAAGAGATCAATCAATCAATCAATCAATCAATCAATCATTCGCATTTATAAAGCGCGCTACTCACCCATAAAGGGTCTCAAGGCGCGGGGGGGGGGGGGGTCAGTGCTAGAAGAGCCAGGTCTTGAGCTGCCTTCTGAAGGAGAGGTGTTCAGGTATGGCGCGAAGGTGGCTGGGCAGAGAGTTCCAGGTCTTTGCTGCCAGAAAAGAGAAGGATCTTCCTCCGGCGGTGGCTTTGCGGATGCGGGGTATGGCTGCCAGGGCCTGTCCGGCGGATCGTAGAGTGCGCGGAGGAGTGTAGAAGGAGACGCGGTTGTTGATGAGTTTGGGTCCGAGGTTGTGAAGGGCTTTGTGTGCGTGGGTGAGGAGTCGGAAGGTGATCCTCTTGTTGACGGGGAGCCAATGGAGTTTTTTCAGGTGTCCTGAGATGTGGTGGTGGCGAGGGGTGTCCAGGATGAGTCTTGCGGCAGCGTTCTGGATCCGTTGGAGTTTCCTCAGCAGCTTGGTGGTGATGCCCGCGTACAGGGTGTTCCCGTAGTCCAAGCGACTGGTGACGAGGGCGTGGGTGACGGTCTTCCTGGTGTCGGTGGGGATCCAGCGGAAGATCTTGCGGAGCATGCGTAGGGTGTTGAAGCATGCCGAGGTCACCGAGTTCACCTGTCTGGTCATGGTGAGGGATGAGTCCAGGATGAAGCCGAGGTTGCGCGCGTGGTCGGTGGGTTGGGGAGTGCTGCCTAGGGCGGGGGGCCACCAGGAGTCGTCCCATGCGGTGGGAGTGGGGCCGAGGATGAGGACCTCCGTCTTGTCGGCGTTCAGTTTCAGGCGGCTGTCTGTCATCCAGTTCGCCACTTCCTTCATTCCTTCATGTAATCTGGTCCTAGCTGAGGTGGGGTTGTTTGTGAGGGATAAGATGAGCTGGGTGTCGTCGGCGTATGATATTAGGTAGAGTCTGTGTTTGCGTGCGATGTTCGCCAGGGGGGTCATGTAGATGTTGAAGAGAGTGGGGCTGAGGGAGGATCCTTGAGGTACGCCGCAGATGATCTCCGTGGCTGTGGATCTGAAGGGGGGCAGGCGGACTCTCTGAGTCCTTCCGGAGAGGAAGGAGATGATCCATTCGAGGGCCTTGCCTCTGATGCCGGCGTTGCTGAGGCGTCGTATCAGGGTGCGGTGGCAGACCGTGTCGAAGGCTGCGGAGAGGTCCAGGAGTGTGAGGGCCACGGTCTCACCCTTGTCGGTCAGGGCTCTGATGTCGTCCGTGGCTGCGATGAGGGCGGTTTCGGTGCTGTGGTTGGTCCTGAAACCGAACTGTGTGGGGTCGAGGGAGTCGTTGGTTTCCAGGGCGTTGGTGAGTTGAGTGTTGACGATTTTCTCAATCACTTTGGCGGGGAACGGCAGGAGAGAGATGGGCCGGAAGTTTTTGAGTTCGGTGGGGTCTGCTGTGGGTTTCTTTAAGAGGGCGTTGAGCTCTGCGTGTTTCCAGCTTTCCGGGAAGGTGGCGGTGGTGAGGGAGGCGTTGATGACATCTCGGAGGTGCGGTGCGATGATGTCGTCGGCTTTGTTGTAGATGTGGTGCGGGCAGGGGTCCGATGGGGATCCGGAGTGGATCGAGTTCATGACGCGGGTGGTCTCCTCGGTGGTGGTTGGGCTCCAGGTGAGGATGGTGGTGATGTCAGTAGCGGGTTCCGGGGGGGGGGGTTCGCGTCGGTGGTCGGGAAGCTGTTGTATATGTCGGTGATCTTGTGGTGGAAGAAGGTCGCGAGGGAGTCGCAGAGGTCCTGTGATGGAGGGATGGAGTTGTTTTCTGCGTCCGGGTTGGAGAGCTCTTTGACGATGCCAAATAGTTCCTTGCTGTTGTGGGCGTTGTTGTCAAGTCTGTTCCGGTAGGCTGTTTTTCGTGCGGCGCGGAGGTGTTGGTGGTGTTGGCCCGTGGCGTCCTTGAGAGCTGACATGTTCTCTTCGGTCTGGTTGAGGCGCCACGTTTTCTCGCGGGCGCAGCATTCTTTCTTGGAGTCCTTGAGGTCGGGGGTGAACCAGGAGTTTTTCTTGTGGTTGTTGGTGCTGGCTTGAGTTTTCAGGGGGGCCAGGAGGTTGGCGCAGTCGGAGATCCAGTTGGTGAGGTTGTTGGCGGCTTCGTTTGGGTTGGTGGTGCTGGTGGGTCGGTTCTGGGAGAGGGTTGATGCGAGCTGATCCGTGGTGATACGATTCCAGTGTCTTCTTGGTGGTTGCTGGGTGTGGTGGTGCACAGTGGTCTTCTTGAAGATGAAGTGGACGCAGCTGTGGTCGGACCAGGTGAGTTCGGTGGTGTGGCTGAAGGTGATGTGTTTGCTGGAGGAGAAGATGGGGTCGAGCGTGTGTCCGGCGTAGTGGGTGGGGGTGTTGACTAGCTGATTCAGTCCCAGGTTGGCGAGGTTGTCCAGTAAGGCGGTGGTGTTGTTGTTGTCGGTGAGGTTCTCCAGGTGAAAGTTGAGGTCTCCTAGGAGGATGTAGTCGGTGGACGGGAGTGCGTGAGGGTTGACGAAGTCTGCGATGTCTTCGCTGAATTTGGTGCGGGGTCCTGGTGGTCTGTACATGAGGGTGCCTCTGAGGGTGGTCTTGGGGTCGCTGTGGATCGTGAAGTGGAGATGTTCGGCGTCGGGGAGTGAGTTGTCGGTGTTGGTTGAGATGCGGATGGAGTTTTTGTGTGCGATGGCGATGCCTCCTCCGATGCGGTTGGTGCGGTCTTTCCGGATGATTTTGTAGCCGTCGGGGATGGCTATGGCGATGTCGGGTGCCGAGGAGGGATTCATCCAGGTCTCGGTGAGGAAGGCGATGTCCGGGTTCGTAGAGTTGATGAGGTTCCACAGTTCGATGGCGTGCCTGTGGACGGAACGGGTGTTGACCGGGATGCAGTGGAGATTGCTTCCGGGGGAGTCGTTCTTGACGGGAGCGGTGTTGGTCCGTAGGCAGATGAAGTGACAGTTGCTGCAGGTGAAGGGTCCGTGGGTCCGTTTGGGGTGGGCGCGGTAGCAGCCCAGAGTGCGGCCGGGGTTGAGGTTGACGAGGGTGGCGGAGTCGTAGGTCAGGCGGGGGGCGCGGGGGCCAGGGGTTCGGGCGCTGTGCGCGGTCCAGGCGCGGACGGGCGCAGACGGGCTTGCCTTAGGCGCGCCTTCGGCGCGCCAGCAGCGCACCCGCTGCGCGGCCTCGCAGCAGCCGCCATTTAAGGGGGAGGCGGGGTCAGCTGGGAGGCGGGAGGAGGGCGGGTAGGGGGAAAAAAGTGGCAAAAAAGCGGCGGGAAAAAGGCTCCGAAGGCGAGGAGGCCTAGAAAAATGACAAAGTGCAGAAAAGGCGAAAAACGAGGGGGAGACGGCGGGAGGGCAAGGGGGACGGCACTCAGAAGATGCAGGCACTCGGGGATACAGAAGGAAACCGGGGGAGCGCGATCACACAGCACAGGCACTCGGGGATACAGAAGGAAAAAAGGGGAGCGCGAACGCAGACAAACGGCAACACAGACACTCAGGGCACAGGCAGCGAAGCAGGCAAGAAGAGAAGGCAGAACAGGGGATCTGGATCTGGTGGCGCTGTGAGGACAGGGGAGCGACCTAGACTTAAATACCTACCTAGGCACATGACTGGAAATCATGATTGGGGGCAAATCACTTAAGCTGCCTGTTGCTAGGGCCTGTGTGCACCTGGAGTGCAAATGTCACTGTGTAAAATGTAGTGTTTATTATATAATTCAGAAAGGTAAACCCTCACCACATGTACACAAGCTTGTATCACCCCCTCAATAATATCTTACAGTTTCTCCAACACCCACATCCTCAGTTGCTTCATCATTATTTGCCTACGGAGGCTACAGCCGTGTGTAATACCAAGACGTCTGCTGGTTTGCTGAAGAGCACAACGTTGAAAACTATACAGATCGCTCATAGATTTGAAGCACTCCACTGTTACCTCGCTAGGTTTGTCATTTATAAATACAAATTCATACATACATCTCTCCGTGCTCTTCTGCGGGAAGGGGTGATGTCAAGTAACTAACCTGCACATGAGCCAAATAACTGAGGGCCGAAAGTAGAGACTGGCTGGTCGAATTTCCATTCGTCATTGATGCATCACCAATCGTGGTGCAGACACTTTACCCCATCAAAAAAGATCTGAAGCCTTTGGTGCAAACACTTGTTCTCTCAAGCCTCAAGCACTGTAACTCACTGTTCACAGAATTATCTAGAACTCGCCTCATCAATCAATCAATCAGCAAATTTGTAAAGTGCACTACTCACCCGTGAGGGTCTCAAGGCGCTGTGGGGGGAGGGGCTGCTACTGCTTGAACAGCCACATCTTGAGAAGTCTCCTGAAGGTAAGTAGGTCCTTAGTCTGACACAGGTGGGAGGGAAGAGTGTTCCACGTCTTGGCGGCGAGGTGGGAAAACGATCTGCCGGCAGTTGTTATGCGGATGCCTAGGACAGTGGCGAGGGCAAGGTCGGTAGAGCGATGCTCTCTGGTGAGGGTGTAAAAGGAGAGCCATTTGTTGAAGTATTCTGGTCTGGTGTTGTGCAGTGCCCTGTGAGCATGGGTGAGGAGTTTGAATGTGATTCTCTTGTTGACGGGGAGCCAGTGTAGGTCTCTCAGGTGGGCTGTGATGTGGCAGTGGCGAGGGATGTCAAGGATGAGTGGTGTGGAGGCGTTCTGGATGTGTTGCAGTCTTTTCTGGAGCTTGGCTGTGGTTCCTGCATAGAGGGCGTTGCCGTAGTCCAGTTTGCTGCTTACGAGGGCTTGGGTAACTGTTCTGGTTTCAGTGGGGATCCATTTGTAGATATTCCGACATGCGGAGGGTGCTAAAGAGGGAGAAGGAGATGGCGTTGACTTGCTGGGTCATAGACAGTGTATAGTCCAGGATGAATCCCAGGTTGCGTGCTTGGTCGGTGGGTGTCAATGCAGTTCCCAGTGTGGCAGGCCACCAGAAGTCGTCCTATGCGGAGGGGGTGGAGCCGAAGTTGAGGACCTCAGTCTTGTCGGAATTCAGTTTCAGGCAGCTGTTCTTCATCCATTTGGCAGTGGCCTTGATTCCTTCGTGGAGGTCGGTTTTGGCGGTGGCGGAGTCCTTGGTGAGGGAGAGGATCAGTTGGGTGTCATCGGTGTATGAGATGATGTTGAGGTTGTGAGATCGGGCGATGTTAGCAAGCAGAGCCATGTAGATGTTGAAGAGGGTCGGCTGAGGGACAAACCCTGGGGTACACCGCAGATGATTTTGGTGGCTTCAGAGCGGAATTGAGGGAGGTGGACACTCTGAGTTCTGCCGGTGAGGAAAGAGGTGATTCTGTCTAGGGCTCTGTTGCGGATTCCTGCGTTGTTGCGGTGTGTGCATATGGTGTGGTGGCAGACGGTGTTGAACGCGGCTGAGAGGTCCAGGAGTACGAGGGCTGTGGCTTCGCTGTTGTCCGTATGGTCCTGATGTTGTCGGTGGCAGCGATGAGGGCGGTTTTGGTGCTGTGGTTGCTGCAGAATCTGGATTGGGATGGGTCCAGAGTGTTGTTCTCCTCGAGGAAACGGGTCAGTTGTTTGTTGACATTTTTCTCTTTGACTTTTGCTGGGAAGGGGAGCAGGGAGATCGGCCAAAAGTTCTTGAGGTCCTTTAGGTCCGCCTTGGGTTTCTTGAGTAGGGTGTTGATCTCAGCATGTTTCCCGCTCTCCAGGAAGGTGGCAGTCTCAAAGGAACTGTTGATGATCTTCCGGAGTTGGGGTGCGATGACGGAGCTTGCTTTGTTGAAGATGTGGTGAGGGCAGAGGTCGGATGGTGAGCCTGAGTGGATAGTGTTCATGATTTTGATGGTGGTGTTGTTGATGTGGGTCCAGGAGAGCAGGAGGCTGGTGGGTGGGGAGTCTGTGGTGTCAGTGGTTGTCGGGGGTCTGAGCACTGAAGCTCTCATGGATGTCTACGATCTTGCGGTAGAAGAAAGTGTCAAGATAGTCACAGTGGTCTTGTGATGGTGGGATGCCGTTGACATTGGAGCAAGGGTTGCAGAGCTCCTTCACGATATTGAAGAGCTCCTTGTGGCTGTGTGCGGTGTTGTTGAGGCGTTCTTTGAAGGCGGTTCTCTTGTCGGGTTGGATGAGTTGGTGGTGTCTGCGGATGGCGTTCTTGAAGGCTGTGTGGTTGTCCAGTGTCTGATCTTGGCTCCACTTCTTTTCAAGTCTTTGGCATGTTTGCTTAGATTCTTGAGGTCGGCAGTGAACCAGAAGGCCTTTCTGTTGGTGCGTCTGTTAAAAGGATACTTGATCGGGGCAAGAGTGTTGGCACAGTCGTCGATCCATTGCCTGAGGTTGCAGGCTGCTGGGTCAGTGGTGTCGATAGGTGGGTTCCAGGAGAGGGTAGTGATCAGTTGGTCTTCGGTGACCTTGTTCTATCTGCGGTGGGGAATCCGTTGCGGGTGATGATGCGTTGTGGGTTTCTCGAAGGAGAAGTGGATGCAGCAGTGGTCGGTCCAGTGGAGTGCGGTGGTGCGGCTGAAGGAGATGTGTTTGCTGGCGGAGAAAATGGGGTCAAGCGTGTGTCCCGCAGAGTCGGTGGGTGTCATGACGAGCTGCTTGAGGCGAAGGTTGTCCAGGTTGTCGAGCAGGGTGGTAGAGTTGTTGTCGTTGGTGTTCTCGAGGTGGACGTTCAAGTCCCCAAGGAGTATGTAGTCTGTGGATGTGAGAGCGCGTGTGCTGATGACGTCGGTGATGCAGTCGCTGAACTACTGTCGGGGGTTGGGGGTAGGGAAACGAGGGTCCCTCTGAGGGTGTTGTTTAGGTCGGTGTGGATCTGGAAGTGCAGGTGTTCGGCGGTACCAAGGGTGTCTTTGGTGCTGGTCGTGATTCTGAGGGTGTTCCTGTGGCCTCATCCCTTAGGGACCAACTCTGCAGCAGCGCGAGTCATCCCTGGAGAGATGAAATCTCACCACATCACACCAGGTCTTCTAACCTTCCAGTGGCTTCTGATTGATGCTCATGCTCAGTTCAAGACAGCCTGAATCACCCACAGATCTGTGACTTGGGGTGAATGTTTGCATTGTTCTGCAATCGTAGGTCCCATGCTTGCTGTGCCACTGAATTCAACCTAGCCTGGCTGATGAAGGGTGATACCCTGAAACTAGTCCCAGGATGCTTGTTTCCTGTCCAGGTAGGACCTGACCTGGCAGTTGGGGCTGGACTTTTCCCATGGGGAGCAGGGTCAAGACTGATTTGCATATGGCTGGGTCCAAACTGGAATAGCATGGCGAGCAAAAAGACAATGGGTTTAACCCAGATCTGCAGGTGGGGGTGAATTCCATCCATCATCTGTTCTTTTTTGCATGAATCACCCACAAAGCATCCCCTTTTAGAGACTCCCACCTATCCTCTTTAGTGACCAGTGCCTCCTTTGCACTTTAAAGTCTCTTGCTTTTGATTCACCGTTCTTCAAGAATGAGAGGGCTATCTCTTCCTGTTACTATGGGACAAGTCTCTGGGCTCATATCCACCAGCTCACCTTACCAGGACCTCTCCAGGTCCCGTGCATCTGTGAGCAAAAGGAATGTGAAATATCGTCTTTCACAACGAGGTTTAATCTTGCATAGCTCCTGTCCTCTAGTTCAGATAAGATCCTCCCTCATCCTCCTTGTCTCTCCCACTGTTTGCAAATATCTCTCTACCTCGGTCTAATTGTTAAACCCACACCTGCCCTTTTCCCCCTTTATTCAACTAATACTTTAGCGATGCTCAAGTTTCTACTCATCTAGACATTTTTTCCCCATAGAAGGATATGCTCTCAATGACCTATTTCTGTAAGGAAATGGCTCCCTGTTGCAGTTACCCCCCACTTTTTGCCTGATACTGATGCTGACTTGACTGAGAAGTGTGCTGGGACCCTGCTAACCAGGCCCCAGCACCAGTGTTCTTTCATCTAAAATGTACCATTGTTTCCACAATTTGCACACCCCTGGCACACAGATAAGTCCCTTGTAAAAGGTACCAGTGGTACCAAGGGCCCTGTGACCAGGGAAGGTCCCTA
Source organism: Pleurodeles waltl (assembly GCF_031143425.1). NCBI lineage: Eukaryota > Metazoa > Chordata > Amphibia > Caudata > Salamandridae > Pleurodeles > Pleurodeles waltl. Next base: position 10,031,544 of record NC_090450.1, read on the forward strand.
AGGGCTGCAGCATATGTTGTGCCACCCAAAGGGGCCCCTCACCTAACACATACACACTGCCATTGCAGATTATGTGTGTTGGTGGGAACAAAAAGGCAAAGTCGACGTGGCATCCCCCTCAGGATGCCATACACCCAAAATACTGCCTGTGGCATAGGTAAGTCACCCCTCTAGCAGGCCTTACAGCCCTAAGGCAGGGTGCACTATACCACAGGTGAGGTCATAGCTGCATGAGCAATATGCCCCTACAGTGTCTAAGTCTATTCTTAGACATTGTAAGTACAGTTGTGGCCATACTAAGTATGTGGTCTGGGAGTTTGTCAAAAACGATATCCACAGCTCCATAACGGCTACACTGAATACTGGGGAGTTTGGTATCAAACTTCTCAGAATAATAAGCCCATACTGATGCCAGTGTTGGATTTTTTTTTAAATGCACACAGAGGGCATCTTAGAGATGCCCCCTGTATTTTACCCAATTGTTCAGTGCAGGACTGACTGGTCTGTGCCAGCCTGCTGCTGAGAGACAAGTTTCTGACCCCATGTGGTGAGGGCCTTTGTGTCCTCTGAGGCCAGAAACAAAGCCTGCTCTGGGTAGAGGTGCTTCACACCTCCCCTCTGCAGGAACTGTAACACCTAGCAGTGAGCCTCAAAGGCTCAGGCTTCGTGTTGCAATGCCCCATGGCACTCCAGCTAGTGGAGATACCCGCCCCCTGGACACAGCCCCCACTTTTGGCAGCAAGTCCAGGGGAGATAATGAGAAAAAAAGGAGGAGTCACCCACCAGTCAGGACAGCCCCTAAGGTGTCCTGAGCTGAGGTGACCCCTGCCTTTAGAAATCCTCCATCTTGATTTTGGAGGATTTACCCAATAGGAATAGGGATGTGCCCCCCTCCCCTCAGGGAGGAGGCACAAAGAGGGTGTAGCCACCCTCAAGGACAGTAGCCATTGGCTACTGCCCTCCCAGACCTAAACACCCCCCTGAATTCAGTATTTAGGGGCTCCCCAGAACCTAGGAAACTAGATTCCTGCAACCTAAAGAAGAAGGACTGCCGACCTGAAGCCCTGCAGTGAAGACGGAGACGACAACTGATTTGGCCCTAGCCCCACCGGCCCGTCTCCCTACTTCAAAGAAAACTGCAACAGCGACGCATCCAACAGGATCCAGCAACCTCTGAAGCCTCAGAGGACTACCCTGCATCTAAAGGACCAAGAAGCTCCTGAGAACAGTGGCCCTGTTCAACAAACTACAACTTTCTGCAACAAAGAAGCAACTTTTAAAGACCACACGTTTCCTGCTGGAAGCGTGATACTTTCCACTCTGCACCCGACGCCCCCAGTTCAACCTGCGGAAAACTAACACTACAGCGAGGACTCCCGGCGACTGCGAGCCCGTGAGTAGCCAGAGTTGATCCCTGAGCCCCCACAGCGACACCTGCAGAGGAAATCCAGAGGCTCCCCCTGACCGCCACTGCCTGTAACAAGGAACCCGACGCCTGGAACCAGCACTGCACCTGCAGCCCCCAGGACCTGAAGGAATTGAACCCCAGTGCAGGAGCGACCCCCAGGCGACCCTTTGCCTATCCCAGGTGGTGGCTACCCCGAGGAGCCCCCGTGCCTGCCTGCATCGTTGAAGAGACCCCCCGGGTCTCCCCATTGATTCCTATCTGAAACCCGACGCCTGTTTGCACTCTGCACCCGGCCGCCCCTGTGCCACTTGTGTCCCCCCCGGTGCCCTACAAAACCCCCCTGGTCTGCCCTCCTAGGACGCGGGTACTTACCTGCTGGCAGACTGGAACCGGGGCACCCCTATTTCCATTGAAGCCTATGTGTTTTGGGCACCACTTTGACCTCTGCACCTGACTGGCCCTGAGCTGCTGGTGTGGTAACTTTGGGGTTGCCTTGAACCCCCAACTGTGGGCTACCTTGGACCCAACTTTGAACCCTGTAAGTGTTTTACTTACCTGTGAATTTAACATTTACTTACCTCCCCCAGGAACTGTTGATTTTTGCACTTTTAAAATAGCTTATTGACATTTTTGTCAAAACTGTACATGCTATTGTGATTATTCAAAGTTCCTAGAATACCCAAGTGAAATACATTTCATTTGAAGTATTACTTGTAAATCTTGAACCTGTGGTTCTTAAAATAAACTAAGAAAATATATTTATAAATATATATAAAAACCTATTGGCCTGGAGTAAGTCTTTGAGTGTGTGTTCCTCATTTATTGCCTGTGTGTGTACAACAAACGCTTAACACTACCCTCTGATAAGCCTACTGCTCGACCACACTACCACAAAATAGAGCATTAGAAATATCTCTTTTTGCCACTATCTTACCTCTAAGGGGAACCCTTGGACACTGTGCATGCTATTTCTTACTTTGAAATAGTACATATTGAGCCAACTTCCTACAATTTCCTTACAGCTTCTTTTTGTTTCTATTTTCTTTGTTCTTCTTGTACGGCTTTCTATTTATCCGGGGGCGTCTTCACTCCATTTAAAAGTGTAGAAATAAAGGGCCTCATTTATCAAGGATTCACGCAGTGCAGCAAGCCACTTTGCTGTGCTGTGTGACAGGAAAATGGCAGAAATGTGCAGTATTTAACATGATATGATGCATTCCTGTCCTTTCCACTGCGCTGGCATCATTTTGGCTGCCTAGCACCAAGGCAGGAACCCTTGCACCATGGTCCATGTGTGCCTGTGGTGTAGAAAGGACTGTTTATGTGCAGGAAGGGCCACCTTCCTGCACAAAAACAATCCTCTGAGGCTTTGTCCTCTAAGTGTGCTGCAGAATGCAGCACAGTCAGAAGGAGGAAAAACCGAGGAGAAATAAAGCTCATCACCCCTCTCCTGGGAGGCGCAGCATTTTCACCCATTCCCAGGTTTACTGGTGTTGGTAAATCTGGCAATGTGCCAGAATCCACAGGTGGATGCGTGGGAACACCCATGGAACGCTTCCGTGGGGCCGAGTAACTCAAGGCAGCGATTTGCACTGCATTGCTCCAGATTTATCAAGCCATGCAGGGCCACGCAAGGTGAGGCTACCGGGCTTGATAAATATTATTTTAGTATTGCGTCGCCCTTGAGCGGCACAAGAGCGATGCAACACACTGATAAATAGGTGAGAGGATGTGGCATATGGGCCGGAGCTGCCGACTTTGGAGCTGGGGAACCGGTTCGAGCCTCGGCATCAACCGAACTTCCTGTCATTCGGGGCAAATCACTTAATCTCCCTCCGCCTACCAAAAATGAATGTGTCCTTGTGTAATATAACTGATGCTTATGTAAAGTGTTCCAATACCTTCAGGTCAAGTTCGTGCTATATAAAACCACCACAAAAAAAAATGCCCCATAATGTACAATATTGTTTGGGGTATACCTGATCGCTTGTGTGGTGTGAGCTCCCCCAGGTGGATTCTTGCAGTAAGACACTTCCATAATAAGACACACTGACTCTTGCCTGCTCTTTCAACTGCAAATACTTGATTTTTTTTTTATGACGCTGATGCTTGAAGCCTAAGGCACTGTTTGTACTCTTATGCAGCCATCACCTGGAACAGAAAGGCTCGAGAGGCACCTGAAGGGGGATGGAACATGGCCACATTTTTGTCTCTCCTTTTTGCTCTCTCTCCCTCTCTCTCTCTCCTTGTTTATTTTTCTCTCCTGCACCTTTTCTCCCTTTCACATTATCGCCACTGCGTCGCATCTCTTACTCTTTCTGTCAGAAGTTCGTGATTGATATTGTTGGTCTTACCTTTCCCTCCTCTCTCTTGCATTTTTTCATTTGTCTCTCTTTCTCAAAGGTCCCTTTTGCTCGATCCTTTCTGCATTCAAACACTCTTGTTTTTGCCCTTTTCTAGCTGTGACACTCTTTATTACTAGACATTGTCTCTTTCTTTAGTCCCTCATATTCTTGCTCTCTTCTCCCGCTGGTGTTTGTCTCTGTGAGCCTTTTCTCTTCCCTTCTTCTCTTCGTCTCCTCCCGGTCCATCTTGCTTTCTTTCCATACACGTGGCCTTTCTTCTCCCCTCTGTCTCTACTCCCCAAAACTCTTCTTCCCCGCTTTCTGTACCTCAGCCCTCTGACTGTCTACTTCCCACACTTCTGAGGGAGTCACAGTTATTTGACTGCCATTTATCAGGTGATCACATATTTTTTGGGAAATTATGTTTGTGAATTTAACTTTTACGGCATGAGAGGTGCCTTGGTGCACTGTACCAGGTGTCCACTGCATTCTTTAGTACAAAAACCCCTTATGCAGCACAACAGACACGAGTACACAGACCTCTTGAACACCAAAGTTCCACATCACTGTACCACACTGTTTTGCCTCCTCTCTCCTTTTCAGGCCAGCAAGATCAAAGAAACGATTTGAGCCACCCCATCCACGCCGACAACTGCCTGCTGGATCCCGAGGCCAACGAGTGCTGGAAGGAGGCTCCGGCTTATACATACAGAGACTACAGGTGAGGATCACGCTGCATGGGCAGAGTGTATGCATGATTGAGAGAAACTAAATTCAAAACTTCCAGGTGCATGGTCAGAAATGATGTGTGCATGCCTCAGCGAAACTCCATTTAAAACACCCAGGTACATGGACAAAAATGTGTGCATGCCTGAGAGAAACTCCATTTAAAACACCCAGGTGCATGGGCAAAAATGTGTGCATGCCTGAGAGAAACTCCATTCAAAACACCCAGGTGCATGGGCAAAAATGTGTGCATGCCTGAGAGAAACTCCATTTAAAACACCCAGGTGCATGGGCAAAATTGTGTGCATGCCTGAGAGAAACTCCATTTAAAACACCCAGGTGCATGGGCAAAAATGTGTGCATGTCTGAGAGAAACTCCATTTAAAACACCCAGGTGCATGGGCAAAAATGTGTGCATGCCTGAGAGAAACTCCATTCAAAACACCCAGGTGCATGGGCAAAAATGTGTGCATGCCCGAGAGAAACTCCATTTAAAACACCCGGGTGCATGGGAAATATGTGTGCATGTCTGAGAGAAACTTCATTTAAAACACCCAGGTGCATGGGCAAAAATGTGTGCATGCCTGAGAGAAACTCCATTTAAAACACCCAAGTGCATGGGCAAAAATGTGTGCATGCCTGAGAGAAACTCCATTTAAAACACCCAGGTGCATGGGCAAAAATGTGTGCATGCCTGAGAGAAACTCCATTTAAAACACCCGGGTGCATGGGAAATATGTGTGCATGTCTGAGAGAAACTTCATTTAAAACACCCAGGTGCATGGGCAAAAATGTATGTATGACTGAGAAAAACTCCATTTAAAACATGGCTCGGATTTACTGAGGCGCCAGCACAAAGTGACACAAAGCAGTGTGTGGTGCTTACTATACACTGTGAAGGTGTTTTGTGCTGGAAAGATGCCCTTTTCTCATCCCAAAAACCACTTTGCACTGATTTGTGCCAAGGGGACCGTACAGGGGTGGATCGACGCACCACCCCTAGGTATAGACGCAGACCCCGATCTACTGCGATAGCCAGACCCAGGCGTTGCATCAACAAGTACCCTCCACTGAAGCAGGTATACAAAGGGTAAACATGTTACCCTCTCCAGCATGTGTGCTCAGTGCAGAACTCCTATGCAATGCATGGGTCCCTTCTGAGTTTGTCTGGACATAGGAATGTGTAAGGAAAGGTTATGCTTCAGTACAAATCATGTGCTAGACAGCTCACACTCACCTTTGCACACTCCACTGAAGCAGGTATACAAAGGGTAAATGTGTTACTCTCTCCAGCATGTGTGCTCAGTGCGCAACTCCTATGCAATGCATGGGTCCCTTCTGAGTTTGTCTGGGCATAGGAATGTGTAAGGAAAGGTTATGCTTCAGTACAAATCATGTGCTAGACAGCTCACACTCACCTTTGCACCCTCCAATGAAGCAGGTATACAAAGGGTAAATGTGTTACTCTCTCCAGCATGTGTGCTAAGTGCACAACTCCTATGCAATGCATGGGTCCCTTCTGAATTTGTCTGGGCATAGGAATGTGTAAGGAAAGGTTATGCTTCAGTACAAATCATGTGCTAGACAGCTCACACTCACCTTTGCACCCTCCACTGAAGCAGGTATACAAAGGGTAAATGTGTTACTCTCTCCAGCATGTGTGCTAAGTGCACAATTCCTATGCAATGCATGGGTCCCTTCTGAGTTTGTCTGGGCATAGGAATGTGTAAGGAAAGGTTATGCTTCAGTACAAATCATGTGCTAGACAGCTCACACTCACCTTTGCACCCTCCAATGAAGCAGGTATACAAAGGGTAAATGTGTTACTCTCTCCAGCATGTGTGCTAAGTGCACAATTCCTATGCAATGCATGGGTCCCTTCTGAGTTTGTTTGGACATAGGAATGTGTAAGGAAAGGTTATGCTTCAGTACAAATCATGTGCTAGACAGCTCACACTCACCTTTGCACCCTCCACTGAAGCAGGTATACAAAGGGTAAATGTGTTACTCTCTCCGGCATGTGTGCTAAGTGCACAACTCCTATGCAATGCATGGGTCCCTTCTGAGTTTGTCTGGGCATAGGAATGTGTAAGGAAAGGTTATGCTTCAGTACAAATCATGTGCTAGACAGCTCACACTCACCTTTGCACCCTCCACTGAAGCAGGTATACAAAGGGTAAATGTGTTACTCTCTCCGGCATGTGTGCTAAGTGCACAACTCCTATGCAATGCATGGGTCCCTTCTGAGTTTGTCTGGGCATAGGAATGTGTAAGGAAAGGTTATGCTTCAGTACAAATCGTGCTAGACAGCTCACACTCACCTTTGCACCCTCCACTGAAGCAGGTATACAAAGGGTAAATGTGTTACTCTCTCCAGCATGTGTGCTCAGTGCACAACTCCTATGCAATGCATGGGTCCCTTCTGAGTTTGTCTGGGCATAGGAATGTGTAAGGAAAGGTTATGCTTCAGTACAAATCATGTGCTAGACAGCTCACACTCACCTTTGCACCCTCCACTGAAGCAGGTATACAAAGGGTAAATGTGTTACTCTCTCCAGCATGTGTGCTCAGTGCGCAACTCCTATGCAATGCATGGGTCCCTTCTGAGTTTGTCTGGGCATAGGAATGTGTAAGGAAAGGTTATGCTTCAGTACAAATCATGTGCTAGACAGCTCACACTCACCTTTGCACCATGGTGTGCAGCTGACCATTGTGCAAGGCAGCCATGTTAGAGTACCAATGTAAGGGATGACAGCAAAAGCAGGCCAATCTTCACAGTTGTGTCACTGCACTCTGCCCCCCCCTATGCAGCACTGCACAGCACATTTAGTTTTTTTTGCTGCGTGAAAAAGTATTGAACATGAGCTGCAGTGTCCGAGAATCTTGAATTATCGTGAGGTGTGAATTTAACTTAACACAACTTTGTGAGTTTAATCAAAGCATCAGTTCTCCGGCTGATCCTTGGAGCAATGTCCAGCATTCAGGGCACATGGATTACATTGTTCCTCGTGCTTTGGCTGGAATAGTGTGTGTGGCTCAGTTTTTTTTATCTCCTTCGTCCATTCTCTAACTTTCGAGCCACTCACTGGTAAGTCTCTTATTTAGCTGTCCTTTGCAGGACGTTGTTTTTTATTTGCACCCACATCTCATGAGCCTCGACAGGCTCTGAGCACATTCTGAATATGTTTGAAGGAGCTGAGTAGAAAAGTCAGTGAAAGTGTGTCTGTAAAACCCTTATAGCGAGTACATCGGTGCATGCAGTTTATATTTTAATATAGAAACGGTAGCGCTTTCTCACCACAGGCTTTTGTGGCCTCTGTGTGCTGCAGGCCCCTTCAAAGGGCAAAGAAACATGCTTACCCTGGAGCCTAGGCACCTAGGGCCAGAGTTACTAGCCTTTCACGCAAGCAGTGTAGCAAGGCAACTTGGGGTTGGAGTCACCCATTCTCCTGATGCACCATCATGGGTCAGCGGTACTCCTGGCACACCACCATGTGTCAGTGGTACTCCTGATCCACCACCATGGGTCACCCACACTCCTGACGCACCATCATGGGTCAGCGGTACTCCTGACGCACCATCATGGGTCAGCGGTACTCCTGGCACACCATCATGTGTCAGCGGTACTCCTGACACACCACCATGGGTCCCCCACACTCCTGATGCACCATCATGGGTCAGCAGTACTCCTGATCCACCATCATGGGTTAGCAGTACTCCTGATCCACCATCATGTGTTAGCAGTACTCCTGGTACACCATCATAGGTCAGTGGTGCTCCTGATGCACCATCATGTGTCAGCAGTACTCCTGATGCACTATCACGGATCATCGGTACTCCTGGCACACCATCATGGGTCAGCCATACTCCTGATGCACCATCATGTGTCAGCAGTACTCCTGCTGCACCATCATGTGTCACTGGTACACCTGACGCACCATCATGGGTCACCCCCACTCCTGATGCACCATCATGGGTCAGCCATACTCCTGGCACACCATCATGGGTCAGCGGTACTCCTGGCACACCATCATGGGTCAGCAGTACTCCTGATGCACTATCATGTGTCAGCAGTACTCCTGATGCACCATCATGTGTCAGCGGTACTCCTGGTGCACCATCATGTGTCACTGGTACTCTTGATGCACCTTCATGGGTCACTTACATTCCTGATGCACCTTCATGGGTCAGCGGTACTCCTGGCACACCATCATGTGTCAGCGATATTCCTGGCACACCATCATGGGTCAGCGGTACTCCTGGCACACTATCCTGGGTCAGCGGTACTCCTGATGCACCATCATGTGTCAGCGGTACTCCTGGTGCACCACCATGTGTCAGTGGTACTCCTGATCCACCACCATGGGTCACCCACACTCCTGACGCACCATCATGGGTCAGCGGTACTCCTGGTGCACCATCGTCTGTCACTGGTACTCCTGATGCACCTTCATGGGTCACCCACACTCCTGATGCACCATCATGTGTCAGCGGTACTCCTGGCACACCATCATGTGTCAGCAGTACTCCTGGCACACCATCATGTGTCAGCGGTACTCCTGGCACACCATCATGTGTCAGCGGTACTCCTGGCACACCATCATGGGTCAGCGGTACTCCTGGCACACCATCATGGGTCAGCGGCACATCTGACTCACCATTATTATTTCAGAGCAGTTTTTAAAAGTGTGACCATGCTGGTGATATGACCAGTCCTGCTGCAGGGGTTTTCCATGTGAACACCGCTTGAATGTGGTTTGGGGGTGCAGGGTGAAGGGACGCCTGTAACCATCCCTCTTCTGTTTTCCAGCGCTATCCTCTACCTAAACGGGGACTTTGAAGGTGGAGAGTTTGTCTTTACGGAGATGGACGCCAAGACAGTCACAGTAAGTACCTCCTGAGTGGGACACACCGCTGCCTGCATACATGAGGGACATACCGCTGCCTGCATAGATGAGGGACATACCGCTGCCTGTATACATGAGGGAATACCGCTGCTTGCACTCCTGAGGGACATACCGCTGCCTGTATACATGAGGGACAAACTGCTGCCTGTATACATGAGGGACATACTGCTGCCTGCATACATGAGGGACATACCTCTGCCTTCACTCCTGAGGGACATACCGCTGCATGCACACCTGAGGGACATACCACTGTCTGCATACACGAGGGATGTAACACTGCCTGCACACCTGAAGGACGTACCGCTGCCTGCACACCTGAGGGACATACCGCTGCCTGCACACCTGAGGGACGTCCCGCTGCCTGCACACCTGAGGGACATAGCGCTGCCTACACACCTGAGGGACATACCGCTGCCTACACACCTGAGGGACATACCGCTGCCTACATTCATGAGGTACATACCACTGTCTGCATACACGAGGGACGTACCGCTGCTTGCACACCTGAGGGACATACCGCTGCCTGCATACATGAGGGACATACCGCTGCCTGCATACATGAGGGACACACCGCTGCCTGCATACATGAGGGACACACCGCTGCCTGCATACACAAGGGACATACCTCTGCCTGCATACTTGAGGGTCATACCTCTGTCTGCATACAGGAGAGACATACCACTGCCTGCATTGACAAGGGACATACCGCTGCCTGCATACACGAGGGACATACCTCTGTCTGCATACACGAGGGACATACCTCTGTCTGCATACAGGAGGGACATACCACTGCCTGCATTGACAAGGGACATACCGCTGCCTGTATACATGAGGGACATACCACTCCCTGCATACCGAGGGACACACAGCTGCATTCATACATGAGGGACATACCGCTGCCTGCATCCCCAAGTGACACAGCACTGTCTGCAGACCTGAGGGACGTACCGCTGTCTGCAAAGCGTGTGTTATTACAGGGAGGCTTGTGCCACTTTAAGCCTGGTAGGGCTGGGAGGAGTCAGTCACATAATGGACAGAACTAGCGTGAGACTGCATTCTGCTTCATTCTTGCAGAGGTCCCTGAGTGAGCTTTTGTTGTGGGGGGCCCCAGAATATAGTGGGGTTCCTAAGAATACAGTGGGGTCCCCCTTCACAACTGTTAATGTCACGCCATCTATGCTGCATTACAAAGCTGAGGGTGAATGCAAACCCGTGGCAGACTTTTGGCCGCAAGTAATGAGTATTGTTTGTACAAGTCAATGGAACTAGACCTTTGTGCCTCAGAAGGATGACAGCCAGAGTATTCCCTGTCAAGCTTTAACCTGAAACTTCAATGAGCCGCTCAGACTGGGATTTTTAGGATTATGTTCGGCTTATAAAGTAATCAAGCTTTGAGGTGTGGACACGACGTCATAGCACAGCAGGTAGTGTTGTGGGACTTTGATTCCACCACAAGGCTATGGCCAGTGTTATGCTGTGCGGTTATTGTATAAAGGCACATTGTGTATGGTATTGTACAATGGCCAGTGTTACGCTGCGCAGTTATTGTATAAAGGCACATTGTGTATGGTGTTGTACAATGGCCAGTGTTACGCTGCGCGGTTATTGTATAAAGGCACATTGTGTATGGTATTGTACAATGGCCAGTGTTACGCTGCGCGGTTATTGTATAAAGGCACATTGTGTATGGTGTTGTACAATGGCCAGTGTTACGCTGAGCGGTTATTGTATAAAGGCACATTGTGTATGGTATTGTACAATGGCCAGTGTTACGCTGCGCGGTTATTGTATAAAGGCGTTATTGTATAAAGGCACATTGTGTATGGTATTGTACAATGGCCAGTGTTACGCTGCGCGGTTATTGTATAAAGGCACATTGTGTATGGTATTGTATAATGGCCAGTGTTATGCTGTGCGGTTATTGTATAGCACATCGTGTATATTATTGGAATATGGTGGTGTATTTTATCTCCACAGTACGTCATCTACACTTTGTGTGCAGCGTGGGGTTTTACGGTGCAAACATTGTGGGGTTTTATCGGTGGTGGGCAGTTTGGTGCCATGACTCTCTGGTGCAGTTGTAAAGAGGTGCAGTGGTGGTTGGAGCGTGTAGGTGGGCGTTGATAAGGATATATTAGTAGGTCACACTGCCTAGGTGGGTGCAGTGGCGTAGTGTGAGAGGTGGTAACATAGTGATGGGGTCTGTCACTGTGTAAGGGAGGATGGTACTGTGCTGGGGTGAATGTGGAGGTGATGGTGTGAACTCATGTTACCATGAAGTCGTTTTGTGGTATGCGGTGGTTGTTGCACGGTTGGGTTGGTACTTTGCTACTAGGAGTTAGCTGTGCGGAACTTTTGGCAGACAGCTGCTTCCTGGGAGTATGTCATTGTGTTTGGTTGTTGGTTGTACTGATATTATGTGGTCGGGAGTCTGGTTGCATGCAGTGGGATGAGGCAATAGTTCTGTGATGGGGGTCAGCCTGATGATTGGGGGATGTGTGGTCCTATAAGCTGTTTATGCATCTGCTTACGTATGGTAATGAGACGTTGGTGGGTGGTAGTTAAGCTCTGTCAGACTCTGTAGTATGGGGAGGTAGTACATTAAAGGTCTGTGATGGTGTCAGGGTGTGGGTGGTAGGCTGCTGCTGAGAGGTATTTTTGCAGTGTCAGAAGATGGTAGGGCAGTGGTTTGTTTGGGGCATTGGGGGAGGTGGCAGTTTGGTGACTATTTTGAGCTCACATGTGACAAAGGATTAAGAGCCAGATGTACCATCACAGCCCATTGCGATTCGGTAATAGCGATTTTTAAGAAATCGCTATTACCGACTCGCAAAGGGCCATGTATCACATTTGCGAATCGATAATAGCGATTTCTTAAAAATCGCAAATGCTATTACCGAATCGCAAATTGCGATACCGCCCCCATTCGCAGCCATGGGCCTGTTGGCCCATAGCTGCGAATTTTTTGCATTTCCAAAATTGCGATTTCTGAACCAGAAATCGCAATTTTGGAAATGCAAAAGGCCAGGGTGCTGGGGCCTAAGGCGCCCCCCTTCTGCACCCCCAATTTTTTTTTTTTTAACATGTAAGGTACACACATGCAAAAAGGGCATGTGTGCTTTACGTGTTCAATTTAAAAATGCAGTTCTACTGCATTTTTAAATTTTGCACCAGGTTACCACCTGGTAGCAGATCATGGTATTTTGCATGTGCAAAATGCCATTCTGTGAAAAATCGCAATTTGCGATTTTTTGCAGCGTTGCCTTGCGACCTGGATTTTGCGAATCGCAAATTGCGATTTGCAAAATCCAGGTCGCAACGCTAAAAATCACAATTTTAGCGATTTCTACTTTGTGGTCTGCGAATGCCTTTCATGCATTGCAAACCACTATTTTGCACTCGCAAATGGCTGATTTTACCATTTGCGAGTGCAAAATATTTTCATACATCTAGCCCTATATGTTTGAAAAAGTGTTAAGAATCATTACAGCTATGACATGTAAAACAGACACTCATGCATTGAACCGGAAGTACTTCCTAAGAGGTGGAAAGAGACACCAAACTGCCAAGGTGGTGAGAGATGTTTACTCCCCTGAGGCCCGCCGGTTGTGCACATATTGGGACAAAAACTCTGGCAGACAGCTGCACCCAGACCCAAAAAGCATTTTAGGACATAGGTTTTCAGAGGATTAATCATAGGTACTCCAGGACGATGACAGGCCTGCTAGACATGCCTCCATTGACAGCAGAGGAGTCAGAAGGCACAGCTGTTTGCTTTGTGTGGGTCTGCACAGACTCCTGCATGCCTGGTGCACACGGAACAAAGGGCCCTGGCGCGAGCTGTCGTGCCTCCCCGAAGAGTGAACCCGGTAGTTTGTAGTGAAATGTCTCCAGTGAATAGGATCTCTGAACACACAAAGATCAAGAAAAGCACAGTCTCAGACCTGAACCTGGTACAACAACAACAAGCGGTACAGGAGGCTGAGCTCATATTGACCAAACTAAAAACCAGGCCTATTGTTCAACTGGGTAAAAAGCAGAAGTTGCACAACTGGGAACCGACAGGAGTTCACTTTGCAGGCATTAATTGGTACGTATCCTGGGGGGTCGCAGTTCCTTTTGTACAGAGCCGGTAGGTATGTGAAATGTACAAAGTTTAAGAAGTTTCCCTCAGTAGCAAGGTCCTGGCAGTACTCAGGTCACTGTGCAGTACTAGTACTACCAGAGATCTATGCAGGAGGCTCGCGAGCGCCACCTGGTGGTGTGGAGGTGCGGCACACACTGTCCAATGAGGTTCTGGATTCAGTTATGTGGATTGGCTGAAGGTCAGCAGCACCTTCCCTGCTCCACCATTGGCTAGAGAGAATGAAAATGCCAGAGGTGTTTTGTCCTGGGATTGGTTAGATCAGCTGCCAGTTCCTCCTGGGCCTGCCTTGCAAATGTGAGCGATTGACAGGGATCCTTGTTATGAGTTTAGTTGTGTCTAGGGGAGAGAGGGGGCCAGAGAATTGAGACAGAGATAATGACCGTGTTTTACAGCTCTGTTAGTGGGGAGTTGATGTAAGAGAGTACTAGAAAGTGGATCTGTCGTTTGCCTGTTCTGGAAAACACCAGTATTTTGCGGTGAAGCATTTATTTGGCCGAGCTCCAGACTGTTTCACCTTTTCTTTGATTGAGTTGGGCGGCTGATTCGTCTACTTTCTGTTTTTCTAATCTGGGAAGACCCCCTTGTGCTTCCCCAAACCTCTGATACCGCCCCTCCCCCACCGCCTAAGATTTGTACAAACGTAAAACATAAATCCTGTTCTGCCAGCGTTCATTTTCTGTTATACAGTTGTTTTTATTTTCATGGTTTTTAACTCTTTACATTTTAAAGGCCGAGTGCACAGTAAAACACATACAATCAAGGAGATTCAAGTTAAAGGAATCTGCCATACAATGCTGTATATTAGTTTTTACCATACCTGGCATACATAACAAACAGTGCGTCGATCCTGCAACACGAAACAGGGCGCAAGAGCTACTTAACTCTTTACTTAGATTTATCAAGCCACGCAAAGCCTGGCATGTTACATCGAGAGTAAGGCAACGCAACACAATTTGCCGTGTTGTGTTACTCTGCCCTGGGAAGGTGTTCCCAATGGATTTTGGCACATTCCCAGATTTACCATTACTGGTAGACTTGGGAATGTATAAAAAGCCGATGGCTCCCCAGGTGAGGCGTAAACTGGAGAAATATCTTTATTTCTTCTTTCTGTGTCTGCATTATTCTGCAGCACACAGAGAAAGTGCAAGAAGCCTCCGAGGATTGTTTCTGTGCAGGAAGGTGACTCTTCCTGCACAAAAGCAATCCTGTCTGCAAGGCCAGCACCCTTTCACCGCGGTGCAAGGGTGCCCTTGTTGGCTCTAGGCAGCAGATTGTGCAGGAGCGGAGGGAACAGAGAGAAATGTGCTGTACTATGGTAACTACGGTGCATTCCTACCCGAATACGCAGCACAGCAAGGGGCTTGGTGCGCTGCGTGATTTGTTAATAAATATGCTCTTAAAACGTAAAGCTAGCCCCAGAGCTCTGAGCTGTCTGAGGAGAGACGAGACTACCTGACACATTTGGGGAGTGATTTTCCACTGAGGTGCGCTGAACACATAGGTCCTATTCATAGCGAAGCCTGATCAGTTGTTATTATGTATATCAGGGCTGGGCGGTCCCTCGATGGGTGATTTTTCAGTGGGACTGACCATGAATTGAGTTGGGGTGTTTTCTTCTAAAATAAATATCCGCATGGAGCCCTCATTTTATGGTGGCAGATGAGGACATTTGCTGCCCAACCCTGAAAAACCCACGCAAAGGAGGAGTCACTGGTCTGGTTTATGTTGGAATATCCTAGGGAGAACCATGTCTGGGATCTCCCTAAGATATTGTCAGATAGGGGCATGTGCACCATCAAGAGTCTTGTGTACCCGCCCTCTCTGGAGGAAGGTATACTCATCTTCTCTCAAGTTTCACGATGAGCTCTGCACTTTGTAACCTAAGGTACCAGGCAAGAGCCTCCTCTTGTCCGTGGGCTGTGAGAAGACCCCCGCCCTTGTACCCCATCCTTACTCATTCCGTGTCCTTCAGCTATGTAGAGTGTACCACTGGTTCCACGCTATGTCTCTGCTTCCTAAGTTCATACGATACAAAGTAATGATTCCTCACAGTGGGGACGTGCTGGGGACTGAACAGTTTGGTGCCATTTTTGCTTGACTCTGGTACCTAAAAAAAGACAATTATTTACGTACTTGACACATCAGTCACTTCTTGCTTGGAGACCAGTATCCAGACACCCACCTTCCACGTCCGTCCATTCTAGAGCCTCACAATGTGTGTGACGTAAATAAAAAATTATATATATATCATATTAGAACATTGTTACAGGTCCTCGCGGCGAGGGTCTACAAACAGGCAGAGGGCCTTTAATAACCAGTGGGACCATTAGCAGTGGTGGTCCAGAAACAGAGCTGTGCTGGGCTTTTGGGAAATGGTAGATTTCAAATCATGCTGGTGCCTCAGAGGGCACAACAGATGGACGAATCCAGGCTCTGAATAGATACCCTGACACAGAGCTTAATTTGTGCTGCTTGTTTCCAGGGCTGGGCACCAGCACATAACTGTCGGGACCAGCACTTCTGAAAGTCTGCCACATTGTGGTGCTGTTTGTCTAATTTATAGACGAGCACAACATTAGCTGTTTATTAATTCATTATACATTAAACTTACTTATACCCGCCACCCAAGCCATTCCTACAGCTTTGGGGGGCTAGAATAATCTGAATTGTTACACTTGTAGGAGCATGATAGTAGCTGTGCTGGTACATTAATTGGCAGCAGGGGCAGTGGGAGGTACAAGTTGCCTGACATGTGGTGTACTCCTTCACATCATTTCAGCTATAGCAAGGCTTTCATGGTTCAGGCCCCTCAGAGCATCTCCCTGCTTCTCTGCTGCCCATTGAGCCTCTGAGTCTAAGACCCTGCTGTTGGGTGGCCCCCCTAGGAACAAGCAGCCCAGAACGATAGAGGGCTGAGGTACGGTATGCAAGGCTCCTGTGCGGCAAACAACGTGGACTTGCTGAAAGGTATGAGGTTGCATGCCACATTTCTTAACAATGTCTTCTTGTTGGGCTTTCCTTGCAGGCCTCCATTAAACCCAAGTGCGGCCGCATGGTTGGCTTCTCATCGGGCGGAGAGAACCCTCATGGAGTGAAAGCAGTGACACGAGGGCAGAGATGTGCCGTGGCAGTCTGGTTTACTCTGGACCCACTTTACAGAGAGGTGGTGAGTACATAGCACTTAACGTGTAAAGTGCAAAGGACAGTGCTGAATATTCCATAACTGTGTACACCTGCAGTCTGGGATTAGAAACCTACTCCTTGATGTTCCCTTAATGAGATGCTGTCCACTCAACATTTAGGTATGTATACTGATTTGCGTATATTAAGTTGCAATGCTACATTCTGCCCCCACACACTGCTGTAAGGATAGGGTATGATGTCCTGTAAGGTTGCATAGTACCTCTTGTGAGAGGGACACTGGGCACTGATCAAGCTCTGGCCAGAAACCTCGACTGGCTGATATGTTCCAGATATTTTAATCACACTGGAGACCGGTGCCCTAAAGGGATTCCAGAACAGGGATTCCACACAGGAGAAGCCACCAACGAGGGAATTCAAGATGCTGCAATGCACAATGGGTAGCTTCAGCCATGAAACCCATTTTAGACTTTAGGAACCTTTGTTGTGGATTGTACGTTCTAGATAATATGCCATAAAACCTCGACAAACAGGAAATTTCATGCCCTCGGTTCTGTACGTCCCCCATCGGGGAATACCAACTCAAAGTCCTGTACTACAGACTGTAATCGAAAGGTCTACAGACCCATTCTAGGACACAGCATAGAAGAAACTGCATACGATGAGCCCAATCCTTGAGTAACATATCCAAGAGGAAATTATTTGCCCGGCATCACATACTAGGACTTCATCAAAAACATAATCATATCTCTTTGTCCCCAAGTTACATTAGGCTTCATAAGTATCTGCGGGAAACCGACGTTCTCAGCCGGTGGGACTATGATATAAAGGATCCTTTTTAGGGTCTAGTCTGCGCTTGCATGCGCTTGCGCATGCGTATCGCTTGCGAGGCGCTTTAGTAGTTAGAAAAGGGCTCAGAGTCCCGCCCATGTCACGTTAGTGTCTTTCATTGGTTTGTGGGCTTGCCTTTTAAAATCTGCTTGCTTTCATTAGTGGAAGGCATGCACAAATGCCTTTTCCAGTGGTTAGCCCTCCTCGAGCGCAGCAACCAAGTACTGAAAACATACGAGGCTCGCTGTTTTCCGTCCGGTTTGTGGACTACTTTTGTATCTTTTTTCACAGCACGATCTTTGCATGACATTGACCCTGTTACATAGTTAATTGCACTTTTGCCGATAGGTTTCACTACGAGTGAACTGTAGCAGCGCGGTCGCTCTCTTTTTTTCCATTTAATGTGGCAAGAAAAGTCCGGTTGGCAGTTTACAACTGCTAATAGCTCTAACTCAGAGAAATGTGAGACCTGTTGCATTGCAAATGCTTGTTTTTCAAATGTAGTCAATTGGGATTTGAATTCCATAGGTTTTTTTTAACCAGAATTCCAACCAAGAGCATATTTCTTGCACATTTTGTGCTTTGCACCACCCATTGGAACCTCAACCATAAGGCAATATCCTACTCTACATCTGCACATAAATAACGAAAACTCAAAGAACTACCCCGTATTAGTTTCTTAGGACAGTGTCTCGTCAGGGTGCTCACGTGACCTCAACGCTGGACCAACAGCCCGAATCGTTTTCGTACAACTTCTTCGGGTCCTTCCTCTCTACTCTCTTCAAATTCAAGGAGATAGGCAAAGTGAATTTCTCATGGATACATTTTCTTTGAGATTCCTCTACTTACAAATATCCCTCCAGGAGCCATACTGATCTGGAAACGTTTCCCCAACAACAGCTCTCCAGCTTCAGCTGTGACTCCGCTAACCGGATGTGACAACCCCAAGATTTACTCTAAGCCCGTACGTTGCCCTGGCGTCACTCAGGGTGGCACTAGGCAGTGTAAGCGCTTAAGTGAGATTTATTAAGCCACAGAAAGCCACTTTTGTGGCTCTGCGTGGCTCTGCAATTCAGAGTAATGCAAGGTAGTGCAGATCACCGCCATGCATTACTCTGCATTGGGAAGACGTCCCAGGAGTGGGCCAAGGGCTTTCTCACGCATCCACCCACAGCTTTTGTTGCAATCTGAGATATTCATAGGGTTCTGTGCCTGGGATTGCGTGAAAATGGCACGACTTGCCAACAGAGGTGTAACAATGAAACATATCGCCGCTTCTCCTCACTATTTCGTCTTTCTCTGTGTGCAGCACACAGAGAAAAAGGAAAATATCTCTACGGATTGTTTTTGTGCTGGACCCTGTCCCTTCTAAAAACAGTCCTGCTCGTAACACAGGCACCCTAGCACCATGGCACAGGGGGGCCTGTGTTGGCGCTAGGCAGTACTCCGTGCACCAGCATAGGGAGAGTGCAGGAATGTGTTAAATCTTACTAGAGAGGGCACATTTCTGTTCTCTCCCAGTCACGCACTGTAGCTAGTTGTGTTGCTACATTGAGTGACATTTTGATAAATCTGGCTCCAGTATATCTGCGCACTAAGTGGTGCGCAGGAGTCAGTTCAAGTTTTTTATGCATCTCGTCAGCCCGGTCTTAATCTCTTATGGTGTTTTGCTGATGAAATTCCTCTGCATCAAACATCTCCTAAGACTTCAGGGTTTAAACCCTATTGCAGGTGCCACAAGAAGATGTCATAATGCTGCGGCCAGGAAGTCCTGTGCATGGCTGGCTCCAAAGGCCATCAGGGCACTGGAGACCAAGCTATTTTAGACCAAAACCCACAGGGAAATGGACCATTTCCTCAAGGAAATGGTCAACTTCCCAAGATGGTTTGGTGTCTCACACTGTTCCTTCATTCCAGTCTCTTACTTGGCATTAGATACAATTCCACATCGGAAAGGGTGACACCAGATTTTTATCTCATTTTCATTGGACAACTTATTTAGGACCCCTCATAGCCTCTGGACCAGTATTCATGGTTGAGCCTGATCCTGCTGGTGTTGGAACTCCAGAGGTTACAGTCTGTGCTCCATGCCTCCCCGAGCTCCAGCATCGGAGAAGAGAAGAAGTTGAAGCCTCCCGTGGCACCGTTACCTGTCGAGTCAGCACCATCTTCAAAGCTGAGGCAGATTCTGATCTCAGATCCTCCTCCTGTGCTGCCTTTCAAGTCAGAGGAATTAATTTGAGTGGTTAACGAAAAGATTAGATCATGTTGTGATGCTGAGCCTTTGAAACAGCCTTTTCATAGGCGACAAAGATTTGCCCAAATGGAAAAAAAACTGTTTGGACTTGACTATGAGAAGAATGATTATGCACACACAAGCAAGTAAGACTCAGAGGATGACAGCCTCCTTCCCCCAATATTGTTGATGACTTCTACTTGGATTTACAGAATGCATGTGGCCCTGCTTTCAGCACAATGGCAAACTCTAACATTTTGATGGAAATATTACAAACATCCACTTCAGGTCTGGAGCCTTTACACCCCTCCACGTATAATCTTCTGAAACCTGTCATTCCTGCTCAGTAAAAAAAAAAAAAAACATTTTTCGGGCCTAGCAGTCAACTGACAAACTGCACTTCGATACAGACCCACAACACCTGTTGTGAAATATTTTTCAAATCAGACGGGGGGTCCAAGTTTCTTCCTCACAACTAAACCCAAGCCTGTTTCCCGTTGCTCCTCAAAACAGAAAAAACTGGCTTCTATGGACCCTAAAGTGTTTGTCTCACCCTCCAAACAATGAACACCAGTTGTCTCCTGGGCCAATGTCCAAGCCCTGAGGAAACTGGAAAAACTTTGCCATCTTTCTACAGGACGCCACATAATAGATGTGGATGCCCTCAAACAGATGGCAAAGTGCAGCCTGGACTCTGTTGGCACCCTGGATCCATGGACTTGGCTCTCATGCTTGGACGCGTTCCACTGTTTGCTCAGGAGATGTCCAGACAACACTTGTGGATTTGCATCTTCCATGGTGAATAGTTGTTCATGTAGAAGCGGACTCTTCCCTGGAATGCTTCAAGAACACGAGCACTACACCTAGCTCGCTGGTCCAGGCTTACTCTGGGAGACATTTACACAAACAGTACATGAAATGTCAGGCTATTCCAGACATATGCAGTTCAGAGACATGCAGAGACAGTCTTCTCACATGATCCCGGCACCCCAATGAATGAACCGCTCCTTTCAGGGCAAGGCTCGATCAGGGGGATTCCTTCACCAAAAGAAGGAGATCCAGTTCCTGCGCTCTTCTGCTATCACAATTTTTTTTTGATTCCCCCCCACCCACCACCATCTTCCAGTGGTGGATGGTCTCCTATTTTTTCAACTATTGGGAGATGATCACAGTGGATCACTCATCCAGCTAAATCACAAGTGCTAAGCCCTATCCGTTTGTCCAGACCCCTTATTTCACCAGGACATGCTTTCCAGCACAGACAGAGTTTCTTGCACTGCTGCACAAAGGGTCCTTTGTGGGGTAGCATATATTAGAAAGGCACACAGAGTTCAGCTCCCTTTACTTCTTGGTTTCAAAGGAGGATGGAGATCAAAAAAACATTCTCGACCTTCGCCTTCTGCACCTGTTCATTTTGCAGCACAAGTTCAAGATGTTGTCCCTGAGTCAGGTTCCGCTGACCACTCAGTGTGGATGGAATTGACTTGCGTCCCTTAATCTCCGGGGTGACCATGAATTTCAAAATGACTGGTGATGTCAGAGCCTCTGGTAATAGACAAACACCACCTTCGGTGCAAGGTGAGTCACCTCCATGTCCTGGGACTTACAACGAACACCCTAAACTCTCACCTTAGGGCAACACAGAAGTTAACCTTCTTAGAAACTGTGCTGTACACGGCCCACAAAAAGGCTTTCCTCCTCCTCAGAGGATCACAGATATTCAGGGGATGGTCCAATGTTTCTGATAGAGACATGGGTCCTAGTTCCGCACATCCTATATCCTGTTGGTGCCGAGAGCTCAGCAGGGGTGCCTGAGCACTCTGTCTGCAGCGTCCATCTTCCAGTCGGTTCATCCAGATCGGCATGGTCGGATAGGCCATTCCAACCTTTTGGCGGGTTGCCCCTTCAACCTGGCTCAGGCCAGGCCACCATGACCACAGATGCCTCCTTGCTGAGCTGAGGTGCATCTGAGGAACACAATATAATGAGAGGCATTTGGCCAGGATCGGAGCTGCTTCTGCCCGTAAAATGCTGGAACTCCGGGCGATGCATCTTGCCTTGAATGCATTTGTCTTGTCCATCTCAGAGAGTTCCATTCAGATTCTTGAGGGTAACACCTCAATCATTCAACATATCAATGGACTGGTCGGTGTGAGGCTCTGGGTCTGACTTGGAAGGTGACTGGTGCACAGAGTGAACCTGCCTTTGAAGCTGGATGGTCGGGTCCTCTACCCTAAACTCCAATCGCTACTTCACGTATGGAGGTCCAGCAGGTCCAGGGGAGTTCCCTTGGCTTCTGGATGACATTAAGGACCCACTGTGTCTGGAACCCCCTATAAAATCACTGCGTGCCGGTCAGTGGAACCGATTTGTTCGGTGGCGCGAGCCTGAGGTCCTGAATCTTCTCCAGTCTCACCTCTCTGATGTGCAGCATTTTGCTCTCTCTTGCTCTGCAGGGTTTGGCAGTTGTGCTGGTTAAGGGTTATTTGACCCCCTGATCACCTTCACGTGTGTACTGGACCAGACATCCCTGATTAGATTGCTGCTGGGGATTGTTGAGTAAAAGGTTTAGTTCACTTGTTCCCTCCCCCACCTTTCATTGTTCCTCGCTGGGATGTGAATCTTGCGCCTACATGTCTTACGGTATCCCCATCCAAGGCGATGCAGAGCTCCCAGGTTGAACGTCTTGCTCTGAAGACTGCACTGGTAGTAGTGTGGTGGGTTTGGCCACATTTCACATTTTGTCTGGTTCTTCCTACCTGTCTATTCTTCAGAGGCCAGCCATTATTCTTACCCTCTACCCTCCTCTTCATCCTGACGAAGAGGAGAGCTGCCCAGACTGGATCCCAGATATCTGTGCCCTGTCAATTCAGTTGGATGAGAAAAGGCAGAGCGGACGGTCAGCTGTTTGTAGCCTTTGCAGGAGCTACAGAAGGGTAGGACGGGGACCAAGTACACACTTTGTAGTTGAGACGTGCTTTGTGCCAACATCTACAAAGCCGTAGACTCTAGAAAACATGAGTGCCTTTCCACTAAGCCACAGCTCCTTTCACACCTCTCACCCTGGCGTCTGCTGGATGGCATCTGCCAGGCAGCCTCGTGGACATTCTTACACACTTTTGCCATAATGTGTCTCACAGCACAAGTGCCCCGATGGGTACTTTGTCAGGGCGGTGTTCAGGGCGCACTCCGTTAATCTGCTGCACTCAATCCCACTGGTCAGATATGTATTGCTGTTACACTGTTTCTGGGTGATTGATATTCATCTACAGATTGTTCATCACCCTCCCTCCTCCCCTGATGAGTGAGTGCCGTGTTTAATAATAAGATCCCAAGGTATCCAAATACATTATGTGCATTTATTGTTGTTGTTGCTTTCTCAGTTCTTCTCTGTTCGCCTCAAAGGGTGCAAAAAACATTTCAGGGATGGACATCAGTGCAGCAGTTGGCACCCAATGTACCCTGTATTGTCACGTATGGTGCGGAGAGGCGATGCGAAGCCGTATCGTACCATCTTATGGCTAGAGAGTGATTGGTTGGGGAAAGTTTCTGGACCTGTTTCACACCTGGATGGATATTCATAAGGAGGACATTTGCAGAAAGATTATGTATCCACCAAAAATACCATTAGTAGTAGGTAAATGTTTATCATATATCTCTACAGGTACCTTGAGAGGTCCCCAACGCTACAGATCGAAATAGTAAAAAAAAACACACAGCAATGTAGGGCTATAAATATAACAAAATTGTATTTTATGCCTTTGTGGGACAACTGGTCATCATTTACGTTCAGTAGGAAAATGCTGTGTCTCGTCCAGGGGGTTTACCTACCTTTCGAAATAGAAAGAAATGAGCCAAACATGCGTGGAGGTTACAGAAAGAGTTGTATTTCCAACAGTGGATCTGAGGAACCAAGGGACTTGTAAATGACCCATTAATACATGTGCAAGCATTTAAATGTACTTCCTTGAGTGCAGGGAGCCAGTGGAGCTTGGCCAGACTAGAGGAAATGTGTTACGGAACCCAGATGGCAAGTGCTAGACTCAGAGCTGCATTTTGAAGGCTTCGGTGGAGATGAGATAGCTGGGCATGCCCAGAATGGCAGAGTAGACACAATCGAACAAGAAGATGTAACTGTTAGGAGAACTATCTTCCTGCCCGCATCCAGTAGAAATAAGAGAAAGTGTTTTCCGTGCAGTCATGAGGCAGAGGCAAGTGTCTGGGGCCTTAAGATCAGGGTGTTATTGAAACAATTCCAAGTTTAACTCGATCCTCCACTGGCTTAGGAGTATCGCCTATTCTGGGTGACCTCTGGGTGTCTGACTAAGGAGGGCTTGCCATGTTAATAACAAAATACATGTATTAAGTTAAAAAATAAAAATAAAAACAAAACTAGCCTACATGTGGAGAAAAAGCTTTCTTGAATGTTAGTTTTGTTTGGGTTGCCCACTCAGGTTATAGGTTGGGTGTCATCAGCATAGCAATACAATAGTGAATTTGATTCATCGGGACAGTGAGGTACACATTAAACAAATTGCACTAAGAGCCGAGGCGGGAGGGACAAGGAAGGTAAGTGGTCCACAGGCTGAGCTCTAGGCGATAGACACACATTGGCAATGGTCTTAGAAAAACTGGGCCAAGCACGCAAAGGCACTGGCCCATCGCCCAATATTGGGTGTCCGGGTCAGCACGTCAAGATGAGGGATGGTGTCTAAGATGGTGAAAACATCTAATATAATACGTATGGCTGGCCCTTGTCAAGAACCAGAAGTGTGGGGTCCAGGTGGAGAAGTGTGGCACAATGGTTAGAGCGGCAGACCCTGATGCAGAGATCTGGCCCAGGACCAGGGTTCAATTCCCACCTTGGCGGGTCTTGGGCTCAATTCCCTTGGACCAGATAATTCTTGCCTCAGTGCCTAATCTAATTAATGTTAGAGTTATGAGTCTCTGTAACTCTGGGCAACAGCTTGCTTAATCTCCACAACAGCCCTCACAGCGCTTGGATGCTTGGCTTCACCCTGGGGCTGTCCAGGAGTGGGTGCCTCACAGGGAAAAGCCAGGAGGGGTTCCACAGCGGTATGCATACAGTGCTTTGAGACTCTAACGGGTGAGTAGTGCGCTATACAAGTGCAAAGTGTACAGTTTACAGAACCATACAAGGGTTGTTGAGGGCCACCACAAGCACTGTACTGTGGGAGGGCAGAAGCCAGCTTTGGCTGGGTCTAGGATGTTTTGCTGTTCCAGAAGAATTCCACCTGTTTGAGAGCTTGGTGATTTTGGAAAAGAAAGACAGCAAAGAAATAGGATTAAAGTTGTCGTTGGATGAGTTTTCATTTGGGCTGTTTTTAGAGTTGGTTGAACATATCAGGTTTCCAGATGCAGAAACCATGGTTGGGTTAATACAGCCTTGCCGACCTTGGAGAGGACCAGAACAATGGTGTCAGAGGCCCCTCTTATGGTACCCACTGAATATGGATCCAAGTGGAGGCTTAAATTAACAAACTTAAAGCTCTGCCAGTGTCAAAGTTGAGGATAACAGAGAGAAGGAGCCCAAAGATGGAGACAGATCAGATTCTGAATCTCCCAGCGCTGCAGCCCTACAAACAGTTTTGAGCAAAGTGAGGCCCAATATTCCCATTCATATTGTATTAAAACATACAGGCACATAAGGTTTGAAATGCTGGAATGGCAGCAGAGCTACTTATCTAATGTAAAGTCAATAAAAACGTTGAATCCCTTTACATATGGTTTTAGACGTTCAAGATTTAGGTCTGAAGAGAAGTGGTGTGACCCTTATTAAAGGCAGAGTTATGTGTTTTAATTTTGGCGTAATAGAAAGTGTTGGAAGTATCGTGGGAATTATTTCGGCACACCTATTCCAAATGTTTGCAAGTTGTTCTCAAAGTAATGAGTTCTGCTGTGTACCAGGACTCAAAAGGGCAGACACATTTTGAAGGAAAGGTCCAAATCAGGTTAGACTGAGGTCTTCACGTGGGATATAATATAGCCCAGAACTATTCTTGAATTAAGGACAGACCACAGCATTTAGCTGCCACTTTACAAGAGGCCTGAAAGGTAAGAGGCATAAGAGTGGGATGCCAATGCTTGTTGAAAGTATGGAGAAAGTGACTTTGTAAGGCAGGGAGTCAGAAGGTTAGACTGAGTGGATGGTGGTGAATAACTGAGCGCATGGTCTGGGTGGTGGGTGCCACCCATGTTTTTTGTGCGAGCTTGGAGACTTTGTGGCGATCAATAATCCCAATGTTAACATTTTGTTACAAAATAATATGGATGCCTGAAGTACGCATGGAGCAGTGGCGGCCGCCCCTAAGGGGGCGCCAGGGTGTCCAACTACTGCCTCGTTCTGCCACTACTGCTCAGAATGTTACAGCTTTTACATGCAAATAATTCTACTGATTGACTGCATGTAAAAGCTGTAATATTATCTTTCCCACAGAACAGGGCTCCCCTAGCTGAATTTCTCATTTGTTTGGGTGGTCTGTAACAGCCTAGCTTCACACACACTCGGTACATACGTCACACAGTACAGCATGTCAGATAAAGGCGCTTCAGGGCATGTCGGTGACACACACCCTTGCCCTGGCTGAAGTAGAATAGGGAACAAAGGTCTGCTTCGGACCCTTCAACCTTATTCCAGCTTCTGGTTGGGTGGAAGCTCGCGGTCCCGCCTCCAGTATGTTGCAGATGGACATGGGAGTTGGAAATCATGGGCCTGCCCCAGGTATGTTTTTATGTTTAGCAGCCTGAGTGTGTGTTTGTGTGCAGGGGGAGTACACGTGTATGTCGGGTTACTGGCTTTATGTGCGTGCCAGCAACCATGTTTGTTTGCATGCCCGACCACGTGTTGAAGTGTATGTGTGTGTGTAATTTGAAAGCCTGTGAACGGGTTGACAAGGCCCAAGGCTGGGTGCTGGAGATTGCTTTTGGGTTTGAAGGGCCCCACCGCTTCCCAAATCCACCATCCATTACTAGCGGGGAGGGTAAGTCCAGCTAGCCTGGACTAAAAACTTGTAGAAGGTCCAGGCAGAAGGCTACATCTGTTGGACTGGGTGGAGGTGATAGAGATATTGACAATGAGACGGCTTGGTTACTTATTGTAAGCCCTCCTCAAATGCAGGATGTTCAAAAACACAAGGTGATCTCATTAGAAAGGAGGACTGCAGCCTTAAGGCCTGACAACTTCTCAAACCAAGTCTGCAAAGGGCTTAGATTCATGATTGACTAATGTGCGGAGTTTGAGGGATTGATAATTGCAAAATACCTATGAAGATAAGAAGAGTTAGGTCGACCTGGATTAGAATTGCTTGAGGTGTGAAGGTCAGCCCTCTCTCTGTGCAAAAGTTATGCTAAAGAGCAAACAGTACAGATCTGCTGTAAGTGAGTTTGCAAGACTTCTTTGGATAAAGTGTTGAGAAGCCGTCATTTCCCATCGTCTGCTTTGTCGGCATGCAGGTGAGCATGGCTTTGAGATGCTTTCTCTATGGCCACCATTCAGTAGCGTCTGCTAGGTCGGCATGCAGGTGAGCATGGCTTTGAGATGCTCTCTCTAGGACCACTGTTTCACATTGTCTGCTTGTTGGCATACATGTGGGCATGGCTTTGAGATGCTCTCTCTATGGCCACCATTCAGTATTGTCTGCTTGTTTGGCAGGCAAGTGACCACAGCTTTGAGTTGCTGTCTCTAGGGCCACCATTCATTATTTTCTGCTTGGTCCGCATTCAGGTGAGCATGGGTTTGAGATGCTCCCACTAAGGCCAGCATTCAGTATCGTCTGCATGGTAGGCATGCAGGTGAACATGGGTTTGAGATGCTCTCTATAGAGCCACCATCTCCCATTGTCTGCTTGGTCGGCATGCAGGTGAGCATGGCTTTGAGATGCTCTCTCTAGGGCCACCATTCAATATTGTTTACTTCGTTGGCATGGAAATGAGCATGGCTTTGAGGTGCTCTCTCGAGGGCCACCATTCAGTATCGTCTGCTTGGTCAGCATGCTGGTGAGCGTGGCTTTCAGGTGCTCTCTCTAGGACCACTATTCCATATTGTCTGCTTGGAGGGCAGGCAAGTGACCATGGCTTCGATGTGCTCTCTCTAGGGCCACCATTCATTTTTGTCTGCTTGGTCGGCATGCTGGTGAGCATGGGTTTGAGATGCTCTCTATAGGGCCACCATCTCTCATTGTCTGCTTGGTCGGCATGCAGGTGAGCATGGCTTTGAGATGCTCTCTCTAGGGCCATCATTCAGTATTGTCTCCTTGGTCAGCATGTTGCTGAGTGTGGCTTTGAGATGCCCTCTCTAGGACCACCATTCCGTATTGTCTACTTTGTCGGAATGCTGGTGAGCGTGGCTTTCAGATACTCTCTCTAGGACCACTATTCCACATCGTCGGCTTGGTTGGCAGGCAAGTGACCACAGCTTTGAGATGCTCTCTCTAGTGCCACCATCTTCCTTCATCTGCTTGGTCAGAATGCAGGTTACCATGGCTTTGAGGTGCTCTCTCTGGGGCCACTATTCAGTATCTTCTGCATGGTCGGCATGTCGATTAGAATGGTTTGTAGATGCTCTCTGTAGGGCCACTGTTCCGCATCTTCTGCTTGGTTGGCATGCAGGTGAGCCCAGCTTTAGGATGTTCTCTCTAGGGTCACCATTCAGAATTGTATTGTCTGCGTGGTCGGCATGCAGGTGTGCATGGCTTTGAGATGCTCTCTCTAGGGCCACCATTCAGTATCGTCTGCTTGGTCGGCATGCAGTGAGCACAGCTTTGAGATGCTCTCTCTAGGGTCTTCATTCAGTATTGTCTGCTTGGTCGGCATGCAGGGGAGCATGATTTTGAGATGCCCTCTCTAGGGCCACCATTCCCTATTGTCAGCTTGATCTGCTTGCAGGTGAACATAGCTTTGAGTTGCACTCGATAAGGCCACCATTCAGTATCATCAGCTTGGTCTGCTTGCAGGTGAGAATGGCTTTGAGATGCTCTCCCTCTAGGGCCACCATCTCCCTTGTGTGCTTGGTCGGCATGCAGGTGACCACGGCTTTGGGATGCTCTCTTTAGGGCCACAATTCAGTATTGTCTGCTTGGTCGCCTTGCAGGTGAGCCCAACTTTGAGATGCTCTCTCTAAGGCCACCATTTAGTATCGTCTGCTTGGTCCGCTTGCAGGTGAGCATGGCTTTGAGATGCTCTTTATAGGGCCACCGTCTCACGTCCTCTGCTTGGTCAGAATGCAGGTGACCACAGCTTTGAGATGCTGCTGCAGAGCCACAGCACCTACATTACGAGAAGGATCTGCCTTCACATGAAGGGTGGATGGAAGCATGAAAAGGGTTTTAGAGGAAGAAATAAAAAAATCTGGTGGAGGAAACAAATCATCCACTCCAGCAGATGTGATCTAGCTACACATAAAAAGACAGATAATATAACAGCGAGAAAGAATGCAGTGTAAGAAATCGAAACTAAAATAATAACGTGCCCTCATACCTAAATTTAAATAAGCTAAAACAAATATCGAGGTAAAGCCTGGGCAGTGTTCTAAAAGTAAAAGGAAAAAAAATAAAATCCTATAAGAAGATCTAAAAGCATCAAGTGCTGCAGCCGCACAACGTTGTCAAGTCTCCAGTGGATGTGGTAACATGGGTTTGAGATGGTCGAGAGCACGCCACGGAGCAGCGGGTGAGCCGACCCCCAGGAGATGGAAATGCAGTGAGGCACCCGTGAAAAAACAAGCACGGGCAAAGCCAATAGGTCTTGCCTATGAGATGGCAGCTCTCAGCTCTGCTGTGTCAGTGATAAGCCATGTTATACAGCAGAGCGGCTGCTGTGCAGCATGGCTGCAATTAAAAAAAAGGAATATGAAGCTGCCATGAGTGAAAAAAACACTGAGGCAGACGGCGCTGGCAGTGTCATTGCGATTTTTTTAAAATTGTGCCCAACTATGGGGACTCTAGTGCAAGGCCTTTTTTTTGTTTAGGGCAGAGTGGAGGGGATCAACATGGAATGGGGCGAAGGAGAGAGAAAGCAAGCAACAACAAGGACAGCTAGTGTGGTGGGGTGAGAGTGAGTGGGGGGCAAGCAACAACAAGAAAGGCGGGCAAGTAACGACACGGTTGTGGGAAAAGCAATAATAAGGGCAGCAGGATGGCGTGGAAGTAACACGGAGGACAAAGCAACATGTATGACGGGGTAGGGTCCCAAGGCAACACAGGAGTAGTACACCAGGGAGACTGCTGGAAAAGAAGCACACTCTAGCTCAGTGCTTAGACAAAAATGAAAAAAGCGGCGTCCAATTAAGGGAAGAGTGGGAGGACAGGAGTTCTTGGGCCGTGCTCCAGCAGAGGGACAAATACAAGAAGCAGAAATGAATGCAGCACACACCAACTTATGAAAAGCCACCAAAGTACAGTGAGAATGAAGCCAACGAATGGTAAGCAATGCGTGGCCTCTAAGCCCCCTGTAAGTAAACAATATATCTCAAAACCAACAGCACGTGCTGTCTCACGGGTGAACTATTAAAGGAAATAAATAGGGACTCTAGGAACAAACAGAAATGTAGTACAGCCACTCTTGCTGTGCAGCTCTAGCAACACAGAAAAGAGAAAACCTTAAAAATGAGAATATGTTGAAAGAAAACTAAAGCACAATAATAAGGTTGACCTATGCTGGCATGTAAATAAAATAAATGTAAATGGGCAATTGTGCTCAATTCCTGAAAGTACAAAGACATCACTGAATGTATAAACCAGTGGTGTAAAAGTGTTGCGAACAGTACTGTTAAGTTTGGACGGTAGATGTGGGTTTAATAATGCGATGACCAGACGTACTTGCCGCCACGATGATGCATGTGGAGCTCATTTCATGAGGTATCAGAATTACAATTGGTCTAGAAGAGAAGGTCACCACCTGCCCACCCTTGTCTACCTTTAGGCAGATTTGACCCTTTTTTAGGACTTTCATGCATCTATAGCTATTTCCAGTAACGGCAGTTGCAACAACACATCACCTTCAACATCACCGCCTCCTGTCTCTTTACACTGAGTGAGGTCAATCCAGAATCAAAGCAAAGACAATATATATTGTTGTATGTGATCATTGATAACAGGGTGGAGGACGGGAGTTGGGTGTGGGTGATTCTGTGGAGTGGTTCTTCCCAACAGAACTTTTGAGTGACACATGCAAAACTGTTTACATTGATGTCTTTTTACACATGATTAACACAGGGAACCTCTCAATTTTCTTGTAGGAGCGAATTGAAGCCGACAGCTTAATGGCAACGTTAGACCCGGAGCACGGCAGTGTCGCCGAAATGAACATCAACTCAAGGGATGAATTATAAATTAATGCGTAAAATGATTAATTAAATATTTATTAATTATTTTTAAGATTATTAGAATGGTTTTATTTTTTATACAAAGCAAATGGTGTAATTTAACAAATAATGAAAACTTGCTGTTCCAACTTTAGTGAGACTTCTGCTTGTCCGTATCGCCAGCTTACTTCGCCCACCCAGCCGCAACACCGCATTATCCCTTGCAGAGCCTTGGTAGTGGGTAAACTTTCCAAGAGCTGAGTGTCCAACCGTGTGATCTAGGAGGGAGAAATATTTTACAGAATTGGAGACAATGTACAAATTAGAAAAACTCTATTCACTTTGAGTAGTAAAATGCATGTCAGTGCAAACAACATACCCTCAAGAAGACATCATTAAAAATAAGGGGTTTGGCAATTTTATAAAGGCTTTCACAGGACTGAAAATGTACAATAATGATTTATAAGTTTTTAAAAATTACAACCAAGTGTATAATGATGTCATTTCTTCTAACACAGTCTATCTTGTTTGCCCAAATTATCTGGAATGTCTTTATTATTAACACAGTTATCGATTAAACAACGTAAGTCTCTAAAACCCATTTAACAGAAATTCAAAGACCATGTATGTCCACAAACACACAAATAATGAATGAGCCATAAGGTGCAGTAATGATTTTCAGGACAGACTTAGCATGAAAGAAATGTAGAAAGACAGGCTTTGGGTTTAAGCTCTCAAACCTAACTTTTCACAATATATATCAATAGATCAGTTTATGAATGTAGTTTTGTTAAAAAAAAAAGTTTATTTTCTTATGCAAATGGTGAAAGCTGTATTTCAAATCACCTCCAAGTTCACAGGGCTTTAAGGGCTCACCTATTTTTGTGCATGTTGTCTGTGACTGTAGGTTTGCTGTTTTGGCATGTCTCATAGAGATATCCCCGGGTGACTGTGCGCTCTAGAAATAAAATTAGAAGTAAATAAAAACATGAATGAAGAAAAGGAGGCACTCAAGCTAAAATGTTGCTTTGATTTAAATGAACATTAATTCTCCAGACCAAACCATTGAAATGTTCAACCACTGCAAGGTATATTGCATCACACAGTGTTCACCTTAAAAGATTTTCTATATAATTTATTGTCTATTAGTATTTGCTAGCACGTGTTTCGCGATGTGCTCCTGTGGCTTCCTCAAAGCAATCAACCTTTATTGGCACTGTTGTACACAACTGGGACTCTAAGATATATTGATTTGTAAACTTTGACCCAGCAAGTTTTGCGGCTGAAAGAGGCATTTTCACCCACTAGTTCTCCAAGTATAACCACAGGCACTAAAACTCACATAATATACTTTAAAGGTTCTAGACCCACTTAATGGGTCTGAAACAACAATTGCACCGGCTTGTAGATATAACTAAAATCATATTAAGATGCTATTCTAGCATCATAAATTTCAGAATATCATAAATGAAAATGATTAGTTAAATAGGAAACTCCCTTTCTTACTTTATGAATTTTATGCAGTCTTGTTTAAGATATTATATGTTTCACCAAAGTTTGCAGAAAAGTAACAACAATGTTGTTAGTTTTATTTATTGGTGTTGCTGAAGGCCACTGAATTTGTTAAGTAATCCAAACAGTATTTTGTTTTTTTTTTTTTTTTACATTTAGTGCCCAATATGGTTATTAGATTAATGTAGGATGAGCACTGGAGACAGACATGATTTAAGAAGTTCTTGTTAGTAATAGAGATAGTCCAGAAATTCAGCTAACGGGATGGATCGCGATAAGAGAAATGAAATAACCATGGCCTTTTGTAGTAAATTGAAACAATAGATGGAAGGAGTGGGTCTAATGTCTGTGTTGTACATTTTTGTCATTGAGAAAGATATATAAAATCATGAAACATGTTGATTGTTTAATGATGCTCTTATGATGTAAATCTGCATTGAACAAAAAAAAAATCTGATGTTGGACGGAAATGAAGCTCTTTAAAATATAAAGATGGAGTATGAGAATAAATCAAAATGTGATCTGAATAATCTCTCGGATGAGTTCATTATCTTTTGTGTCATTCCTTTGAAAGGTTTTGATTATTAATGTGTCAAGAATATTGATGGGATATTATCTATTCACTGCATTAATATCCCATGTTGTGTTTTTTTTCTTACATCATCATCATCATAAAAGGTATTTTTGGTCATAAATGTAAGTTTACAGCTGAAATTTCCTTTTTTGATCTGTGTCAGCAATCTGCAGATGGATACCTGGCAGTCGTAAATGCATTTACCCATGAGAATTTCTCCACTGCAAACAAGGAGAAATCAGCAATATTACATTTCATTCAGTGGTTGGGAAGTGGGATTCCAAGGTGGCATGCCTTTGAAGTGAAGCAAAGCACACAAGCATGTACGTTCGTGGGCATTCCCAAACTCCTCAGGCCCCTCCTGGAAATGGGAAGAGATTTACTCTGCTTCCAGTATGAAAAGGAGAACATGTGGCAGTCAGTCTTGCTGCATGTTTTGGGAAAGGACTCACCGAACGAAGCCACCCAATGGCGCGCCGGGGTACTGTTCATGCAAAAGATTCCAAATGCAGTCTGACACCTGGGAAATTCAAAGGTAAGGAATCTGCAGCTAGAAGTCTGTATCAGGTAGTATGTATTGGCACAGGGAGACCCTTTGCGGAGTTCTCTGCAGTGGACATCTCCACTATAGGAAGAGCAGCAGTTAGGAAATTCACATCATTCACAAAAGTACTATTAAAAACCTACTCCTGGGACCACTTTCCAGGCACATGTCTTGGAATGTTTGTGAGTAAAAAATAACTCTTAAAAATACACCCAGCCGGAGATGCAAATCTCTTACCACAAATATAAGGTTTTTTTCTTACACAGGGTCGGTGGTTGCTATTCGAGTGAAAGGCTGTCCAGTAAATGCAGAACAGGTTCCCAGAAATAAACTGTCAAATGTTGACATTTCAGGACAGCTAAATGTGCACTTTGACAATTGCTTGTTTCATCGCTGTGACTGAAATCCAGCTCCTTGACACCATGCAGTTGCACTGGATAGTATGGGATAGTATGGAGTTTTATGCGCCTTTTCTTCACACTCACTTCTGATCTCATCTCTTCTAGACTCAGCACTTCTGTGGCTGCTTTTCTTCCACATTTCCCTCATGCCCCCTGGGTACCGCTCCATCCCTCGGTTCTCTCGCCCTCTGGTTTCTAAATAAATCTTTCTCCCCCCGCCAGCACAGAGAGCTCCCGACAGACCTCTGCCTCAGAAGAGCTGTAAGGCTCTGTCAGGGCCATCCTCAAATCCAGCAAAGGTATCCCATGGTGATCCCTGAATACCAGAACCAGATGCAGTGACCACAAAGGGCCATTTTGACTCTTAAAAGGCAAGGTCTCGAGGACTGATAGCATGTGGAAAGATCCCCTCTTTGCACAAATCTCCAGAAAGGTAGTCATTGATAGCAAACTGGTGATCTGCCCGATAGTAAATCAGGTCCCTGGCACTCTGCTCCCACTGTAGGTGTGTTGCATGTACTTACTAAAAGTAATCCTAAATTGCCTGCCCACCAGTGTATACGAGCTGTAGGAGGGATGGATCCACTTGAAAACAGACAGGGGAATTTTATAAGAATGGTTCTGAAGGATATTGAGCCCGCATAGGAGCGCTATCCTCTTGTGCAGGGCAATTCTGCCAAGAATGGCTAAAGGGAGTGAAGCCCATCCATTCAGGTCTCTGCCTGTCCTGTTCATGAGTGGAATTATATTGTGCTCCTAGTAAGAAGACTTATCCAGGGATGCAATTCTACGATCCAGCAAGACTCTTGCAAGATCGAAAAAACCCAAAAAACAAAATGGTGGCCAGACCACATTTAAATCCAGGACTCTCATCACCCTCTCCGCAGTGGTCAATGGATTGCTGAAGACGAGCAGGGTGTCTCCATCCTCTCACCATCTGAAAACCCCGATCTGGGTCTCTATGGACTCACTTGCCCTCCGGCTCAATTTTCATGGCAAATAGAAAGGGAGAGAGAGTACTCCCCTGCAGGACACCCCTCTCAATGGAAATCACATCTGACATTACCCCATTTACCCTCACCCACCTTCGCCCAGGGCGAGGCATAGAATAGTAGTAAAACCAAAATTCATCTTATGCATAATTTGGAATAAAGGAACTAGTGCACTGAAACCAAAGAAAGAAGGAACTAGACCCTATGGTATCATTTACTGTGATCGTTTATGGACAAATCATAATTTCCAACTCTTCCTTCTGATTCATATTTCCTCTAACATCCAATTGTACACCACTCCTTACCACATGGTTGAGTCTCACCACAAACCACTGCCACATGGGTGGGAGAGGGAAATGAATTTCTGATCCACTACAAATTCTGTAAGTATTTCTCCATCTTATCTGGCTTGACCTGTACTCCAATCACGTGACAGGGTGGCCCGGGACCCTCGTGTAAATATACATCCCTGAAAAACTCAGTTATTTATTCAGTAACAGAATAATTCATCTATCTTTACTACAGGTCATCTGGAGAATAAATCCAAAATTATCACCATATATTCAGTCTTGTCATTTAACTGAACTGCACCTGCAATACCAACCAAGGTTTACTCTCAACGCATTTTTGGACAACCACTAAGTGAGGCCTTAATGTTCTCATGAGGAGTTCTCACCTGTCACGCAGGTGCTCGTTTTGCTTCCCACTTCAACATGTACCTCAGGTACCTATGTCTGTTCTTCATCCTATGTATTCAAACATGACCGTCATGATACAACTGAATTATTATTTTCCTTAAGATAGCAGATAGCACAAGTTTATACTTCCTCTGTAGAAAATAACCTTCCATCACCAATTTGTTTCCCAGCTCCTAAAATGGCCTTTCTGTTAGCTATCCACCATGATATACTTTATTTTTCTACAAATTTCTGACATTGCTGTAACTACACTTTATTTTTTGGAGACAGCAACATTCATTCAGGACTCCTTCACCACAGAAATGATGCACTCATTCAAAACACATTCTTTACTCTTGTCCAATGGTATTGGTAATTGTCATAGAAAATCTACAGTCACATTCTTTGCCACCAGCATATATACAACTTGGTAAGAAGCCTTCCCTATCACTTCTGTGTGTTGGCATTTATATAAAAAGCTGCCATATTGCGAAATCACTTCTCCAAGCTGATTGTCTGGATAGTTCATCACCCCCTTACAGAACACTCTTTTCATTGACCCTATATTGTTCCTCACTCTGTAACTCCACTCCTCCAACTGCGAGAAGGCAGCACCTAAACCTCATACACTAGGATCAGCGGTCATGAAGCTTTTCTTTCCTGGGTAAAAATGCTACAAAGATGCAATATAATATATTGCATCCTACAGGTTTTCAGAAGCTGCTCTACAGAGTTCATTTCATAAAAATGTGGCAATACTTTTTCATTCACTTTTGAAAGTCGTATGTTTTTTTAGACAACGTGTGCAAACATTTTGAATAAAACTCTGCCAGCCCTAAACTGAACATGTCATCCCTATTTTGAAGTGTGGGTGCCAATGTAAGAGTTTGCAGTGGCTTCTCCTTGGGCTTTATTCCATCCTCACTAATGTTGTTATCCAAGTATGTGGTACTGTTTGCAGCAATTGTACAACTGATCATCCCTTACCTGAACTGATAAAACTGTCCTCATCCAGAAATCATTTTCTTTCTTGCCAGATCCCAATATTAATATATATTTTTGATCATGGTATGTGGTGAGGCAGAGTCTGCTGCTAAATTAATTCCTATACCACCTACGGTTTACAAGCAATCTGGATCTGACAGAGACTACTAGTTGCTGATTCCTTACCTTAGAATTTCCCCCAGGCATCAGACTGGATCTGGAGATTTTTCTTCGAGCAATACCCTTGCGCGTCGGTAGGTGGCATCAGTCCACTCTGCGGGTGTCATTGGCGTCGTAGTCGCCATGATGACGTTGGGAGTAGTGTATAGATGCCGCCTTCGCGCAGTGACGTCAGTTCTTTTCTTTCCGCTCCACGCACTGATCCGGAGGAGAGCTACCCTGGTCTCTTTCTGACCGACTTGTTGAATTTTTGTGAGAAATTTGGTGCGTCGAGGATGTCCCCGAAGACCGGTTTCAAGCCATGCAAGGACTGTCATCATACGATGTCTGTGACAGATCCTCATCGGGTTTGTCTGTGGTGTCTAGAGTGCGACCACGACCCGAAGTCATGCTCCGAGTGCTGGGCCATGCACCTGAAGGCTTTGAGGAAGCGGTCCCTTAAGCTCATGGCGGCCCAGCACTCAACTCCGCGTAAGTCCCATCTCGATCGAGAGGAAGGTCTCAAGACCGGTCGCGGAGCCATCACCACTCATCTTCTTCCTAATCCTCGGGTCAAGGTAAGAAGAAGAAGAAGAAGTCGAAGAGATCCCATCGCTCTCCGAATTAGCCCCGTCGCTCGACTGACAAGACGCGGGAAGAGCGTCCACGCACAAGACCTCTGTCCTCGGAGCCTGCATCTGGGTCAGCTCTGCGCTTCCCCGGGTTTCCCAGAGCTGGAGCGACCCCCCACCCAGCTTAAAGAGTTTAATGAGGCCATGCGCCTCATCTCTGGGGTGGTCCAACCTCAATATGGCACCTTTGGGCCCAAGGGGTTCGGATGAGGGGCCTTCGGGTTCTGCGCCGGTGGCTTCGGCTCTGGCCACTGAGGTCACCTCCGGATCCGTAACGGCGCTGGTTGCACCCTTGAAACCTTCCCTGGCGCTGGGTCGATTGTTAATGCTCCCGACGTTGGTAGTGCCCACTATCAACCCGATTCTTATCCCCGATGACTCGGAGTCTAAGCGGCATCAGCCGATGCCACCTTTGAAGTCAATGGGGCCTATCCGCCCCAGGTCAGATTCAGACCCTTTTTCTAATGGGTACGAATATGGGGAGGGGTTGGAGGGGGTCCCTGGACCCTTATGAATACCAGGATCTTTGGACTGGGCTTAGGAATTGGGCAATACCAGTGGTCTGGATACTTCTCCTGACGCTGGCATGCGGTCTCCTCCTACCGTGGCTACGGCGGAGGAAGCGACTTATGGTATGGTGGTCAGTAGGGCAGCTGAGGTCCTTGGTCTTGAGCTTCCCACTGTTGAGGTCAGGTCTAACCTGGTGACGGAGGTGCTTCAGCCTGGGGCTTCTACTTCAGAACCCCTTTTGCCATTTAATGAAGCCCTCACCAATGTCCTTTTGGGTACCTGGTCCAAACCCAACACAGGGGCTCCTGTGAATAGGACTATCGCACGCTTCCATCGGCCCGCTCCGAACGACCCTAAAACCTGTCCCAACACCCCACGCCTGAGAGTCTTGTTATCCAGGCTTCCTCTTTTTCGGGCGCATTCCCTTCCGCACCCCTGGATAGGGAATCCAAAAGACTGGAACAGTTTGGCAAAAAGCTACTTTCTTCCTCCAGTCTCACGCTGTGGTCTGTGAACACACCATTCTGTTTGGGCCTCTATTCCCACTCCTTATGGGATAAGGTTGCACACGTCCTGCTGCAGATACCGGAGGAGGCCCATACTATCGTCTCCCAAGCTCTGAATGATTGGGGCGATGCGGCCATGTTCACAATCCGTTGTGGGCTGGACACGACCAACTCTCTGGGCAGATCGGTTGCTACGATGGTGGCCTTACGACGCCACGTCTGGCTGCGTACTTCTGGTTTTTCTGGGGATGTCCAGCAGTCTCTTATGGGCATGCCTTTGATTGCTCATATCTCTTCGGAGATAAAGCAGACTCGGCCTTGGAGAGATTCAAGGATTCCTGGGCTAAGACTCGATCCCTTGGTCTTTCCTCTGCCCCTCGCCACCCACAGTCCACTTTTCACCCCTTTCATGGCCACGGAAGGGGCTCCCTGTCGCGTCCTCCGCCCAGCCACCGTGCCACCCATGCTGTTCAGCCTCTGCATGGCTGGGGATGCGGAATCCCACGTGGCAGTGGAACAGGGAACCAGAGGTCTGGCCAATCCACCTCTGCCCCCGCTGCAGCCTGGAAACCCTCCTAGTCCGTCCCCTCACTCCTGTCCAGTTGGTGGCAGGATTCCCCATCACCTGCCCCACTGGGGATACATCATCACGGACAGGTGGGTTTTGCAGATAGTTCAAGAGGGCTACTCCCATCCTTTCGAATCTGCTCCACCAACCATGCCTCCATCCTTCAGTCTCCTTCCAGAGGATCATTTGGCGCTTCTCCGCCAGGAAGTCGCAGCTCTCTTGGCCAAGGGAACTATAGAAAAGGTCCCTGTGCCAGAAGTAGGTTGTGGTTGTTATTCCCGCTACCTTCTAATACCAAAAAAGGACAAGGACTTACGTCCTATCCTAGACCTTCGGTACCTAAACTACTTCCTCAAGAAGGAGAAATTCAAAATGCTCACCCTGGCTCAGGTTCTGTCTGCCTTGGACCCAGGAGACTGGATGGTAGCATTGGACTTGCAGGATGCTTATTTCCACATCCCCATCCTGCCTGCCCACAGACGTTACCTATGATTCATGGTAGGTCGCGAGCACTTTCAGTTTACCGTGCTCCCCTTCGGCCTTACCAGCGCCCCTCGGGTGTTCACAAAAGTGATGGCGGTGGTTGTAGCTCATTTGCGCAGGTTAGGGGTCTCAGTCTTCCCCTACCAAGACGACTGGCTGTTGAAGGTGGACTCACCCCAGAAAGTTGTCTCCCACCTTCAGACTACGGCGAACCTCCTGCACACGCTGGGGTTCACTATCAACGTGCCGAAGTCACACCTGACTCCTTCTCAGACGCTCCCTTTCATCGGAGCTGTTCTGGACACAGTGCAGTTTCAGGCTTATCCTCCCAAATGGCGAGTCCAAGACATTCAGGCTATGATTCCAATCTTTCGGCCTCGGACTGACTCTGAGGCTGCTGGGCCTCATTGCCTCCTGGATCCTGCTAGTGACACATGCCAGATGGCATATGCCGGCTCTGCAGTGGGACCTGAAGTTCCAGTGGGCGCAGCATCCGGGTAATCTCTCCGACATGGGCCAGATCTCGGAGGGGACTGCGAAAGACCTGCAGTGGTGGCTTTCAAATCCGCATTGGGTCCACGGCAGATCCCTATCCCTTCCCCAACCAGATCTCTCTATAGTGACAGATGCGTCACTTCTGGGTTGGGGCAGCCACATTGGAGAGGCGGAGATCAGAGGACTCTGGTGGAGTCTGGGCTCCATATCAATCTTCTGGAGCACCAGGCTTGCATTGAAAGTATTCCTTCCCTCTCTCAAAGGAAAAGTGGTGCAGGTGTTCACAGACAATTCTACCGCCATGTGGTACTGCAACAAACAGGGTGGAGTAGGGTCCTGGACCCTTTGCCAGGAGGCACTACGCCTCTGGACATGGCAGGTACATCAGGGCATTACCCTGATGGTTCAACATCTGGCAGATTCCCTCAACCTCAGAGCGGACAATCTCAGCCGTCGATGCACAGCCGATCACAAATTGCATCTCCATCTGGAGGTGGCGCAAGGTATCTTTCAGCTGTGGGGAGAGCCTTGGTTGGATCTGTTAGCCTCCGCAGAGAACGTGCAATGTCAGCTGTTTTGCACGTTGGAGTTTCCAAGGCGGCACTCGCTCGGAGACGCTTTTCGTCTTGAGTGGAACTCCGGCCTCCTTTACGCCATTCCGCCTATACCTCTTCTGCCCAGAGTTCTCAAGAAGATCAG
The DNA here is from genome assembly GCF_031143425.1 of Pleurodeles waltl. NCBI lineage: Eukaryota > Metazoa > Chordata > Amphibia > Caudata > Salamandridae > Pleurodeles > Pleurodeles waltl. Next base: position 10,072,341 of record NC_090450.1, read on the forward strand.
GAACAACCAGGCCCAAGTCATCTTGGTGGCTCCGTACTGGGCACGGAGAGTATGGTATCCAGAGCTATTGAGCATGTCCATCGATCCTCCACTCAGACTGCCTCTTCGGGCAGATCTTCTGTCGCAGCAACAGTGGACGGTCCTTCACCCGAACCTGTCCAACCTCCACCTTCATGCATGGAGATTGAGCGGCGACAGTTGACGACTTTAGATCTTCAACCTGAATTCTGCGATGTTATCTTGGCAGCCAGGCGTCCCTCAACAAAAACTGTATACGCCGGTCGTTGAAATAAATGTGTGGCATGGTGTACCAACAAATCTGTTGATCCCCTCTATCTGACGTTCTTCTGTTCATTCTTTCTTTGGCCCAGCAGGGCTCTGCTTTGGGCACCCTTAAAGGGTATTTATCTGCCATTTCAGCCTTTCTTAGGCTACCTGATCAGCCCTCACTCTTTAAATCTACTGTGAGTAGATTCCTAAAAGGCCTCACCCATTTATTTCCTCCCACTCCATTTATCATGCCTCAGTGGGATCTCAACCTTGTCCTTACCTATTTGATGTGTACTCCCTTTGAGCCAATGCATAATTGTCCCTTGCAGCTCCTCACCTTCAAAACTGTCTTTCTTGTTGCTATCACCTATGCTCGTAGGGTGAGTGAGCTTCAGGCCCTTTCCTTTGCGCACTAAGGCTTCCTTCCTAAGGTGGTTACACCTTTTCATGTAGGCCAGTCCATCACTCTGCCTACTTTCTACACACCCCCACACCCTTCCCATGAGGAGGAGAGACTCCACCGTCTGGGCCCAAAATCAGCATTGGCGTTCTACCTCAATTGTACTAAAGATTTCTGGGTGGATGATCAACTCTTTTTTGGGTATGTGGGTGCAAAAAAAGGGAAGGCAGTGCAAATGCGTACCATCTCTCGATGGGTGCTTCTTTACATCAAAATGTGCTACGCTTTAGCCAAGAAGCAACCTCCTGAGGGCTTGCATGCTCATTCCACCAGAGCAACTGCTGCTTCCACTGCATTAGCACCTGGAGTTCCTGTCCTGGATATCTGCCAGGCAGCTACGTGGGCGTCCCTGCACACGTTTGCTAAACACTACTCTCTGGACTGTCAGATCCGTCGGGATGGCTACATTGGTCGTTCGGTCCTGCAGGACTTTGTGGTATGATCTTAGTTCGCAGCCCACCACAGAGGATGGCATTGCTTGGGTATCTATTCTAAGGAAAGGAATCTTCAACTAGAAGTCTCTATCAGATGTACAAGTTACTTACCTTCGGTAACTAATTATCTGGTAGAGACATATTCTAGTTGCAGATACCTTACTGCCCACCCATCCTCCCCGCTTGCGAACTGATTTCTAGGGTCACCAAACTCAATGTTCTTAGCAGCTCTGCACTTTGGCGTGGAAAGTTGTTAAAAGAAACTAACGTCACTGCGCCAAGGTGGCGTCTATATACTAGTGGTGACAACAACGCCCACAGAGTCTACCAACGCGCAAGGGTATTGCTCGAAGAAAAATCTCCAGTTCCAGTCTGATGCCTGGGGGAAATCCTAAGGTAAGGAATCTGCAACTAGAATATGTCTCTACCAGATACTTGGTTACCGAAGGCAAGTAACTTGTACTTTACTTCCATTTGTACTACTCAAATTTAGGACTCCTCTCTTCTCCACTGTCATCACAGCAAATTCACATTTTTTCTTTGACAAACTTCAATCTGAGTGTTTCTCTACTTTTTCCAATTACACCACAGTCGATACACCTTTGTTTGAAATGTGTGCTTTCCATATTAGATGCCACGTATCTGGTACTCCCACACCAAGATGGCTTCTCCACTATTACTCTCTCCATTCTTATTTACTCCTACCGGTATCCCACAACTCTTACTTCTCACTAATTTCCCCTACAACATTTAGGCTCTTCTCCAGTTGTCGCTTTATGCTGCCCGGGCATCTCTCATTTTTTTCTTCCCTCCTAACTATAGTATAGAAACATGACGATTCACCTCTTGATTTATCCAAAGTCTTTCCTGGATGGCAATAGTCTTAATACGCATTGCAATCAAGTCTCTTAACAGTTCCTTGTTTGAAGTTCCAGTCACTTCATCACACATGTAAGATAGTCATGACTAGAGTCTTCTTTGGCTTGCTTTCGCAGAGGAAAGTCAACCTGTTAAAAGGAAGGCACGCTTTGGGAGGATAAGATGCACTGAGGTCTATAACAGCACTTACAAAATCATTCCTTTCCCAACACCACTTTTTGCTTTTAGGAATATCTTTATAAATCCTTTGGCCATCTGCTTCTAAAGGATACAGCAGTATTCTCAATTTCTTTTTACAGACTTAATTCCTCTCTCTCAGATGTTGCAATATAATTGAAAAAAATACTCCCTCTGTTACTTTCATTCCTCGCATGGCTCACCAGGAGTATTTAATAATGGTTGTAGAGGACTCAGGCAATATTTTGCCAACCCATAATGACCTCACTTGAAAATTGCAAATTCTGTTATTTACAATTAAGTTCAACAGGACTGACATTTTTGGAAGGGATGCAGCTAACCTTATAATGCTGCAGAACAAAACAAAACATTACTTTTTCGTGCTCTCTGTAGATAGGCTTTTAATTAAATGCCATCACTTGCTTCCATCCTGTTGCCTGAGCAATTCAACAAAATGTCCACCATGATGTATGCACATCTACAACTAGGCGCTTGAGCAGAACGTTGTTGCTAAGCTGTGTGGTGAGCAGCGAGGACAGTGTGTCTCTATGCAAGGCCTACCACACTCTAAAAGAGTCCTCGCGCACAACTGCTACATCGATGGTACCTCATCCTGCCATACACAGTCTACACAGTAAGTAACTCGTTGATTGGGTAATAGTTGCAGACTAGAAAGCTTGGCATTTTGGCAACAACCAAATGTACATAAGCACTGCTACCTTCTTGGAGAAGTTGTTGCTTGATCATACCTTGTCATACGGTTCATTGCCTCATCACCGGTGACCAAGATCAGTTCATCTCATACAAAGAATCCTTAACATGAGTGGCCTAAAAAGCAGTTCAAGACTTTTTGGCAATTTTGTGTAGTAGGAAATACACCCTGGAGTAGTAATAATTATATTCTTTATTAAGCGACGGCCCTACTCAACAACCTACAGTTAAGTCAGCCTCCAACTTCTCTCCCTCAATCTCTACTTTATCATTCTATTGGAGCTATACTCGCCAAAAAATCACTAACACGGCATTACTCGTGATGGCACAAGTCTACAAGTACAGCGTGTGCTGATCTCAGCTCTTCGTGGATGTGTAAAGAAACAGGCTGGCCTGAAGCTCAACTACAGTGGACATACAAAGATCCATCTTTTAGCTTATTTAATGTGTGAGTCAGTCGCCTGTCTGCAGCCAGTGTCTCTAGTATGCAGATTTCTGTGGCAGTACTTCAGCCTTCATATCACGAGAAGCCTGAGGACTCACCTGGGTGCCTGTTGCCATGGGCAATAAAAACAATAGTATACCATTACCCTGTGCCTAGCCGAGGGAAGACTGCATAAAACAAGGTAAGAAATGTATATGGGAGATGCTTCAATCTACCCTAGAATATCAGTACGATTGTGTGTGACACAATAAGCACTATTAACAAACTGCATTGAAGAAGTACTGCTACTCACGTACTGCTAAACACTATTCCCCAGCCTGCAGGCAGGGATCTTCCCCCCACCTCCCATATCTTTTCTATGTAGAGAGGCCTGTGTTTTAGTAGTAAACATGGAAGGGGCAACAGTGGGTGACTCGAGAATGGGGAATACGCATTACAAAAGAGAAAGATGAGAAGGGTATTTAAGGAGTGGTTTAGGGAGGGACAGGCTACTATAAACACCAAACCAGAAATAAGTAAGCACATTACTATTCACAAATTAAGCTTCAAAAGTTACTACAACCCTAGGTATCAATGCAGTAGTAAATGTATTAAAGCTCATCTTTGGAGAAAGTCAAATATTGCACATGACCATACACAGGTGGTTAAACAGACTCTAGTTGATACAGTGATTTACAATTACACCCCAATGAAACTAATAAAAAAAAAAAAATACGTTGACTTTTGTTAGATACAAAAAATTTCTAAAGTTGTGTGTGAGAGAGAGAGAGAGTAAAGTGTGTGTGTGTGTGTGTGCGTGTGTCTCCTTTAGAAGGAAATCGACTTTTAAAGACACTTTAAAGGATGTACCGCCATCAAAAAAGATCTCCAAGGACAATCAGCAGGAAGAGGCTACAAAACATAAACAGCCTTCTCCGCCACATTCCCCTGTTCTTCCTTCTTCATCAGCCACATATGAAGCACAGGTGTCACCACACACATCCACATGATCACCACGTAGGGGTGACCTTAGTGATGACCAGCAGGACAAAGGTCCATGGGATACATGTGACCCTGGTCCCATTCTGCCAAATGATGCAGACTTGCATCCTGCTGGACCCTCACCACCGGAAGACACCACTAGACACCACTGCGTACAATCAGGTAGTGGCCAGAGCTGCGGCCTGTCACAATGTGCAAATGCACACGGGTCAGATAGCGCAAGATTTCCTTTTAGACACACTAGCGCCTACACAAACAATATGAATGTCTTCCAATGCTTCCAGGAATGCTCAGACATGCTTCCGATATTCTCAAGGAACTTGTTAAAGAAAGAATTATCACTCCTAGGGTATATAAAAAATATAAACCTGCACCCTCTGACCCAGTGTTTATAAGAACCCAATTACCACCTGCTCAATTGTAGTTGCTGCACCAAGAAAAAGAGACAACAGTCAGTCCACAGGAGATGCCCCTCCTCCGGACAAAGAGAGTAAGAAAATAGATGCAGGTGGGAAAAGAGAAGCTTCACAAGCTGCAAATCACTGGAGGATAGCCAACTCATAGGCTCTTTTGGCTAGGTATGACAGGGCCCACTGGGATGAAATGGAAGAACTATTGCAGTACCTCCCTCCAGAACACCAACAGAGGGGACAACAAATAGTAAATGAAGGGCAAGCAATATGTTATAACGCTATCAGATCTGCAATGGATGCAGCTGACACAGCAGCCAGATCAATCAACACCAGCGTGCTTATAGAAGACGTGCCTGGTTAAGATGTTCAGGGTTCAAACCTGAAATACAACAGGCAGTATTAAACATGCCCTTTGACAAACAACATCTATTTGGCCCTGAGGTTGACACAACCATTCTGACACGGACAAAGCAATGGGTGCATTGTAAACCACACCCACCAGAGGTACTTTTCATAGACCACAATTTAGCGGGGGTTTCAAAACATCAACTTCAGAAACAGCAACATCCCAACAAAAACAATCCTCAAAATTCTACACTAGAGGATCATTTAGAGGCTCCTGTTGAGAATCCAACAACAGAGGAAGAGGTAAACCATCCGCTTCCAGAGGTTCCTCTCGATCAAATAAACAGTGACTTTCTCACCATCCCCACAGAGCACACATCTCCTGTGGGAGGAAGACTGGTAAACCTCTATCCACAATGGCACAACATCACCACAGATCAGTGGGTTCTATCAATTATCCAACATGGCTATTGCCTAGAACTCATTTCTATGCCACCAAACATTCCTCCTCGTTCACACAAACTTACTCAAGAGCATTTCATTCTATTAAAACAAGAAGTACAGTCACCATTGCGCAAAGGAGCCATAGAAACCGTACCTATACCCCAACAAGGATCCGAAATATACTCACTATACTTCCTCATACCAAAGAAAGATGATACTCTCAGACCAATCTTAGATCTCGGGCCCCTAAAGCTATACATACTGTGAGAACACTTCCATATGGTAACTCTACAGGACGTCATTCCCCTATTACAAAAACAGGATTACATGAAAGAATTAGACCTCAAAGACGCTTATTTCCACATCCTCGTACATGGAGCACATGGAAAATATCTAAGATTCGTTGTAGTAGGAAAGCAATACAAGTTCAAAGTGCTACCATTTGGGGTAACAACAGCACCAAGGGTGTTCACCAAATGTTTAGCGGTTGTTGCAGCGTTCCTTAGGAGACAATACATACATGTTTTCCCATATCTCGACAGCTGGTTTATAAACGCCAGCACACTTTGTCAACAACATACTCAATATACCATAAACATCCTACACAATCCAGGATTCACAATCAATTATCAAAAATCTCACCTGCAAACATCACAGATACAACCGTATTTAGGGGCAATTCTAAACACTCAATCAGCATTGGCGCACCCAACCCCAGTCAGGATTCAAGCATTTCACAATCTCGTATCACAACTACAATACAAACACACTTACACAGTAAAGTTGGTGATGAAACTATTAGGTATGGGGGCTTCATGCACAGCAATAGTACCCAATGCCAGGCTCCACGTGAGACCACTACAACAACGTCTCTCTCAACAATAGTCTCAGGCACACGGTCAGATTCAGGATCTAGTGTTGTTGGACCGCCAGACTCACCGCTCTCTGCAACGGTGGAATTCCACCAACCTATCAAAGGGCATCCCTTTCAGGACCCTGCGCCTCAGACCATAATCACAACAGATGCATCACTGATAGGCTGGGGAATTTATCTCAACAACCTCACTATGCAGGGGAAACGGGACTCAATCTAACAAACTTATCACATAAACCACTTGCAATTACTAGCAGTACTCCTAGCACTCCGGGTGTTCCAACAACAATTTACACACAAAATAGTATTAATAAGGACAGACAATATGACCACAATGTATTTTCTGCAAAAACAGGAGGGGGCACATTCATCACAATTGTCCCTCCTAGCACAGACAATTTGGAAATGGGCAATCCAAAATCACATTCAGTTAATAGCAGGGTACATCCCAGGGATACACAATCAACTAGTGCACCCCTTAAGCAGGACGCAACAACAAGTACCCGAATGGGAAATTCACCCACAGGTGATTCAACAATACTTCCAAATGTGGGGAACACTAGAAATAGACCTTTTCGCTACAAAAGAAAATGAAAAATGCCAAAGCTTCGCATCTAGGTACCCACACCCTCAAGCCAAGGACACTGCTCTATAGATGAATTGGTCAGGGATATTTGCTTACGCTTTTCCACCTCCCCCACTAATTCCATTTCTGATCAAAAAGATTAAACAAACCTCACTCACCATGACACTCATAGCTCCTACATGGGCACATCAACAGTGGTACACAACACTATTAGACCTGCCTGTAGTACCACATCACAAACTACCAAACAAACCAAACCTGTTGACTCAAAGGAGAGGTCAAATCACACACCCAAATCCCAGTATACTCAACCTGGCGATTTGGCTTCTGAAGTCTTAGAGTTTGGCTTCTTACAACTTACATCAAAATGTATGGATATTCTAAAGGAAGCACGCAAACCCACAACTAGACAGTGTTATGCAGCTAAATGGAAACGTTTTGTCTACTATTGTCAACCTAAAAATATTGTCCCACTTCAAGCATCAGTACAAGACATTGTTTGCTATTTGTTACATTTAGAAAAAGCAAATCTTACATATTCCTCTATTCGAATCCTTTTAACAACAATAGCTGCTTACCTCCAAAACAGACAACATGCTTCCCTCATTAGGATTCCTGTTATAAGGGCTTTTATGGAGGGTTTTAAAAGGGTTATTCCACCTACAGCTCCGCCACCCCGAGTGGAATCTTAATATTATACTCAGCAGACTTATCGGCCCACCATTCGAAGCCATGCATTCTTGCCCTCTTAAGTTTTTATCACAGAAGGTTACTTTTTTGGTAACAATCACTTCTTTAAGGAGAGTTAGTGAAATTCAAGCGTTCACTCTAGAGGAACCTGTCTTTTAAATCCACAAAAATAAAATAGTTCTTGGGACAAATCCAAAATTCCTAAAAAAAGCGATTTCACCTTTTCATAACACTCAGTCAGTGGTTGCCAGTCTTCTTCCACAGCCAGATTCAGTTGCTGAAAGAGCTGTTCACACCCTTGATGTTAAAAGAGCTCTCATGTACTATATAGACAGAACTAGAGATTTCAGAAATTCAAAACAACTCTTTGTAGCTTTTCAACAACCTCACAAAGGTAATTCCATTTCAAAAAATGGATTAGCACGATTGCTATCTTAAAGCTAAAAGAGAGTTACCAGTAACTCCTAAAGCTCCACTAGGAAGAAAAGGGCTTCAATTGCATTCTTAGGCAATATACCAATGGCAGACATATGTAAACCAGTCACATGGTCTACACCACACACATTTACTAAACAATACTGTGTTAATGTATTATATCGCCAACAACAAATGCCCATGTGCTCTATCACCAAGAGGAGTTACTCGATCTTGTGACTTGAAAACCTTCTTAGAACAAAAACAACTTGTAACACTCCGAGCCCAACATTAGATGGTGGACTTATGCAAAGCATGTTAATCTACAGCACTACATACCACGAACAGATGTCTACTGGGTGAGTAACATTTTCCATATATATATATATATATATATATATATATATATATATATATATATATATACACATACACGTTTTGAATGCTAGCAAAAAATTGATAATGAACATCATGTAAACTAAAAAGGTAATTAAACTTTTAAGCTTTTGCTTCACCGCATTGCTTAAAAGGGAGAGAGCAGGAGACACCATGGGGCAAATGTATGAAACTCTGGGTGCAAAATACTAGACGCAAATTACAATCAGTATTTTTGCAACCAGTGTGGAATTCTGAATACTGATCTATGCACTAATGAGCCCAAATTCTGGATCGTAGTAGGTTGCAATCAACCTACCTTATAATATTCATGAGGTGGGTTGCAAACTGTGAATCAATTCTATTTGTGGCCATTACAGGGATGGTGCCCTGTGGAGGACAGTAGGCAAATATGTCTGAGAATTTTTAACTAACATGTTTTAAGGCACCCCATTTTCCTTAAAGGAAACAGGCTGCTTTAAATAAAAATAAAAAACTAAAAAAAAACTTTTAATATTTTTAGAAGTTTGATTGAAAATAAACAATGTTCTTCTGGACCACTGCCTCCTTCCTAACAATATATATATTTTTTTAACTCACAATTGGACGTGCTCACAACGGGACCCCTCCCCTTTTTCAAATGAGTTATCACCACAAGCTTTGAACTAGAAATAAAATCACAATTCAATACTTTCCTCCAACTTGCAGCACTTTTGTGCAAATCCAGGGCAAAGAGTTAGTAAAAATGGACCCAAGAATATAAGCTCTTTTTAGAAATGTGATGGACAGTGCGATCATGTATTATAAGGATTAAAACACCCACTGGTGTGTGTTAAATGGACATTATGGGAGTGCAACCCCAGTACATTCACTGAACCCCGATAATTTATACAGTCCAATTTTCTCCTTAGTGCTGTTCGTGTTGAGCTAGGGGCCTGAGACACCACCATACAACATTGAAACCTACTGAGTAAATCAGAACTGCACCACTACTGAGAAAATAGGAACTGGGGACACTCAATGAGTGAGTTCTAGATCAAAATTGGTTTTAAAGTTTTATTACAGAATTCTTAATATAAGTAATACAGGCAATTGCATAGATTGCCATGAAGGCTCAGATACAGAACAAAGAATTAGAAATCAGCACAAAAATCTGTAAGCAGTTAAATCTCTCTAGCTTCTTAGTGTCATTCTAGTAAAGAGCACTGACAGCATTCTAAAAGGGAATAAGAAATTCTTGAATAAACTGGACAGCGCCTCGAACGAAAATGAGAAGCCGGCCCAGAAATCTCCTGTTTGCCTCCTCAGCAACTGCACCGCGGAGATGTACAACACAATATGAAACATCTCGCAAACAAACGTCATAGAATTAAGCTCTTCTGCAGGCCTGCAAGGGAACTTCCAGCGGAAATCCTTCAAAATGATACAGAAACTGCACGGTGGAGAGTCCTTCATGATACACGCTTTCTAAGGACAACCAGTATTTACCTCATTGCACTCTGCGCTCCCTGGAAACTGTGACTAGGACGGTCTCGCAGCGGGTCTCTGATTGGGCGGGGGAACTAGCAGGAACAAGATGAAGGGGACACCAGAAACTTCATCCATTCCACTGAAATGGGGTCTCGCACGAAATGTGGCATAACTATACTATATTATTAATCACACTTCTAACCAATATAGTTAAGTCATGTCAAGTGAATCCTCGGTTACGACCATATGCATCATTAGCTTCACTAATTTGCACAAATAATTTGTCAGCCAAAATTTGCACTTAAAAAAACCTCAACACATTACAAGTCATAGTGGAGTCCTGCGACCAAATAGCGGAATAAGGCTTTTTACAAAGCTGACTCTTACAAATGACTTGTAATCATTTATTGCAGTAAAGTAGTTATGTAATTATTATATTACGCTAAACTGGGGGGGAGGTTTTTTTCCAAAGTTAGCAAATTTCAGGTATTAGATTTATGATGACATCGTCTTCTCCCAGGTCGCTGGGGATGTGTATTGTAATTGGCAAAAAGAACAGATGATGGACGGAATGTGGAACAAATCAAACATTCACCCCAAGTCACAGATCTGGGTTTAATCCATCGTTCTTTTGCTTACCGTGCCACGCCAGTTTGGACACAGTCATATGCAAATCAGTCTTGACCCTGCTCCCCAGGGGAACAGTCCGGCCAGGCCATGGCCTGCGTCGACCAGAACCAAGCATCCTGGGACCAGTTTCGGGGCATCACCCAGGCCAGCTTGAATCCAGTGGCGCAGTGAGCACGGACCCACGTCTGGGCATACCCGCCCCACATAGGGCGAAAAAAGCAAAAAAGAACAGATGATTGTATTGTAATTAGAGCATTACGTACATGTTTTACGTACATATTTCTACCCTGCAGTGAGTTAAAATATAGCATATACAAAAACAAGCACTAAAAGATAGCCCATAGCAGTGGCGTAACAAAGGCCCCCGCAGCCCCGGCAGTACGGGGAGGGGCCTCGGGACACTACCTAGCCTGAGTGAGTCCGGGGGGGGGGGGAGGGGGCGGCCTCCACGTTCTTTGCAGACACATCACTTAGGCCCCATAGGCACAGTTCGGAGACGCCATGTGCCATGTATGCCTGTAACCACAACTACATGCAAAACACGTGTTGCGTGCTTCGAGGTCGCAGGGCAGCGTCGGGCGCTGCACCTGTCCCACAAACAGGTCCAATACAGATGCCTAAAAAGCGAAGGTGATCCGGGTCCTGCATTGACGTCAGTCACGGGGCAGGCGGACGGAAGGTGTCTGGCCACTGAGCCCTTCACACATCAGCACACACCTGACCGGGGCATGCAGGCCTGTCTGCCAGCCGAGTCTAATGGCGTGTGACGGGATGAAAGGCTGAGCTCCCCAGGGAGGGGGTGTCTGCCCACTGATGGACATTAAGGAAAGGAGAGAGAGCCGGGGAGCCCCACACCTGCGAGGGGCCCCCATCCGCACAGGGGGCCTGAGTGATGGGCTCTGAACTCCGGGGAAACTGTTGTAAAAATGTCAGGAAGGGCCCTGACCTCTGAACCCCCCCGATGTCTTTTATTCTAAGAAGGGGGAGGGTGAGAGGAGGGGAACAGGTGCACATGGGGTGTTGTTACCCACAGCAGTGAGGGGGGTCCTGGCCTTCTCTCTGTGAGACACCCTCAGTGTAAAAACAACCCGATGTGCTTCTGTAGGGCTCAGGGAGATGCGCTGTCGCACATCAGGACCAGGACTGGTGCATCTCCGTCCAGGCCCTTGAGCTCACATCTGCACCGAGAGGTCAGCGTGGAAACCTGCTCCTGCAGTGATCAGGTCGTGCAACTTTCATTGATGCACTTGGCCCCTGGGTCCCAGTTCAACTACAAAACTGCAGCACGACTGATGCAATCTTTTAAAGCGGCCTCCAGGGGGGACACATACATTTAATTTAACACACACACGTCAAAACCAGAGACTTTCCATTACCTTCTTAGTATATCGTCCACTAACTGTGATACAATTAGGAGTTTTTGAACTATCGTGACAGACAATCACAAATTTAGTGACGACATTGAGGCCGGTATTTTCGTCTCTTTCCCAACTGCAAAACTGTCACTCGCACGAGACCCCGAGAAAGAATTGCTGGTCAAAAGCAGCCCACCTGCCACCGATGACATCAAGGAATAAAGCTTCCTTCCTTACAAGACTTATCCACACGAAATACTAGTCATTCGAGTCTTAGGGGGGGGGGGGGATAGTTATTTAGTGAAACAAAAAGAATCGATTATCTGAAGAAGACACGGAATCCTAAATCAGACAAGGAATTGCTAACTAAGTTAGTTCATTCATTTAAATTGTATTCGAACTAATTTTTGACACCAAAAAAGGACTCTCCATGCCATTCACTGACCTTGTTACACTTTTTGAATAACAACAGAGTCCAGCCCTTAGTGACTTTATTCAACTAGCAAAGGTCTCCAGAATGTACTAATCAGACATAGTTTTATGAGACCATCTACATAATCACTGACATGCATAGCTTTGTTAATGTCAGCGATTGGTGTAACTAGGGTGGAACACAGGTATATATGAGGCTTTATACACTTCCTGTGTGTCCTTGTGTCACTGAGCTTGTCCATTCACATCAAGGATGGAGGTTTGGCGAATATGAGTTTTTTGTTTGGGAGTGATAAAATGGGATTATAGGCTCATACAAAAGACAAACTGTTTTTTGTTTCCTTTGTGGAAATGAGTATTTGCAAGTGCAAACATTTAATCCTTCAGGCCGAAATGGTCTGTTGGTCTCCGGCTGCTGTGCCATGTGCCTAGATGCTGAGCCTCCACCCCCCCACCACAGCTGATTTTTGTCCATCCTTCCAAGACATGTTCTGTGAGGTCTTCTTACTGCCACAAGATATCTAGGGACAAATTTCAAGAATTGACGCAACACAGTGCAGCAAGCCATATTGCTGCGTCAAAGGGCAGGAATGCGCCATATTTCCCAGTAAACAGGGTATTACTATTCTTTTCTCTGTACCGGTGCCCATTCGGCTGCCTAGCGCCAGTGCAGGAGCCCCTTCCCTGTGGTGAAAGGGGGCCTGCGTCGCAGGCAGAATTGTATTTTCCTGCACAAAAACAATCCTCAGAGCCATTTTCCTCTTTCTAAGAGTGCTGCACAATGCAGCAGAGGTGGAAAGAGGAAAAGACGTAAAGTAAATATATTTCTCCTTGTGGCTCTGATGGGGAGGCGTGCGATTCTGATTTATTCCCAGGTCTACCGGTGTTGGTAAATCTGGGAACGTTTCAGAATCCATGGGTGGATCGTGGAAACACCCACACTCCACCCACGGTACATCTCCTGGCTTTGAGCTGCCTTGCGTTACTCTGTATTTACCAAGCAAAGCAGAGCCACGCATGAGGGCCTTGCGCGGCTAGATAAATCTCATTTAGGTTTTGCGTCACGCTTGCGTCCCCTTGCATGGCGCAAGGGGACGCAAAGCCTTGATAAATATGTCCCTCAATGTAGAATCAGAAATCATCGATGCACACTCCACACCCTTCCCGCTCTGCGGAGAGGACTTGCCCCCATCAGGTAGATCGGGTATAATCACCGCATGGCCTGAGGGCCATTTGTGGCCCACATGACCTTTCCATGTGCCCCACCTGCAGCACTGAGCTGCTGCTTACTGGACTTAAGCATTAACATTCAGAAAATATTAAAGAATCAGGCTTTTATTTACAAGGAATGCCACCGCCATGGCGCTGCAACAGTTTTTAGAGCGGGGGATGCTGGTCCTAATATTACATCACAAAACAACGAAGGATTGTTAAAAATCTAAATGCTGTCTGAATAGTGACAATGTTAAGTGGCCCAAAGCCTTTCATCAGAAGAGTGGGGAGTGCCCAGTCCAACGGTATATTGTGACCTGCATTTTCACAAAGGTTTTTCTAAATGTTTTGTGTTGGAGTGATGCTGTTTCTAGGCAGCGGGCGCCTTCAAAATGGCCTTTTTGTGCAACAAATCACCAGAAGCAAGCTCTTCCCATCCTTGGTTGTGACTAGGGAAGAGCAAGCCACAATCAGTTTGACAAATGACCATGTTCTCTTTTATTTTTCCCTCTATATCTTTCAGACTTTCTCTCTTATCCGGTCATGTAAGTGAAGCCTTCTCTCTCTGGGTGTTTGTAATAATGTGTAAGGGCAGGCATGACTGGGGGCATTTTTACAGTCACTGAGCTTGCCGGAAAAAAGTGCATAATTGTAAATGTGCAATAAAAGTCCAGCATGTTCAGGCAAGAATAGGAGACCTTTTGGTAAGCTTTGTATCAGTGTTGCATTGTCACATATGTGCTAAAAATGTACCAGAACTCGTAATGCCTGCAGATGGTAAGAGCAACGTGTAGCTGGTGGGGTTGCTTGAAATGCCGCCTTGAAAGTATTCACAGGTTTAAGTACCACTCAAGAAGGCGCACATGTGCTTCACCCGAGCTCGTGTGAATGATGCCTTGGGGTCACAAATGCTGGAATGGAAGAAAGGGTGCTCCCCATTTTGACTGTTGTAATTAAGGCTCCCGTGAGCCTCTGAGCTGACGAGCTCGGGTGAAGCACCTGTGCGCCTTCTTGAGTGGTACTTAAACCTGTGAATACTTTCAAGGCGGCATTTCAAGCAACCCCACCAGCTACACGTTGCTCTTCGCTGATGACGGCCAAATAGCCAGAAACACGTGTCCGAAGATACGGCACTCGCCACACCAACTTATGGTGAAAAACTTTCAAAACTCTATTCAAATTCGTGCTAATGACTGCATTTACCATGATGCCTTGGGGTCACAAATGCTGGAATGGAAGACAGGGTGCTCCCCATTTTGACTGTTCCAATCACAGACTTAGTTACACTACTCTCCCTTGATGCTAGCAATTACATCCTACTCAAAGACCTGAACTTCTACCTGGAAGACCACAGCAACCTCAAGTCAAGGGCACTCATCCAAAGACCTTGGAAGCCTGGGGCTCCCCCAACAAATAAAGGGACCTACGCACTTCGCCAGACACCTCCTGGACCCTATTTTCACCAACTTCAACAACATCAGAGTAGACAAGCCCCCGCCAGTCCCCTGGTCAGACCTCACACCCGTCATGTTCAGCACCCCTATCCCAATCCAGAGCACACAGCCAACCACCAGACCACCCCGGCAAAACTGGAACAGCATCACTGACAAGGAGTAGAACACCGCTCTCAACACCCACTGACCAAAGTACATTAACAGCCATCCCAAAGCCATCAAGAATTTTAACAATTAGATCACCTCCTGCGCCGACTCCTTGGCCCCCCACAAGCACGGCAATACAACAAGATACAGACCACAGGCCAGTTGGTACAGGGAGGAACTCAAATTGATTAAACATACCGCCAAACAACTGAAGCGCAAATGGAAAATGAGCCAGGACAATACAAAAAGGAGCACGTTCAAATCCACGGTAGGACGCTACTACCAAATGATTCTTATCACCAAATGGACCAATCTGGCATACCACATGAGCATCAACACAAGCAAAGAAATCTTCGCTGTTGTGAAAGATTTCATCTCACCATTGGCTGCCTACAACTTGATCATCTCCGCGCAAAATCTCTGCAACAGTTTCAGTTTGTCAGCAAGAAAATCACTGCCATTTATAGCAACTTAAGCCCACAATCGGGCCAGGCAGACCTCACCAGATACCTCCTGATCTTATCCAAAGAACCAGTGCTAACCATCTAACCCATTATCATCCCACAAGAAACTAAAGCCACAATCAAGTCCATCCACTCAGGGGCCACACCGGAGGCAATCCCCATCCACACCTATCCAGAGCACTGCAAACTACCAGCACCCTGCTCACTCCCATTCTAAATGCCTCCACCTCTTTTGAGACCTTCCCTAATGGTGGAAAAATGTAACTGCCCTCCAAATGCTGAAGAAACCCCTTGTGGACCCATCAATGCTTGTAACGCCCGGGACATCTTGTTTGGGGTCAAGGGCAACAAGTTTTTATGTTTACTTTGTCCTTGGGACAAGTAGGCCCAACCCCCTGCAGCACAAACCCTTTGGCTGCCTGTTTACAGAGAGTGAAATTCTCTGCAGTTGAGGTAATGTGTTTCCAAAAGATAATGCTGTTTGAACTTGTATTTATGGTTCATTATTTGAAAGCCTTCATTATTAGGGTGAGTGCTGTAAATAAATGTTTTAAGGTCACACTTCACTACTGACGTTGGTTCCAGTACAAAAAAAAAAAAAACGTGTACACATATGTTTGAAAAGTTTAGGCTAAGTATAATGCTCCCAGAATGCTCTCTGATAATATGCAAATGAAGTGTCATTTAGTAAAATGTGTTGATGAATGCTAGTATTTCCCAAAAATATTTCTAATGGAAAATCAGTGTAACCATTTTCAACACGATTATGGGAAGCATGAAAATAAACAAACACTGACAAAGCCAACTGATCCAACATATTTTTATAAGTCTTTTAGTTTCATCAATGCGTGTCTTGTTTTGACATGGCTTTTGTAACACTTTATTGTTGTGGGAGCTACCAGGCCCTCAACATTGTAACAAACATTGGCAAAACCCCCCCAAAAAGTTTTTGAACTCTTAAAGCACACGTTGCCACCAGCGGCATAACAAAGCCCGCAGCCGCCCTCCAGGGGGCCCCTCCAGCACATCACCTGCCCTGGGTGAGTCTGGAGAGGGGGCTCCTCCATGTTCTTTGCAAAGGGGCACCCTCCAGTTTCGTTACGTCACCGATTGCCACTGTAGTTCCTGACACTGAACAAAACTACTTTGTGTGGCAATATGCTCCTTGTGGAAGAGCAGAATGCGATCACTCACAGTAAAGCCAGCCGAAAGAGAGAGAAATAGAAGTTTAATAAAAACAAAATGTCTTTGTTAACACCAGACCTAATTAGGGACCAAGACCCACATGTAGGTAGCTTTTTGCATGTCGCAAACAGTGACTTTCGCTGTTTGCGACATGCAAAAAGCACATTGCGATGCACAAACCCAGTTTTGCGATTCAGTAACCTGGTTACCGAATCACAAAACGGGTTTGCGACTCGCAATTAGTAAGGGGTGTTCCCTTCCTAATTGCAACTCGCAGTGCAATGTAGGATTGTTTTGTGACCGCGAACGCGGGCGCAAACCAATCGCAGTTTGCACCCATTTCAAATGGGTGCTAACACTTTCGCAAAAGGGAAGGGATCCCCATGGGACCCCTTCCCCATTGTGAATGTCACTGTAAACATTTTTTCAGA
This sequence comes from Pleurodeles waltl, assembly GCF_031143425.1. Lineage (NCBI taxonomy): Eukaryota > Metazoa > Chordata > Amphibia > Caudata > Salamandridae > Pleurodeles > Pleurodeles waltl. The sequence goes on from NC_090450.1 coordinate 10,089,619, forward strand.
GCAGGCAGCGGTCCTGGTCCTGCGGACCACTGCCTGCTCTGAAAAAATGAAACGAAAAAGTTTCTTTTTTCGTTTTTGTTATGCATCTCGTTTTCCTTTAAGGAAAACGGGCTGCATTACAAAAACAAACAAAAAAAACTGCTTTATTGAAAAGCAGTCACAGACATGGTGGCCTGCTGTCTCCAGCAGACCACCATTCGCGAGGGGGGTCGCAAATTGCGACCCACCTCATGATTATTCATGAGGTGGGCATTTGCAAAGCGCTTGCGAATCACAGATGGTGTCAAGGACACCATCCTACATTTGGATTTGCGACTCGCAATTTGCACGTCACAAATCTGAACCTACCTACATGTGGCCCCAAATTCTTAAAGAAAGTCACAAAAGTGCACCCATGGTATATGTCGTACCCCTTTAAAATATTTGTGAACTGTATTTTAGCATGGGTAAATACGATGTGTAGATTTGCTCATGTGAAAATCTATTGAGCATTTGCAAGTTAATTTTCCCTCCAGCCACTTTCTTCCCAACCCTGGAAGAAGTTCTAATTCTGCCATTGTCAGGAGTAAATGTCCAACCTTTCTTATTATGGAAAAATATTAGAGAGAAGCTGGTAAAAATCTTTAAAACATGCAGGTTAGTAGGTTTGCAGACTCAAAGGCATTCCAGCCCTGAAACTATTGCTTACTGCTTCCTCCAGCCCCAGTATGCAGATCTGCAGAAAGGTGGCAAAATAAGGAAATTGCTACAGTAGGGATTGAAACTCCAAGTATTCAAGCCCTACTATGGTAGTAGCCCTGGCATAATCAGAGAGGCTATTAATTGCTGCCATAATTTGTCGCCACACTACATGGCACCAAAGGGACAAGTAGATCTTTTTACAGGACAAGTAGATTTGAGAAGCAACCTGTCCCCTGGACAAGTAGATATTTTAATAAATTCCACACCCCTGCAAGAGCACACACTCCTATGGATCTGCTTCTTCCTGACTGGAAGGACCCAGTCAGCCCGGCACCATACACCTCATATGCCCACGACCTTATCTGCAGAGCTCCACAAGGATCCTCCCTCAGCCCAACCCTCTTCAACACACACAGACCCACTAGCCAGCATCATTTACTCTCACCACATCAAAGTCCTCTTTTACACTGTTGAGACACAACTCATTCTCTCCCTGTTGGAAAAAAAACACAGTACCTGCATCAAGTTGAATGTCTGCATCACCTGTGTAAAGCAGAACACTTGCAAGATTGAATTTGTTATCTTTGAAAAGAATACTTCACTGTGGGCCTCCACCTGGTGGCCAACATAGCTTGGACCGACATCCACCACCACCACCACCCACGCCAGGAACCTCAGGATCACCATCAACAGCAAACTTCACACAACCACCCAAGTTTGTGCCGTTACTGCCTCACCCTTCCATACCCTGAAGATGCTGAAGAAGATTTTCAAATGGCTCCCAATCAGCACCTGGAAAACCGTCGTGCACACCCTGGTCACAAGTAAGCAGGACTACAGGAACATAGCAGAAGTGTGATGACAGTCACCAAAGAAGTGTTCAGCAAAGGAAAGGGAGAACCATTGTTAGAGATGTGGCAGCTTAAATCATATGGACAATTCAAGGAATCGCCCAACTGTGAATAAGGTATGCTATAATTGTAAACACAAAGGACATATGAAAAAATGCCACTAAACATGTGAATTGTGTGACTGAAGGCTGGGAGTATAATGCAGGGGAATGTCATTTTATGTGTAAGCAAGGCGGTGGAAAGAAAAAGTGGCTACCTCGCTACGTTTTAATTATAGGTGGGCGAGTGTGAACACCAAGGTAGACTCACATGCATGGTGTACCATTGTATGGAAAGAATTATTCAAGGAATTGGGACCAGGCAAGAAATTGTTGCACACTGATATACCCTCGCGAGCATATATAGGCTATAAAATTAACATGGATGTTTATTATGGCAAATCTGGAATGTAAGAGGAGGAAAATAAGGGGAAAAGTGTATGTGACAACAGGAAGCGAGAAGATTTTGGAGTGGCCACATCAGAATAAGTTAGGAATATGGTTGAATCCAAAGCAAATCCTCCTGTGTATTCCTCCAGTGGTGATGGAGGTGACCAGAATGAAAGGTGTTTTTAATTTCTCGAGGTCTTTCTTTAATAATGAAATAGGGAGGTTACAGGATTTAAAGCACAAAATAACACTAACCTGATTACTATTTCAGTCAGGCAATATATCTGAAATATACTAGTGATTTACAGAAGTAAATTGAAGGAATTTGTAAGAAAGATATCATTGAACCCGTTGAAAGTTTGAAATTGTTCTTGCCTTACAGATTTCCCTGAAAACCTCAGATGACTTCAAATTTTACATATACTCGAGGTGGTTACGCGATGCTGCTTGGGTCACCACATTTGCACTTTCTATCCTCCAAAAATGCTTGCTTCTTTGTGTTGAATCATAGAAGTTATTAGTGCGTATTCTCAAGTTGGGAGGACAGTTCCAAAGAGTTTACTGCTTTCATAACACCATAAAGAGCATATCAGTACAAGAACATGTGGGTTGGCAGGTGTTTCTGCTAACTTTTGAAGGGTTATAGCTAAGGATCTGAAGGCCTGGAAGAGTCAGAGGGCTCCCTGAATGACATTTTAGTACTTGAAGGATGTTATTGGCAGCATTATAAAGAGTTGGTTAACAGTCCAACATAGCAATCTATATATTCGTTAAGCACGAAATGTAATATTTGGTACATAAAATCTCTGAAGAAGCGGAACCACACAAGAATAGCACCGGTGAGGCAATTCTTAAGCCACCTGAACTTGATTCAAAGCAATAGATAGATATTGTAATTTTGGGGTATTATTGAGTTTTACTCCAAATTCATAGAAAATTAGGCAAGTAAAGCGTTATTTCAGATGCTTAAAAATAATTGAGATTTGTTTGGGGTCAAAAGCAAAGAAAATGTTTTGAAATTACCAAAATAGAAATTGTACAGGCACCATGTTTATGGCCATTTGTGCTGGGGGAGGAGTGTGTAATATCATTTGATTCAAGTGGTCATGGGTTTGGTGCTGTGTTGCTGCAGAGGAACAAAGGGAAAGGGAATGAGTTCATATGCATTGAGGACATCATGCCCAGCGGAAAGGAATTACTCCACGATAGAACATGTGTAGTAGTCTATGTGCACTTGGGCTCTAGAACATTCGGACATGTATATGGGTGGCAAGAAGTTTGTGATTAAGACTGACCACAAACCGTTGGCGAACATGGTGGGTCCTAGCAGAGGTACAAGCTTGACTGACCTCCTTGTCATACTGGGTTCTACGTTGCAAGCTTACCATTGTGAAACTGAGCTTGTGCCTGGTAGGATGAACGGAAAGGTGACTGGTCGGTCTAAGTTGCCCTTGAATGTTCATGATGAAGGTGATGATGAGGGAAATGTGGAGTATGGGGTTTCATTCACTTACAAGGATGTTATGTTAACTAGCTTGTTGGTCTCTAGGCATGCACTGGTGAGTCACAAACATGTTGTATTCAGTTACATAACAAATGCCTGGAGACGAGCTAGGTTTTAAGTTGGGAGCAAAATACTAAAAGAAGACTCGAGGCATAGGTGGACAGGAGAGAATTCCAAAGACTCGCCGCTGAGCCATGAATGCGTTGAAGGTGTAGGGGATGTTGGCAGATGTGCCTTATACAGTAGATGAAAGGAAGTTAGGAGTATCTGGCAAAACAGTGGATGGTGAGAAGAACCTTAAAGGAGAGGGAGGAGCATGTAGCAAAAACAAGGCTGAACTAATGGTGAATAAGGGAGTCACCGTGAGGGGGGATAAGATCTTTCCACCCTGTAGGACTTTGCAGGGACATCAATGTAATGCCATGAGGGCCACAGCAGGATTTTAAGAACAAAGAAAAAGGGCAAAAGAGAATTTCCATTGACCTGGTAGTGATGCCATGGTTGATAGATGGATAAGAGTGTGTGAGGTTTGTTGTAGGACTTGTGAGTCAGCCTAAGCCTACTGTTCCCCAGCGGGTTGTGTGGAATTGCAGGATTGAACAATATAGGACGTTAGCCTTTGATTTGATGAGTTCTTTTCAAGTCTTTCCTCATAAAGAGTTGTACATGGTTGTTTTCACTGATTACTACGCTAAGTGACCAGAGGTGGGAAGGGTAGGAATTGTCACCACAGAGTCAGGTTCTTGGAGGATGTTTTTTGAAGAGAAGGCATACTAGAAGAGATCACTTCGGATATGGAGTGCAATTCGCATCACAGAAAATGTAAATGTTTATAAGAAGTTGTGAAATCAAGCATTCATGTGTGGCATTGTACCACCATAGGGCCAACAGTCAGGTAGAATGTGCTAATAGGGTGGTGAAGGAATGCATCAAGCTTGCTCTTAAGTCACTGACCTCCAAGACAAAGTTTGCTCAGGCTACTGTACTGTTGTACATAGTCACACCAAAGGTACAGACAGGAAATGTACCCCATTTGTGTTGTTGAGAGGACGAAAACCTGCCAGCGTGTGAGTTCAATGGTGGTTGATCAGTAGAAAGGAGAAAAAGACTCTGAAGTTGATGACATTAAAATGAAAAAGAGGGTCGGGTATCAAGAAAAACCGAGAGTAAATGTCAACCAGATAAAGGGCAACTAGGGAACCTGTTGGTCGAGCGTAAAAGTAGGTCAATATGTCAGGATTAAGAAATCCGGTTTAGTTGATAAGGGCATGCCTGTTGGTCAGATCTGCAGAAGGTAATAGAGGTTATAATTTATGCAGTCAGGTCGGGAGATGGGAGAGTTTGGAAACTTTGCAGAGTTTGACTGTATCAGGACAATTGCGATGGAGGTGTAGTGCATGCAGAGGACCAGAGGAATGTGGTGTTTTCTTTTATGTGGGAGTGGAGATGGGGCTGGTGGTGGCAATGGTACTCACTCAGAGCCTTCTTATAATGGTGGCACTAAACCTACTTGCTGTTTAGTGCAATCTAGTTCCGAGTGTGAGTCTGCTCGTTTGATACAATCTGAGTTCCAGAATTCAGAGTAGAAGGTGTGTACTGCAGGAGTTTGTGTTGTGTGTTTGTTGAGTGTGTTTGTAGAATTGTGGTTTTCTGTGCACGTGTGTTTTTAGTGGAATATATGGAATGTAGCTATGGAATTGTGAGCTAAGTGGATGCTAGAAGGTGGAGGTTGTATGGAATAGGGCCAGGTGATGATAGGGACACTGAAGTCCAGCGGTGGCTTTGACGCTCCAATGTTGATCAGTTATTCTCAATAAATATCTCAGTTCTGGATACCTGTGTAAGTTTTTCATCCATGCTACACTAACGTCTCAACTCTTACATACATGCATTCAAATATATATACATAGATAGATAAATAAATATCTCAAAACATTGGTGACTTTTGTAAAAGTGAATATATTTTGTTGGGAATGCACATTTCTGAAATGTTGTATGATTGTAACACTATAGACTTTATACTGAATGACTGTGTGGTGCCTTAATCAGGGTGAACATTTTGGATGATAAATAATGTTGCAAATATGTTGCCAAAACGGGGTGAGAAACTGCTGAGGAGGAGGAACCCAAAGCAGGGAGCATTTTTACTGGAACCTTGATAGAATGAGAACCGTACGTTCATTTTTTAAATAAAGATTTTATTATTGAAAAGGATTTTGATACGTTTTTTATGATATTGCCTTTCTCTCAACAAACTAAAACGAGAGAATAAGTCAGAGGATTAAAACAAAGCAACTAGTCCAAAAAGTAAAAAATAATAATAAAAAATAAAAAATAAAGGGGCAAGGCTGCTCCATGTTAACAATTCAACCGAGGGAGCCAAGAACCAAGAGGGTGAGTACGGGGTGGAGAGCTGCGCTGTGGGTCTCAATGTTCACATGACCTGGAGGAAGTTTTTTACTTTTTTTTTTTTTTTAAACAAAACAAAAGTACCATTCCTATAAATATAGACAAAAGGAAGGATGCAATGTTTGTGGGACCTTAATATCGAAGATATAATACTGAGAACCAAAATACTGACAAGGGTGTATTGATTTCCCATACCTAAATACACATATATGTACCTAGAAGATATTTTTTATACATATAAGCATAAATCTTCAAGGTGCATAGATGTGGGCTTGAGTACTCTAAAAATATATTTGACTAAATACATCAATATTTTTGTCCCCGCTGTTTTGGATATGATATTAAGGTATCACAATATTCCCTACCCAATACTCCAAACAACAAACATTTTTGCAGATCAGTGCATTTTTATAACATCCCCTCAGCCCAGAGTGAGAATGTTGTCAACTAGTTTTCAAAGCTTCACAATACTGTACAGGGCAGGTCTGAATCTAGGAATCTTTGTTGCAGAATGATTGCAGCTGTTCTTCCTGCTGGGCTGGCTCGGCTACTCATGCAGCCACCACTCCCTAGGACAAGGAAATGTGTTCATTTGTGCACCTGCCATGCCTGAGATGAAGAAGTCTGGAACAACTGTACATGTCAGTGCATCTTCAATCAATCAATCAATCAATAATTTATAAAGCGCGCTATGTACCCGTTAGGGTTTCGAGGCGCTGGGGGGGGGGGGGGAAGGGGTGGGGGGGTGCTGCTATCGTTCAAAGAGCCATGTCTTGAGGAGTCTCCTGAAGGTGAGGAGGTCCTGGGTCTGGCGCAGTGAGGTCGGGAGTGAGTTCCAGGTTTTGGCGGCGAGGTAGGAGAAGGATCTGCCGCCAGAGGTCTTGCGTTGGATTCAGGGGACGATGGCGAGGGCAAGGTTGGCAGAGCGTAGTTGACGTGAGGGAACGTAGAAGTTGAGTCTGGTGTTCAGGTAGGTAGGTCCGGTGTCGTGTAGAGCCTTGTGTGCGTGGGTGAGGAGTTTAAAGGTGATCCTCTTGTCCACGGGGAGCCAGTGGAGGTCCCTCAGGTGAGGGGAGATGTGACATCGGCGGGGTATGTCGAGGATCAGGCAGGCGGATGCGTTCTGGATGCGTTGGAGTCGTTTGATGTCTTTTGTTGGGATGCCTGTAGAGGAGAGGTTCATGGGGGGCTCCCTCTATTCCAGTTATAGACCAGCCTCTGGCTCCACACAGAGCCTGAAAATCTGATTTTCTTGATGACATATTTGGGGGAAGCCACACGCGATGTCAGCCACTGAGGAGGGGGTGCTAACGCCATACTTGCTAGCGAACTCCTGCGCTATGAGATATCTCGATAAGCTATCTGACAATAGCGAAGCTTCTAAGGTTTCTAGATCATGTTGGGAAGAAATGCTAGTGAAAGGAGGTGGGCAAGCAAAGCTGAAGCCATGATAATAGATTTTAAAAAAATGCTTTCTCTTTGGGGCACAATTGATACTTGGTCCATTTTACCCAGTAAATAAGCTTTGAGAGAATCTCTGGGAAAGGCTGGTGGTTCTTTGGACCTGGCCTATTTGAAGGAGAAACCCTCGATCTGCTTTACACTTTTTATTTAGGTTAATATTATATTGTAATTTATTTACTGTTTTAGAATGTTTTATGGACGTGTCCCAATCTTTTTTCTACCTATGTAACTCCATACTACACCAGTGCTAGGCAGCTATACCCGATTACTTGTCGTCACCCACTGAGATGGTGCCAGGAACTCCTTTTATGAAGGGAGTGTGTGTTTGTGTTGTAGACCGTACACAACAGCGACAGTATAATTAGCAGTGTGGCATCCGCCCACCACATGGGAAGCAGCTACCGTGGGAACTAAGCTTTATTAGAAAGTTACACAAGAATATGTGTGCACAGACTTCTTCAAAAAGACTAGACCGGTGACTGCATTATGTCAGGATGTGTCAGGATGTTAGATAAAGTCATTGGGTCAGATTTACTAAGGGTTTGCTCCAGGTCAAAGACACGCAAAGTGACACCTCTCTTGCAGGGAACTTCCTTTCCAGTGCTAAATGCAATTTGTGTAGGAAAGGTGCCCTTTCTTCAGGACAGAGAGCACTTCGTGTTGCCCTGTGCCATGTTGTGGCAAGAGGGTGTCACCAGGGTGTAACTGGGGCGGTTGAGCTTTTGACACAAAGCCTGATTTATGAAGATAGCCAGGTCGGGCCTTACATAGAAAAAATCTCCTCCTTGAAGCAGGCACAGTCAAGGGGAAATGTTTTCATTTCTCCAAAGATTTCACACATGCAACGAGTGGATTATGGCAGAATGTATCTGAGCATAGAATTTTGGATTTGAAGGCTCTGTTTCCAGCACAGATCCTACACCGAACAGGAAACACACATCTCTGTACCTCAGTGCAAAAGTATGTGTTGCATAAGAGCAAATGGGGTGACAGCTGCAGCCGGCCACCTTTACTAAAGATGGCTCTGCGCGGCTTTCCCCCCTTGCGCAAAGCATCTATGGTTCCTGTGGTGCGCACAAAAATAATAAATCTGCTCCTCTGAGTTTAAACTCAGAGTACACTTAGTTTGATCAGCAGCGGCTGCCACTAAACGGGGTGGCGGGGCGCGACAGGACGGGGGCAGGGGTTCATAAAAAAGAAATACATTTAAAAAAAAAAAAAAAACACTTACCTTCGAGGGAAGATGCATTCATCTCCCCTCCGTCCTCTTCCTGTTCCCGGGTGCACACAGGCTCCCAGCCAATCACAACGCTGCTGTCACCAAACAGAGATGCGCACAATGTGGTGCAAAACCCCTCCTATAGCCCTCCTCCGGCCCCGTCGCTCCAGTCCGGTCCCACCCCGCCCCGTACTCAAAGGAAAAAGAAAACGATAATAGCGTACATTGTCATTTTATTTTTCCTTTTTTGAAAATCCAGTGGGGTGACGCACATCCACCTTAGCGGAGGAGCCGCCCCAGAGTTTGCTAGTGTAACCTGTACATCAGATGCTCATTCAAAGAGTTGCGTAGTCATTTGCTTTGCAAAAAAAGTGAGCAAAAATAAAATATATTAAAGCAGGACACTGGGTGGGGGGGTCGGAGTTGTCACCATGTCGGATTGTAGTGGTAGTCGTAGCCTAAAGGCAGTGGTAGTGTCATAAGTAGGGGTGGAATGAGTATAGTATTGTAAGCTTATAAGGCATAAACAAGATCTGAAGGCCTCTCCTGAGGCACAAGGGAGAGTCGTTAACAAGGGAGGGGACCATTAACAAATGGGGTCCCCCGGGACAGAAGCACTACAGAGCGATGAGAACTTCTACCCAGTAAGGGTAGAATGTTTTAAATTACATAGTAAGAGGCTTAAAGACCAGAACTGCAATGTAGCAGCCGAATGTTAATATCTGTTACTTTAACCCGCCGCCAGGGCTGTACGGTTGTTAAAGCCCCTCCCTGATCAGCCCAGGCCCATCCTGGAAGAGCGGCATTTATTAAGTGGTATTCCATGATGCAGAAGGGCATTATTGCTAATTTATGATTTCTACCTACAGCACATTAAGGCCCTCATTACAACTCTGGCGGTCGGTGTTAAAGCGGCGGTAATACCACCAACAGGCCGGCGGTAAAAAAAAAAGGGATTTTGACCATGGAGGTTACCGCCATCCAAAACCGCCACTTTAACACACCAACCGCCAGGGTGGTAACAGCCGCTGGGCTGGAGACTTCAGTCTCCAGCCCGGCGGCCGTGACAATCCCACCCTCAGGATTACGACCCGGCCTACCGCCATGGTTATCGTGCCAATCCTACTGCCACGAAAACCATGGCGGTAGGCACTATCAGTGCCAGGAAATGCCTTCCCTGGCACTGATAAGGGTCTCCCCTGCCCCTCTCCCCAGAGTCCTCCCCCACCCTCTCCTACCCCACGCACATATAACACCCACACGCGCACCCATATAAACACATGCACACATGCATACCCACTTCCACCCACGCATGCAGACATACATACCAACACACTGCAACACACACCAACACACCTTTTCACACACATGCATTCACAACACACAACACTCACTCATTCACGCATGCATCCTACGTGACTCACACCCGCATGCACGCATTCCAAAACATACACCCTCCTCCCCCCACATACACCCCCCCTCTCCAGTCGGAGGACCCAACTTACCTGCTTGCAGGGGGTCCTCCGGCTGGAGACGGTCCGCAGTGCTGCTGTCAGCAGCAGCATCCGCCAGCAGAACACCGCCAGGCCGTATCATTCCTCATGATACGGTCGGCGGTGTTTTGCTGGCGTGACGGTGCTGCTGTCAGCAGCGCCGCCTTACCGCAGTCCGCCGCCATGACTGTCAACGGTGTTCCGACAGATTTCTGGCAGTATACCGCCGGCGGTCATAATACACGTTGCTGGCTGGTAGCCACGGCGGCAGTAGGCGGTCAATACCTCAAATCTTGTAATGAGGGCCTAAGTGTTCTAAATTATATAGTGGGAAAAAGAAATACAGATGTTGAAATGTTGAAGCAAACGATCTGTATCAGTCATCACTTGCTCTCTGTCACTCAACTGGCTGCAGTGAGTCTTATGATCGTTAAAGGCTCAGTTACAGGGCTATAGGCTGAATCCAGGGACAAAGGCTTTTAAAGAGGGAGAGGACCTTTAATAACAGGTGTAGCCCAAAGTAAAATATTTAATGCCCCACACTGAGGATAGGTTGTTCTAAATTAAAAATGGAGACACAGAAAGACAAACAGTGAAATGTTGGTGCAGATGGTCTAATCAAGACTGATTTGCATATGGCTGGGTCCACACTGGGGCGACGTGGCGAGCAAAATAACGATGGATTAAACCCAGATCTGTGACTGGGGGTGAGTGTTTGAAAAGTTTCAACACTCCGTCCATCATTTTATATTGTTTTGTGATGTTGCTTTGTGCGCCCTAAGTGGCAGGGGTATGCCCAGACGTGGGTTCCTTGCTCGCTGCGCCGCTGGTGAAGGGTGATACCCTGAAACCGGTCCCAGGATGCTTGTTTCCTGTCCAGGGAGGACCTGGCCTAGCAGTTCGGGCTGGACTGTTCCTATGGGGAACAGGGTCAAGACTGATTTGCATATGGCTGGGTCCATCATTTTATTTTGTTTTGTGATGTTGCAGATGGTCTATCCCAGCCATTATTGGCCCACTCCACTGTCTTCACAGATGCTCTCAACATTGCAATGTTCTAATCCAGCGATATTATTCGAAGGGAGGGCATTCACACTCTGTATCAACATGAACCTGTACTGCTTAATGCACTGCTCAGTTTGAGATCCAGATCTTGTTGCCATACCAAATGAAGACCTGTCTTACGGATGCTGCTGCTAGAAGCCCATCTTTTCCCTCTTCCCAACCCATGTCCACAATCCTGCAGATACACTGTCTCTCTGCACCCTCATCTGTGGACAAACCCTTCTGGCTTCCGTGATCACCTTGCACAGGTGAGGCAGATTAGCACACTCTACAAAACAGTCACCATTTTGAGACATACACAAGAAGCACCACATCCATCCTGTTACACTTCTTAACTGAGACTGCTGTTTTGGTTACCCCTTTCCCTTGTAATGCAGTCATTTGTTGCACTCTGGCACCCCCTTGTGGCCGTTTGTGGGGTTTCTGTAAGGCAGTTGGCTGCAATGGCCTTATTGTACCACCAGTGTTAATTTAACTCTCCTAGGCATTGTCACCAACAGGGGTGATAGTGAAATCCCTCCCTCAGCCTTACCCTTGCTCACGTCTTCAGTGAGGCTGGGAATCTCCTGTGTGCCTCAAAAATAACATTTAAAGAACAATCAACAGAAAGACTAATAAAATAAAATTGCATGTTTTCTTTTTTTGTTCTAATTCTTGATGCAGTTATGGTGCATGAAGCACAAGTGGCACAACATAAAAGACAGACCATGTTCTCCTCCACAAGGTAGAAGCGTGAAAGGGTTAAATACTCGACTATTCTATAAAGTTTCTGGCCCAGGGGGGCTGTCATGTGTATCACAAATTCAAAGATTATCTGGCACTGCTGATGACAGCCCTTGCGGCAGATGCAAGCATGTAAATTATTAAATGTGACAGCTGCGCTGATTTAAGGTGTGATCGGCTGCGTTAACCATCCCTTGAGAAAGCTCCGCCCACCCACCAGGCAAAGTCAATCTGAGTTAGTGGTGAAATTCACAATGTAAAATTGAATTACAAATTGATGATGAGTACTGATGCAGTATCCCCCTCTTGAGATTAAGGATACTGGGGGTGACGATAATTTCAGAATGCTGGAACCCTGCAGTTTTCCCAGTTGTTCCCTGGTAGTACCCTGGGAAATGGGGAAATAACGCAGGAATTTCCATTACAGCTTCCAATTCCCACAGGAATCTGCTGTTTCCTAGCAATTCCCACCCTTCCCCACCTTGGGAATTTCACGCGCTTTTAGTTGGTGAAATGTCTAGGGTCTGTGGTGGGGGGAGGGAGACATCCTAAATGCCCTATTCACACATCTTCATTTTACATTTTAAACAGAAACTTTTTTTCAGACGAACTGGAAATTGTGTATCCCTTGGATTGAGCACCCAAGTGGGCGTCTCCCACATACCGGTGGGAGGGTCTGGTGCAGTTGTTAATTTGTAAATAAAACGTGCCTGTGCCCAGAGCTGTTCTCTGAAACTCTCAGCTCCTGCAATGAAATGTCCGAGCACAGAATACCGAGGCAGCGTAATCCTGAGACGTTTCGGTCCTCTTCAATCCATTTACAGCCACTCCCTGCCCCTTCAGCTCACTCTTGCTGCTTTCTGCTTTCTCCCTTTGTGATGTTTTTTCATCTTTCCCTTCCTCCGTATTTCCCATATGTGTCTTTTGCTTGCAGTGAATGCCTGATGCAAATAAAATAAGTGCCAGTCCCCAAAAATTAGGGGCGGGCAGCGAGCTCCGCTCTGCTGGTAGAGCTAATGGAGTTTTTGGCGTTCTGCTTGGAGCACAGAGTTCACCCAAAAGCTCCACTAGCCCTGTCAGCGGAGTGGAGTTCACAGCGTGCAGACTGAAGCCCATAAGTGTGCTGCAGTGCGCACTCTCAGCCTGACGTTGGCGCAGCAGCATGGAGCTGCTGCTGGCACCAGCTCTGGACCAGATCCTCCAGGCCTCCCTCCGCCAGCAGCCCGGGCTGGGCCCAGGAGCAGGGGGCAGAGGGAGGCAGAGCGCCTGGCCACCACAAGGAAGGCACAGGTGAGTCCTAATTTTTTTTAATTTTTCGTTCATATAAACACATGTGCACAAGAGGCCTGAAACAGCAGCTCACTGCCTACAGCCCTGGCCTAATCTCTTGTGCACCGGCCTGCCCAGGCCTCTTGTGCACCGGCCTGCCCCATGTGCAGTGCACAAGCAACAGGTCGCTGCACAAGAGGCCTTAAACAGCAGCATTCACTGCCTACAGCCCTGGCCTGAATTCAGGTCAGGGCCGTAGGTAGCAAAAGAAAGCTGCCATTTCAGGCCTCTTGTGCACCGACCTGTCGGTTGTGCACTGCACATGGGACAGGCCAGTGCACAAGAGGCCTGAAATGGAAGCTTTCCCTGCCTACAGCCCTCTCCTAAGTGCGCCCAATCTCAGAAGCGCTAAGCAGGTTTGGGCCTGGCTAACCCCCGACCCTGCTAGGCTTCTGAGATCGGGCACATTCAGGAGAGGGAGCCACTCCGTGGCACACAGAACTCCGCATCAGCTGAATTCAACAGAGTTTTTTTTTCCAACGCAGTGGAACTCTGTCAATTCCGCCCAGGCCTACCAAAAATAAGTGCCAGTGCCCCTCCCACCCAAAACACCGGCTCAAATTAAGCACTGGTCTGGTGCAAAGGCCCTAAAGCTATAACAACCCAATTGAGCCTAGCACCTTCATGGGGTTCTGACAAAAAAAAGTTTTAGAGGAGAAAAATTGGATAGAGTAACATACTGATGGGGAAATAGAGTGTATGCAGGGAAGAGTTCATTAGATATAAACGGGGTAGAGGTAATATGGTATAGGAGAGTGTTTTCCAGGGTATAGGAATTCAAGGTACTGGGGTATTGGTAGGGGAAGGGGTGCTAGCATGCTAGCAAGTGTGAAGAACTAAGGTATATGTAGAGGTAAGATACAGGTATCATACATGGCAACACACCCGATTCAGGTGGGATACTCCAGATTTTTTTCAGCCAAAATAGGCTCTGCTTCAATGTAAGTCAGTAGGGAAAATACATTGCCCCGATATTGTTTCAAATCTCCCACTTCCCAGGTTTGAAATTTTGGTATGTTTGAGGTATGGCTAAAAGTACTCTGGAATAGGTAGAGCTAATTATAGTAGGGGACGGGTATAAAAAGGGGTATTGAAAGAGGCAGATGTACAAGAGAAGTGGTTCTTAACCTGTGGTCCAGGGGATCTTGAGGGTCCATGAAGCCTATTCAGGGGACCGCGGCTGCTTAGAAAATTAAATACTATTAGCCAATCAATAAAGTGTATATAAATGAAGCAAAACGTAAAGTTGACATTTTTAAAACATTCTTGAATCGTGAAGGACTTTGAAATTTGAGGGTAAAAATTACGTTAGTACCCTCAGATTGATTTGTGGGAGCAGGTGCTTCAGACAGTGTTGATTGTTTTGCAGATCAAGGGCCACATGTACGAACTTCAGGTTTTGCGAGTCGCAATTTGCGAGTTGCAAAACCTGATGTACAACAGTGTCAAGGACACTGTTTGCGATTCCCAGTGGGGTCACAAATGACCTACCACCTCATGAATATTCATGAGCTAGGGCGCAATTTGCGACCCCATTGGTAATGGCCGCCCTCACAGGGATGGTGGCCTGCTAGAGACAGCAGACCACCATGTCTGTGACTGCTTTTAAATAAAGCAGTTTTTTTGTTTGAAATACAGCCTGTTTTCCCTAAAGGTAAACGAGGTGCATTCCAAAAGCAAAAAATTAAAAGTTTTATTTTCATTTTTTCAGAACAGGCAGTGGTCCATAGGACGAAAATATTTTTTCAGAGCAGGCAGTGGTCCTTTGGACCACTGCTTGCTCTGAAAAAATATTTTCGCAGCCATTCACAAAGGGGAAGGGGTTCCATAGGGACCCCTTCCCGTTTGCGAATGGGTTAGCACCAGTTTGAAACTGGTGCTAACTGAGATTGTTTTGCGACCGCATTTGCGGTCACAAAACAATCATATATGGGACTGCGACTCGCAATTAGGAAGGGAACATGCATTCCTAATTGTGACTCGCAAACCCTTTTTGCGATTCAGTAAATAATTACCTAATCACAAAAATGGGTCTGCACATCCCAAATAGCATTTTGCACATTGCAAACGGCCCGATTCGACATCTGCGACGTGGAAAATGCTTTGTACATCTGGTCCTAAGTCACTGAAAAAGCTTAGACCAGCGTCCTCAGTTTGCAGTAATGATTCAGTGGGGGTCCTCGGGTCCAGTTAGTGATGAAGTGTGGGTCTACAGAAGTCAAAAGGTTAGCAACCACTGTACTAGAGTATAGACAGGGGAAGAGGTAGACATGGTAACTGGTTATAGCCCGTTGTTGAGGTACGAGTTATTAATACGTACTATGGTATTGTGTTGGGTGCCGCGTGAAAGGTGGGAATAGTCACAGTTTAAAAGCCATGGGCCCTATTTAGAGTCTGGAAGACAGTATATCCTGCCACAATCACGGCAACTGTTCCATCCACGTATTACAAGTGCATTACGGCCTATGGCGCCTTTAATACAGTCGATGAGATATCTGCCACGTTTTGACAGTTTCCTGTCCGTCAAACTCCAAATAAGGCCCTTTTGTATTGTAATCGCTGCTTTCTGTGTTTACTGTGAACCTCAGTACAAGGAGCATTGAGTAAGAAAAACTTGATGGATGAAAAGAAACAAAAAGCAAGGAGCAAAATGGGGACCGGATAATGCGTAATCTGTATAACTTTCATTTCAGCATCCTGTCTCTTCCAAGTAGAGTCTCTGCCATAACAAATTAATGAGAATCTACCTAGAAAGGTCAGGAGGCAGAAGTGGAATGCGGAAAATAAAGGTAGATGTTATGTGAATTTTGGGAACTGGTAGGGCTTGTGAGAAGGTATACCTAGAATTGTTTTACCTGCCTTTTATAAGTACATTCTTTTATTGTGTACATTTTTAAAATTCAAAACAATAACAACAGGTAAATCAACCCCCACCTCACCATCAAAATCATAAAACTTTTGCTGAGTTAAAAGGGGAGGAAAGGATCAAATATGTACATATGCAAGCTATTTAAAAATTCTAAAACTCAACCTAAATATTACTACATAAAAATGGGCAGCAGAATGATTATTACAGTGCATGCATAAACTAGGAAGTGAACTCACAGCTCAACCTCTCTGGTTTTGGCCGTCAGTGGATTTGAGCCTCTCACAGGCTAGACCCAGAATTCCGATAGGTTCCTGATGAAGACATTGGTTTGTGCACTGAAACATGCCATAATGGTTTCTTCTACACTTCACAATGAAAGCTTCCTAAAAGGTGGCAATACATCTTTCCTACCAATGTCGTTCAAACCTGGACTAGGACAAACTATGCTCTAAACTTTCCTTAGGATAGTTATAGACCCCGCATTCGATATCAGAGGAGGTCAAGTTCTAAAAACTTTCTTAGTGTTTCAGGAACATGTGAAGTAAATGAAATCGAATCTAAAGTTTTAGCTTGTAAGTTAGTACCAATATATTGTTGACTACGCTGAAAATGAGATTCCATGTGATATCGTGTTTTTACTCTTGATACTTTCAGTAAATCTTTCATTCGAAATTACTCCAGCAGACTTTCCTTATAAAATTCTTGCGGCTGAGTTTTGGCATTTTCAGGAGATCCTCCACCAGTAAGTTAGGCTCCTTAAGTCCAACAATGATGAAGGTAGAGGCAGGAGGAAAGCCCTTCTTGGAATTCTGCACCAGCTCTTGATGGATCTTGTTCCTGCATCAAATTAATTAGATGTGGCACATTCACAGAAATAATTAATTTTGGGGTCAATTAAATGGGCTGAATTAATAGAAGCTAGAAATTAAGTCGAATCACTGCCTGCAGGGCTGAGCTGCGAAGATTAAATAAAAGTTGAACTTTTTAATGAAGATTATTTCCAGTTTGTCCAGCTTCTTCTCACAGGGAACTGATGAGGCATACGACAAAAATGGAACTAGTTAGGCACTTAAATCAGTGGAGGCGGCCGGAGAGCCCTCTCACCGTATACTTGTGTACACACATTTAGGGATTTCATCACCGTTGATGCCTTGGATGTTAATTTGTCCAAATGCTGTACTGCAGATAATTATTTTGTATCCACACAGAATCCCAGATGATAGTAAGAATTTGCACTTTCCACCGTTTGTTGACCTAGTTACCAACTACTTTTCCAGGATAGTATTTTTGTCTTTTACTTTTCTGAATAAGGCTCTTAATGTTTATCTTTCTGCCCCATCCTGATGTAACAAGAATGAGTATTCAGTACCAATTGAACTCTAAAACAGTGTATTGAGGATGGAAAGCTCACTTCAGAGCACTGTTTATGGAACTGGTATAGCTGCTTGAATGTTTATTATGATTTTGTATCTTTTTCCTGTTTGTATTTGGCACTTCTCTCCATCAGGCATCTTCCTGTCACTTATTCTACTGTCAAGACAGATAGGGTGGCTTCTGAAAGGCACCGTCCATACTCTAGGAAGGTCAACTATCAAACCTGCAACCAGCTGATAACAGGTTGAGGCGCAAACGCCCCCTGTTGGTTCATGAATTGACTCCTGGGGTCTCAGGGGGCTATCCGGGTGACACTGGGACATCTGGATAACTGGGGGAGGGGTACTCTCTGAAGGGAAAGTGACTGTCAGAAAATAGGTAAACTCATACAATTAAGTATCAGAAAGCTGAAAAAGAAGGAAGGACAGAAGCTGAGGACTGGGGCATGTGCTCATGATACTAAAAGCCTGCAGAAGAAAACTCTAAGATACGAACTAGAACAAGGGGTACAAGGGAGGGAATAGACAAACTATCATAGATGGTCGTTTGTACACTCCCTGGATAGTGATCTCACTGTCAGGTGAGGAGCTCTTACAAGGAACAAGGCGCAGAGTGATCTCAGAGTTCAGGGACACACCCAGCAACTCCTAGGGTGAATGAGCGCTGGGTGGTTCTCTGAGCCAGAGGCACAAGTCTCAGAATCTAACTGGCATCCCTGGCACCAATGACAATCAAGATTATAATATAAACACACAGGATGACAAGGGGGGACAGGGGAGGGAGCACAGACACAGGAACTGGGCTCAGGGAATGCAGGATTGGAATCAAGGTCAGGTTCAGGGCTGGAACACACAGAAGATGAGGCAGGGAATTTACATGTAGTAGGCCAGACCAAGAAGAGTGGAGACAAGACTTGGAATAATGACTGTCACAAAGCAGAGAGGCAGGATAACAAGAGATAGAAACAGAACCAAAAGACACGCTTAGAAAAACAGCATCAGGGACGAGAAGGGGAACTAAACAACAAAGTCAGTCGCAGGCGGCTGCACTCTGAACTCACCAGGCCAAGATAGCCTGAGGCCCAAGGGAGGAGCAGAGGTGCGGGGTGTCACCCAGGCGCAAACACTAAACGATATACAAGGAATCGGGGAACCACCAATGAAGGGAAGGCTGAGCTGTGGCTTGTAAATGTGAAGACTGGAAAAACCCGGAGGCAAAATACAGGTAACTGGAAACCAGGGAATGGAGTGCAGATCAGAGTCAAGAAAGAGAAAAGTCCAAAAGACAGATCTAAAAGTGTCAGAATGACCGTAGAATCCAGGAACAAACTAGTGAACACACAATCACCACCAGGAAGTGATCTAGGAGGGTTTCAATTCACAAAGGTGCACCTACAGGCGGGATTGTAGAATCATGAGATGGTGTTATTGTCTATTGTGCATCGCCAGAGACTCAGAGTGATAAATTGTTGAACGAGTATCTTGATCATAGTCAAAGCCACTTTGGGTTGGTCTGGGAGATACTAGGCTCATTGGGGCTCCTTTGTGGTTAAGGCATCTTTGCAGATTCTTTTGGCTCATGTTGCATTTTGGAGAGTTCCGTTTCTTAGTGACTGTGCAAGGGTGGTTGAAACGCTCAGCGGAAAGCACTATCTTTTCAAAGGTGGTTTCATTGGTTACAAACGATGACATAAGCATAAAATTCTATGTAATGCCTTAAGATTGTTTAGAAGTATGCTTGATCAAATTGTTTACCTAAATAGTGCATTGTGTGACCTCCGTGTTATTCGTCTTCGTATGGCTTGACATACACTACTTAGTTCAAACATTTAGCTACATAGACCAGTTGTATCGAGAGAATTCAAACAACCTTCTTCAGAAGAGGACTTTATGAAGAGTTGAGTCCAATAGATAACTCGTGCTGACACTTTTCCTGCATTTATGATTTAATTTTGCAGGTAGACACTAGATTATGAGAAAGGTGGATGGAGGAGGAAAGGCGAGACCTCCAAGAACTTTCCCCTTGTACTTTTTTTGGTTTACAAACCCAATTTGACCACTAATGATGGCGCTTCTTTCAAACTGGTGAAGAATCCTATGTACAACTGAAGTACTGGGGAGAATGTTTCTGATGATAGAGGGTAAAATATGTTGCCTTAAATTGTGTCAATATTGTGGTGAGGAACTACGCATTGTCTATGCGTCTTGTAAGAACAATGGAAATTGCTCTATATAAAGTGGGTTATAGCAGTGCAGTTGCCCCACCTGCTCTCTTCTTCCGACGAGTTGCTGTTCCTTGCAGGTGTTAACTCTCTTTGATTCAGAAGCTTTGACGTGTGTGTGTGGCTCAAGCCGGGATTGGGCAGAAGTCCATGGATCCTATGAAGATCGTGGAAGAGGTTGGCTTATGGTGCAATAGGACATTCGTCGACATAGAGAAATAGTTGATTTGATCTCACTGCTTCGCACCCCTCGATATTTCAATATCTTGCCGTGTACAACATAATCTGCACGTTGACTGTATTGATCCGTAGTTACAAGTTGATGCTTTTCCACCAGTATTGATTGCCACTGTCAGGTCCTTAAGTCCCCTTTGAAGTTGTGAAGAAAGAAATTGGTCCAAGATCTGAAATTATAAATAAACTTACAGGTATTGATCAATGTTGTTCACTTCCCTACTTTGTTTGCTCATGCACTTATAGGCCAGTATAAATTGAATATTGGATAAGCGGCAACCTAACTCAAGGTAGCAGGGGGTCACTTGACATTGGACATATTTTATCATAGAAGGGGCTCTTAACCACAAGGTGATGTACGCAGAACCGCAGGAGGGTGTGGGGCGATCTGTCTCTCTAACCATATTACAAAGACCAGGATGAGATGTGGGGACTAAATGGAGAAGTGATAGTACACTGCATTTGTTGCTAAACATAACACTTGTTTACATTATGCATATGTGTGATTTGTGAGAGACAAAGGTGGACTATTTACAATTAGACAAAGTTGTGAACAGCCAACCCCGCTTCCAGACCTCGGACCTCTGTGCGTCCTCGGGCATCTTGTACACTATGTCATCCTATGCACACCTGCAGGCAGATATCCCCTGCAGAGCAGTCATTACTCCTACTTCAGGAGTATCATTCTGATGCATAAGGCATTTCATCCCTACCTGTGCGGGTGGCGGGCACTGCCATCAGTATCAATCAATCAATCAGTTTTTATAAAGCGCAACTATTCACCCATGGGGTCTCAAAGCGCAGTAGAAACAAGAGAGGAGGGGCACAGAAAACGAAAGGACATGATGGACAGGGCGAGATATAAACTACAGGTGAAAGGACAACCAGCAACAGAAAAACTAAAACTGAACAGGCTAAGAAAAGAGATCAAAAGAAACTGAAGGTAAAGAACTGAGTTACAAAAAAATTGCAAAAATGTGAGGAAGTCAGCAATATACCAGTAATGAACGAAAACGGCAGACAACACCTAGGTGCTAAGAGACAAAAGGTGTTGCAAAGCTAGACTAATGACAGATTCTGCACTACACACTCGCTAATTAACCAAAACAATAAAACAAAAGGAAGAGAGCTAACTGGAAGAGAAAATGGAATAAAAGTAACAGTACAACATGGGAACTAAACCAGCAGAAAAATGAGGGGAAACAATTGAAACAAAAGCCTGGAAACAACAAGGACCAAGTTCTTTAAAACGAGACAAGCAGAGAAAGAGAAACGAACAGATATAGAAGTAAAAACAACATAAAAATAATAACGCTGTGGGTGTTGAAGGTTACAGCGTGAGCTCTCCGGTGGGACTGGAGTACCTGTGATGCAGCTCTCTGCAGTCTGCAGGGGGTGGCTCGGTCCCTTGTGAGATGGTCTTGCGGGTCGCATGTTCAAGTCACAGTCAGGATGCTGCCTGCAGATGCAGGAACTGCAGAGATCCCAGCCGTTTGTTCTTGCACAATTTTTAGCCAAGAGCACAACCGGATTAAAAACTAATGAAGACCACAAATAAATATAACTGAACCTGCTAAACATTCTCTGAACCTATTCACCAAGTTAGGAAACGATATGAATACTTCCATAACACCATTTCATGTAACGTTATCGGTGCTGGAAATCCCAAAAACCATACTTCGAGGTACCATAAACTGGGGCCAAGGTGAGACAGCAGAAGGGGCGGGGCCACGCGGGGAAGGAGCGATGTTCCATTATTCTCAGGCTGTTAAATTAGTACTAAGGAGGCCCAACCAATCCTTAAACAGCGTTACCAAGTTTAAAAAATGACGAAATAATGAAGTAATACTATTACATCTGCCACATTATGCCGCATAATTTACTCAACCCTGCTGCATAAATTGGCCCTCTTGTCGCAAAATTGCAGTGGCCCTGCTTATTAGTAAAGACAAAAACCAAGCAGGGCCCTTGTACACCCAATACATGTTAAAGACAAAAACCAAGCAGGGCCCTTGTACACCCAACACATGTTAAAGCTCGACCTTGCTAATCCAGACCGGGCACTCCTGACATGTAAAGAGTATGAATCATATGAGCTCCAGCGCCTTCTAGCCCCGGCTGCCTTTGAAACATTTCCTGAACGTTGACTTACACTCTGCTGTGACTCACTGCCTCTCATAACACCTTAGATGTCAAACATTCACATCCTCCATTGAGATAAGTAGCGCCACAAAAGAAAGAATACGTGAGTAAGTGCTATATAAGTGATGCGTGTGATTACACGTAGAGACAGGTTCATCTGACATTCTCACACCGCATGCTGGGTTGGAAAGTAAAAAAACCTGACCTGAACGTAGTGACTTGTAAAGTCACAACAAGCTGTGTCACGGTTTCCTTGAAGGCATCAAGGGGTGAGACTCCAGCTAATTTCCAGCAAAGACGAGACTGGAACAGAAGAGGTGCTGATGGGCCTTAAGGTGAGGCAACTGCAGGGGCCCCCGGCAATGACAGTAACCACCTTCTCTCATCCCTCGTAGGCCGCTGTCCTGATCCCAACGCGCACAGAGTCCCGAGCTGCTTAATGCGTCCTCAGACTGCACCGGGACAAAGCATGCTTCACTGGGGCCGGCGGAGATCCGGCTCGGTGACAGCTGCTGGATCCAGGATCCCGAGGGATCTCTCGCTTTTCCTTACCTGTATGGCATTTAGTAAGATTAGAAAAGCAATGGCTTTTATTTTGGCCACACGTGGTTTGGACATTTATGGATGAGAATACGCAGAATGTTTGCAGTCTTCCAGCGGAAAGATGCGACTAAGGCTCTGATGCACTAAGGATCTGGTCGCTTCGGATCTGGTCGCCTCAAAGATCCTGTCACTCTCAGGTGAGCTGGTCCCCTCTTCCGCCGTCAAATGTACCCATCCGGCAGAGCACAAGAGCCACTTGGAAGGATTTGCAGAAACCCCGCTTCATGTATATTAACTAGGATTCCCTCTGTGAATCCCTGCAGATGGCTCCAAAGGCGGGGATGGCACCTGTTGTCACATCAGGGCGCATCGTAAGGTAGATTTACAATCCCACGAGCCACCATCTGCGCCTTGAGGCAGATCCACATACACTGACATAGCGCAACCTGCCCGTCACAGTCGGCTCCTAATTACGAATGGATACCGCCTGCCTTTAGGGGGGGGCACAAACCACTGATGGATACCTCGGCGAGTCGCAAGGAATGGGGGACCTCCCTTTTTCCACCCACCTTTCCTTTCGGTTTCAGGGGTTCGCATGGTTGACCTTGGTGATGAGGAGAAGATCTATAGAGCGCACAGATACTCCACAGAGTGTCGGGGCGCTAGCTTCAAGGCTACCTGCAGAAAGCAGACAGTAGAATCACTCCTATTGGAACAGCCAGGTTCTTATTTCATCTTAAAAACCCATCGCTCAGCTGTTGTGCGTAACTCCAGAGGAAGTTTATTCCAGGCTACCTACCTCCAATTCTCCCCACAGATCTTAGAGATTGTAGCCACAAATCATTTTGCGACTCACAACATATATGGTGAGTTGACCTGCCGCACTCATAAGGATGACTGTTTGGCAAAGCTCAGGTTTTGTGAGCGAAGCAAACTTGTGAACATCTGGCTGATTCTTCACCAGCCCTACAAGCTTTTTAGAGGCCTTGGGCACTCTCTCATCACTGACTCACGCGAGGGGAGCTGGAGGTCTTTATTTCTAAATTACGCCAGCTCGGTAAAGTGTGAGCCCATCCCTGTCTGCCTGCATGGCGTGGGTGGAAAGCGCTGGAGTGTCTGCGCCTTGAAGCTTAAGGCGGTTCTTGCAGAGTCTGGGGCGAGCAGCCCAGCGGTGACACCAGAAATAAAGCAGCCTTCCAGTGAATGCAGCCACTGTGTGTCGTAAAACTCACCCAGACATCATCAGAGCAACTTGCAGGAATGCAAAAGTATCAACAAAATGCTGTAGAATTCAAACTCCAACCAGAGACCAACAAAAGACCAGACGAGAAACTAGAACCCAAACCTACATTAACAAAAAGGGGAATTTGTGGAATCTAAAACCCAAATCGACACTTTCAGACAAAGAAAAATTATGGAGTCTAAAATCCAATTAGACCTCTTCAGACAGAAAGAAATTGTGGAATTTAAAAAAATCTTATGGGACATCTTCAGACAAAGAGAAATTGTGCAATCTAAAATCGAAAGAGATTTCAACAGACAAAGGGAAAATCTGGAATCTACAACACAATTAGATATTCAAACAAAGAGAAAACCCGGAACCTAGAACCCAATTAGACTTCTTCGACCATAGAGTAATCTGGAACCTAGAACCCAAGAGGACTATTTCAAACAAAGAGTAATCTGGAACCAAGTTTGACTTCTTCAGACAAACGAGAATATTGAAATCGAAAATCCGATTAGACCTCTTCAGGCAGAAAGAAACCTAGAACCAATAACCCAATTAGACCTCTTTAAACAAAGAGAAGCTCTGGAACCTAGAACCCAATTAGACTCCTTCAGACCAAAAAAATTCTGGAATCTAAATCCGGCCACAGATCATCAACCCAAGGGACATTCTGGGATTCGTCGTGAGTGACATTTCTGGGATGAAAGACCAGGCAGAGGGAGGCAGTTTTCTTTCTCTGCTCTAGGGACCCTTTCAGGGCCCCTGGAAGCTGAGGGGTCCCAGGACCCACCAGCTCTGGCTGTGCGTGCAGGCTCCGGGCCCTGGCAGTAGCCAAGAGACACTTCCTAGCGCCTCGTAAACGGAGAGGTGGGGCCGCACCCTGGGGCATGGGTGGCAGACACGCCAAGCAGGGTGGTACTGAAATTAATAATGTCAGCTGCTCCCGGGCTCCGGGCCAGCTTTACAGACGGATGGATTTGAGGCGATGCCGCGCCCATCTCATCCTCAGAGCGCCCAAAACACGATCAGCGTTTTCTGTTCGCGCCTCTTCCTCGTGGGGGTGAGGTGGGGCTGGGTCTGCGGCCGTGGTGCACGGGGGAATTCCAGGGGTATTTACAAGGGACAAACCCCCCGGGGGAGCATGCGAGGAGACGCAGGAAAAAGCAGAGGTGGAACAACCCCCCTAAAGGAGTCCAGGAGTAATTACAGCTCATGTGTTCCTTTCAAACTAACAAATGATGATGTTTTCATATGTTCACTGGACACCATAGAACATACCAGCCATGTTTGTAAAATGGCAGCCAGTCGACCATGTAACTGGTTTTGCCCCTGGCCCGCAGGCACCGGCTCATAATAACCATGCTGGACATGGCTTTATAGTTTGCCTTTATTTTGTCTTGTCCTTTAAACCCAGGGGTCAAACGACAGGATATGACGTCTGACAAACTGGTGTTTGTTCTTTGAACACGGACATTGGTGCTGACTGCAAAGCGAGAAGGATTGGTTAAGTGAACTGAGTGGCAATCCTTCTGCAGTACAGGGGTGTGGAAGGCGTGGCTTTATCCTAACACACACCAACATTGAAAGGCCTGTAATTTACCCAGGTCACCATTTCCGAATACATCCGTCGCTAGAGAAGCAAAATTGAAACACATTTTTTGGGAATACTGTAACAAAGAATTTAAGAGGATCAATACAAGTCTAGACACTTTACTGGGTGATGCACAAATGAGAACTATTTGCTGAAACTGGATACCGTTTGTGCGCTGTATTGTTGTATCACTATCCTTTACGTCTGTGTAATTTAGTGGCCATGACAACTGAAAGTCTGCTGTCTGTAAATAAGACCACGCTTCACTTAGAGATGTGGAACACTGCTCCAAACCTCACCACCAGCTACACCATGCGACCCTGCCACTCTCTTGGGGAACACAGATGGTGCACTTGGCCTTTGTGCCACCGCTGGACATCTCTCAACCCCGGTCAATTCAGTGATCTCACATCAATGGACGCACCACAGGCTGAAAACTGCTTGAATCCCAACCCGCTGCTGATAGGGCAGAGCCGCAGCCGTGGCAGCCAATAGGAGAGCTGGCTGGGGCGCCATCAGTGTTGGCGCACTAGATTACACCCGGAAGCAACAAGAGGCCCCATTGCCAAGGACGGGGGCTGCTTGTTAGTACAAATCCTTACTCCGGTACTGGGAGATGCAACAAAGGAGGCGTCATCCGTAATCCAAGCACAAAAAATACATAAACCAGGTTTATTGTGTAACAATTGGTGGCTAGCTCATAGAGAGACGTCCTTCAAGGGAATCTCCTCACAAAGCTGCGTCTGCCACCTCGTAGATTCCAACGGGGGACACAAGAATACTTAAATATATGTATTAAACATATCTCCCCTCCTGGAAAAGCATGAAGAACATATGGTAAAGGTGGAAACCTGGACACAGGGGAGATCATTCCTTCAGAATCTCCCAAGATGGAGTCCTCGTCCTTGATCAACACTTAACATGATCAGCAATGGAACCATCCTTGAGAGACTTGTCGACCTACCCATAAAGGCAATGATAATCTACAGCAAAAAGATTCTCAGCTATATCACCATTGCATCTACTCTTCCGACCAGAAACCACATTCTCCTTAGCAGAACCCATAGCACCATCTGAAAAGGCATAGCGCACCTTCTCACACAATTCCCTCACTTTGCCACACTTCTTCCGCACACTTGCAAAACTCTCCTCTCCTGATGGTCCAGCACTTGGCACCCTGGTTGATGATACTTCTCTTATCGATTCTTACTACCTTCACCAGAACAGAGATCTTAGAACTTTGATGTCCTCCCGCGATGCACAACCGCACAAGCACCGTACGTGCTACAGAGTTACACAGTTTACATCTCGGAAGACGGGTTACTTTGTTACAACGGTGACGGATATCCCGTCAGCCGAAATATAAATCCCAATATGTCCTATGGGATTTCAATCTTGATGGACAGGACATTCGTCCCCCTTGTGACCGAGTAACCCGTCCACCAAGATCTAAATCAGGCCCTTAGATTGCTGCCCCTCAACTTGGCCCTCACTTTACTAAGGTCATGTCTAGCACCATCTCACAACTCTTTTGGGAGTTTGCTTTTGAGCCACCAGGGGAAACTTTAGAAATGGCAAGGCATCCTCTGAGCAACTGGAAAGGGCTAAACACGTCACTGACTGAGGAGATATCCAGTTTACCCACATCCTCTCCCTGATGGTTTGACACCGGTTCTAGAAGGCACAACGAGCAATAATTTTTGAAAAGTGATTAAATGCTCCACGAAACTGTTACTGGGGATCATAGAATGCCTTTCTAATGTGCCTGATATTGTTTACTCAAAGATATCCTTTCTCATCTCTAGAAGTAAACTGCACCCTGTCATCACTGACTATATTTTCAGGGAAGCGCTCTATATTAAAAATAAAAATTGGAAATTCCAAGCCCTCCAAAGTGGGATCCTTTCAACAAACTTCACTTCAGGCCACTTTGAAAATTATTCAGACAGTACAATGGTGTATTGCAGGTAGGGGTGCATTCTGCCAAAAGACCCAGCCAGAAGAAAACTAAGTTTCTGCCAATTGAAATCAAGCCCTGACACTGGGTGTATTGGAGGAGTAGTGGTTCTAAGGTTCTTATCACAACTTGTGCATATTTCACAATTCCTTACATAATTACCAAATTAAAAATCTATAACTGCAATCTCAATACAATCTCAAGTTCTTAACAGTGGGCATGCTGTGAGACCAACACGAATGGCTCTAATAATAAACTCTCAGACACCCTCAGGTGGAACACATTTATCAATTCTGAAAATAAAATCATTGACCAATAAAATCATTCACCAATAAAATCATTGACCAATCCCTGATGAGATCTGGTAAAAAAGACTCTGATGGACCCCCTATAGATTTGGTACATGAATACCATGCAAGGTCTATTCTGTCACCAGCTAGGCACCCCCTATAGATTTGGTACATGAATACCATGCAGGGTCTATTCTATCACCAGCTGGGCACCTCATCTTTGCAGTTCTCAGCATACCACAGCTCTTCAGTCCCTTCTTGCAGTGCACAGACATCTTTCACACATGTAACCACATCAATATCATTATTGTCATATTCAACATTCTCTGTGCATCAACACAGCAGCCATGAGAAACAATCTGCATGCAGGTACCTTCTTCCTGGGACATATAACACAAACAAGCAATATAGGTTAAAGGAATCATACCTTCGAAAAAAACAATCCCCCCCCCCCCCCCCCCCCCCTCCCGGGACCAAAATATGTACTAATAATGTATGGTACGATTGTAGTACAAATGTGTCACCACAAATACAATCTCTAAAACAGCTGAAAGACAACAAACAGGCTGGAAGCTCTCACTGAATAATGGTGTACTTTCTTTCTGATACATTGAGGGTTCTTGAGGCATAGCTCGCTGCCCATTCAACCATGCCATATTTCTGGAAGAAAACTGCCCCAACCAGTAGACATTTACATCATCAGAAATTATGCACTATTTGGCCCGTGAAAAAGCTCTCAATGTGGGAGACATGACAATGTGTTCTTTAAACGAATGTCTTGGTCTTTGCCCCACCTGAATACCACTCCCTTGTGAAGGTGTTTCCTAAAAGGCTCCCTTGACTGTAGCGAACCACCTCTCAAACTTAGAACTATATTCACATAACTTATCAAAAACAATGTTTATTCATTGTGGCATGGCAGTGGTGCATCTCTGTTACCTATAATAAGAGATTCTCTAGGAGCTACTCCTTGTTCAGAAATGGAATGATCAGGTATTCAACCTCAGAAGAGCCCGGAAGAGTTTACATTTGTACAGTGACAAAACAAGACCTCTTTGTTTTCCCTTATAATCCAGGTCCGTGAACAGATGGACCATGGCACACTAGATGACAGATTCTGCCGACACAATGCTGAACAACAACATCTTGTATTGGAAGAGTCTAAGAGGAATACTACATGAAATTTGGAGTCTAGACTCCTCAACTGGTTCAATCTGGCGATTTGAGTGCCGCAGATCAAGGGTGGAAAACACAGCAGCACATCAAGAAGAGAGATCAATTAATTAATGTTGGGCAGTGAATGAATGTGAAAAACACTGTTAAAGTTTAAGGCCCTCAGGTCTACCATAGTTGCAACTTTCCATTGCTTTTCTTGGCCAACACTATAGGTGAAATCCAATCAAATGATTTGTTTTCTCAATAACCTCTTCTGTCAAAAGTTCCTCCAGTAAGTTTTTTAGAATAAAAAAGTGGCATGTAACTTAGCTTATGTTTTACTGGAATAACTCCCTTTTAAGTTTTAAACAATAAGAAAACCGTGTCTGTTTCCCCAAACTTCCCTTAAACACAGCTGGGAAGGCACTTAGAATTTAGAAACGGTAATCCAGTTCAGGTACAGCTACAACAGTATGTGGTGCAGGATTTAGCACAATCTTTAACAGTCTTTAGTCCTTCGAGCCACTGACACACACCCGTGCATGCCACATTCACTTTAATCCTCATAAGTCTTCCCTTGAACATGATATCTGTTGTCAGGTAGCCATGAAAGTCAATTTAACTTGGATCAACAGAAAATGCTTTGATTTCAGGATCAAGAAGATTGCAAACTTTTTGCGCCAAAACTAATCACACATACCCTGTGTGATGATGGTCTAGGGAGACTCAGAGTTTGCCAAAAACACTTAAATCTTTCCACAACACACACAACATACACATTGGTGGGTGTAGGAAAGTACCATCTTGCCTGGCATGTTACCCCCATTTTTCACTGTATATATGTTGTTTTAGTTGTATGTGTCACTGGGACCCTGGTAACCCAGGGCCCCAGTGCTCATAAGTGTGCCTGAATGTGTTACCTGTGTAGTGACTAACTGTCTCACTGAGGCTCTGCTAATCAGAACCTCAGTGGTTATGCTCTCTCATTTCTTTCCAAATTGTCACTGACAGGCTAGTGACCATTTTTACCAATTTACATTGGCTTACTGGAACACCCTTATAATTCCCTAGTATATGGTACTGAGGTATCCAGGGTATTGGGGTTCCAGGAGATCCCTATGGGCTGCAGCATTTCTTTTGCCACCCATAGGGAGCTCTGACAAATCTTACACAGGCCTGCCACTGCAGCCTGAGTGAAATAACGTCCACGTTATTTCACAGCCATTTTACACTGCACTTAAGTAACTTATAAGTCACCTATATGTCTAACCTTTACCTGGTAAAGGTTAGGTGCAAAGTTACTTAGTGTGAGGGCACCCTGGCACTAGCCAAGGTGCCCCCACATTGTTCAGAGCCAATTCACTGAACTTTGTGAGTGCGGGGACACCATTACACGCGTGCACTACATATAGGTCACTACCTATATGTAGCTTCACCATGGTAACTCCGAATATGGCCATGTAACATGTCTATGATCATGGAATTGCCCCCTCTATGCCATCCTGGCATTGTTGGTACAATTCCATGATCCCAGTGGTCTGTAGCACAGACCCTGGTACTGCCAAACTGCCCTTCCTGGGGTTTCTCTGCAGCTGCTGCTGCTGCCAACCCCTCAGACAGGCAGCTGCCCTCCTGGGGTCCAGCCAGGCCTGGCCCAGGATGGCAGAACAAAGAACTTCCTCTGAGAGAGGGTGTGACACCCTCTCCCTTTGGAAAATGGTGTGAAGGCAGGGGAGGAGTAGCCTCCCCCAGCCTCTGGAAATGCTTTGTTGGGCACAGATGTGCCCAATTCTGCATAAGCCAGTCTACACCGGTTCAGGGACCCCTTAGCCCCTGCTCTGGCGCGAAACTGGACAAAGGAAAGGGGAGTGACCACTCCCCTGACCTGCACCTCCCCTGGGAGGTGTCCAGAGCTCCTCCAGTGTGCTCCAGACCTCTGCCAGCTTGGAAACAGAGGTGCTGCTGGCACACTGGACTGCTCTGAGTGGCCAGTGCCACCAGGTGACGTCAGAGACTCCTTGTGATAGGCTCCTTCAGGTGTTAGTAGCCTTTCCTCTCTCCTAGGTAGCCAAACCCTCTTTTCTGGCTATTTAGGGTCTCTGTCTCTGGGGAAACTTTAGATAACGAATGCATGAGCTCAGCCGAGTTCCTCTGCATCTCCCTCTTCACCTTCTGATAAGGAATCGACCGCTGACCGCGCTGGAAGCCTGCAAACCTGCAACATAGTAGCAAAGACGACTACTGCAACTCTGTAACGCTGATCCTGCCGCCTTCTCGACTGTTTTCCTGCTTGTGCATGCTGTGGGGGTAGTCTGCCTCCTCTCTGCACCAGAAGCTCCGAAGAAATCTCCCGTGGGTCGACGGAATCTTCCCCCTGCAACCGCAGGCACCAAAAAGCTGCATTACCGGTCCCTTGGGTCTCCTCTCAGCACGACGAGCGAGGTCCCTCGAATCCAGCGACACCGTCCAAGTGACCCCCACAGTCCAGTGACTCTTCAGCCCAAGTTTGGTGGAGGTAAGTCCTTGCCTCACCTCGCTGGGCTGCATTGCTGGGAACCGCGACTTTGCAAGCTTCTCCGGCCCCTGTGCACTTCCGGCGGAAATACTGTGTGCACAGCCAAGCCTGGGTCCACGGCACTCTAACCTGCATTGCACGACTTTCTAAGTTGGTCTCCGGCGACGTGGGACTCCTTTGTGCAACTTCGGCGAGCACCGTTTCACGCATCCTCGTAGTGCCTGTTTCTGCCACTTCTCCGGGTGCTACCTGCTTCAGTGAGGGCTCCTTGTCTTGCTCGACGTCCCCTCTCTCTGCAGGTCCAATTTGCGACCTCCTGGTCCCTCCTGGGCCCCAGCAGCGTCCAAAAACGCCAAACGCACGATTTGCGTGTAGCAAGGCTTGTTGGCGTCCATCCGGCGGGAAAACACTTCTGCACGACTCTCCAAGGCGTGGGGGATCCATCCTCCAAAGGGGAAGTCTCTAGCCCTTGTCGTTCCTGCAGTATTCACAGTTCTTCAGCCTAGTAAGAGCTTCTTTGCACCAACCGCTGGCATTTCTTGGGCATCTGCCCATCTCCGAGCTGCTTGTGACTTTTGGACTTGGTCCCCTTGTTCCACAGGTACCCTCAGTCAGGAATCCATCGTTGTTGCATTGCTGATTTGTGTTTTCCTTGCATTCTCCCTCTAACACGACTATTTTGTCCTTAGGGGAACTTTAGTGCACTTTGCACTCACTTTTCAGGGTCTTGGGGAGGGTTATTTTGCTAACTCTCACTATTTTCTAATAGTCCCAGCGACCCTCTACAAGGTCACATAGGTTTGGGGTCCATTCGTGGTTCGCATTCCACTTCTGGAGTATATGGTTTGTGTTGCCCCTATCCCTATGTTTCCCCATTGCATCCTATTGTAACTATACATTGTTTGCACTGTTTTCTAAGACTATACTGCATATTTTTGCTATTGTGTATATATATCTTGTGTATATTTCCTATCCTCTCACTGAGGGTACACTCTAAGATACTTTGGCATATTGTCATAAAAATAAAGTACCTTTATTTTTAGTATAACTGTGTATTGTGTTTTCTTATGATCTTGTGCATATGACACTAGGTGGTACTGTAGTAGCTTCACACGTCTCCTAGTTCAGCCTAAGCTGCTCTGCTAAGCTACCATTATCTATCAGCCTAAGCTGCTAGACACCCTATACACTAATAAGGGATAACTGGGCCTGGTGCAAGGTGCAAGTACCCCTTGGTACTCACTACAAGCCAGTCCAGCCTCCTACATTGGTTGTGCAGCGGTGGGATAAGTGCTTTGAGACTACTTACCACTCTTGTCATTGTACTTTTCATAAGAGAAAAATATACAAAACAAGGTCAGTGTATATACACATAGCCAAAAAGTTTTCCATTTCCTCTTTTCACTCTTTTCTAAGTGCTGAAAAGTACTTCTAAACTTTCAAAAAGTTCTTAAAAGTTTAAAAAGTTTTTTTTCTGTCTTTCCAAAAAGTTCTGAAAACTTTTTTCTCTTTTTCTATCACTTTAACTCTCTCTAAAAATGTCTGGCACAGGCCAAAAAGTTGAACTGTCCAAACTTGCATATGATCACCTTAGCTGGAAAGGAGCAAGGAGTCTCTGCATAGAGAGAGGCTTGAGTGTAGGGAAGAATCCTTCCTTAGAACTGTTAATTAATATGCTTAGAGTACAGGATAAGGCCATAAGTGCCCAATCTGTAGAAAAAGTAGCTAATGGTTCTCAATCTGATCCAGGGACTCCCCCAGGAAAAGGTTCAGGAAAGAAACTTCTCAGCCTGCCCATTACTAGACAGTCTAGCATAGTTGGTACAGAGGTTGAATCACATCATACTGATGATGTGCTCTCACATTATACTGGTAGCCAAGCTGTTAGGGTGCCCTCTGTAAGGGACAGGTCTCCTTCTGTTCATTCCCATCATACCTCTGTATCTAGAAATGTCCCTCCCACCCACCCTGATGACAGATTGTTAGAAAGGGAGCTCAATAGATTGAGAGTGGAACAAACCAGACTGAAGCTCAAGAAGCAACAGCTGGATTTGGATAGACAGTCTTTAGAAATAGAGAGGGAAAGACAGAAAATGGGTTTAGATACCCATGGTGGCAGCAGCAGTATTCCCCATAGTCATCCTGCAAAAGAGCATGATTCAAGGAATCTGCATAAGATAGTTCCCCCTTACAAGGAGGGGGATGACATTAACAAGTGGTTTGCTGCACTTGAGAGGGCCTGTGCTGTACAGGATGTCCCTCAAAAGCAGTGGGCTGCTATCCTATGGCTATCATTTACTGGAAAAGGTAGGGATAGGCTCCTTACTGTAAAAGAAAATGATGCTAACAATTTCCAAGTTCTTAAGAATGCACTCCTGGATGGTTATGGCTTAACCACTGAACAGTACAGGATAAAGTTCAGAGATACCAAAAAGGAGTCTTCACAAGACTGGGTTGATTTCATTGACCAGGCAGTGAAGGCCTTGGAGGGGTGGTTACATGGCAGTAAAGTTACTGATTATGACAGCCTGTATAACTTGATCCTGAGAGAGCATATTCTTAATAATTGTGTGTCTGATTTGTTGCACCAGTACTTGGTGGACTCTGATCTGACCTCTCCCCAAGAATTGGGAAAGAAGGCAGACAAATGGGTCAGAACAAGAGTGAACAGAAAAGTTCATACAGGGGGTGACAAAGATAGCAACAAAAAGAAGGATGGTAAGTCTTCTGACAAGGGTGGGGACAAATCTAAAAATGAGTCTTCATCAGGCCCACAAAAACACTCTGGTGGGGGTGGTGGGCCCAAATCCTCCTTTAATCAGAACAAGGAAAAGAAACCATGGTGCTATTTATGTAAAATAAAAGGCCATTGGACAACAGATCCCAGTTGTCCAAAGAAAGGCACCACAGCTCCTACCACTACAACCCCTACTGCTACACCTAGTGTCCCTACTAATAGCAGTGGTGGTGGGAGCAAACCTACTAATAGCCAATCCAAGGGAGTAGCTGGGCTCACTTTTGGTAATTTAGTTGGGGTTGGTCTAATTAGGGAGACCACAGAGGCTACTTTAGTCTCTGAAGGGGCTATTGACTTAGCCACTTTGGTTGCTTGCCCCCATAACTTGGAGAAGTACAAGCAACTAACCCTAATAAATGGTGTTGAGGTCCAGGCCTACAGGGACACAGGTGCCAGTGTCACAATGGTGATTGAGAAACTGGTGCACCCTGAACAACACATACTTGGACACCAGTACCAAGTAACCGATGCTCACAACATAACACAAAGCCACCCCATGGCTGTTGTAAATCTCAACTGGGGGGGGGTATCTGGTCCAAAGAAAGTTGTGGTAGCTTCAGATTTACCTGTAGACTGTCTATTAGGGAATGATTTGGAGACATCAGCTTGGTCAGATGTGGAGTTGGAGGCCCATGCAGCAATGCTGGGCATCCCAGGGCATATTTTTGCTTTGACAAGGGCTCAGGCCAAAAAGCAAAAAGGACAGGGAAGCTTGGATCCTGGAACAATGGACCAAGTGCTCCCTAAAGCTAGGGCTAGTAGAAGCAAACCACTTCCTACTATCCCTCCCTCTACAGTGGATTCTACTTCTGAGGAAGAAGAATTCCCTCCCTGTGCAGAACCTAC
Source organism: Pleurodeles waltl (assembly GCF_031143425.1). Lineage (NCBI taxonomy): Eukaryota > Metazoa > Chordata > Amphibia > Caudata > Salamandridae > Pleurodeles > Pleurodeles waltl. The sequence goes on from NC_090450.1 coordinate 10,124,547, forward strand.
ACCAGAGGAGCTGGAAGCAGACACTGCTGAGCTTTTGGGTGAAGGGGGGCCTGCCAGAGAGGAGCTGAGTGTGGCACAGCAAACCTGTCCAACATTAGAGGGTCTCAGACAGCAAGCTGTCAAACAGGCTAATGGGGATGTCAGTGACTCTCACAGAGTTTACTGGGAGGACAACCTCTTGTACACTGAGCATAGGGATCCTAAACCTGGAGCTGCCAGGAGATTAGTGATTCCTCAGGAGTACAGAAAGTTCCTCCTAACACTGGCACATGACATTCCCTTAGCTGGGCACCTGGGTCAAATGAAAACTTGGGACAGATTGGTACCATTGTTTCATTGGCCTAGGATGTCTGAGGACACAAAGGAATTTTGTAAGTCCTGTGAAACCTGTCAAGCCAGTGGCAAGACAGGTGGCACTCCAAAGGCACCACTTATCCCACTGCCTGTGGTTGGGGTTCCCTTTGAAAGGGTAGGGGTTGACATAGTTGGCCCCCTTGACCCTCCTACTGCTTCAGGCAATAGGTTTATCTTGGTGGTAGTGGACCATGCCACAAGATATCCTGAAGCAATTCCTTTAAGGACCACTACAGCTCCTGCAGTGGCAAAGGCCCTCCTGGGAATATTTACCAGGGTGGGCTTCCCAAAGGAAGTAGTATCAGACAGAGGAAGCAATTTCATGTCTGCATACTTAAAGGCCATGTGGAAGGAGTGTGGTGTAACTTACAAGTTCACAACACCCTATCATCCACAAACAAATGGACTGGTGGAGAGATTTAATAAAACTCTCAAAGGCATGATTATGGGACTCCCTGAAAAACTCCGCAGGAGATGGGATATCCTTCTACCATGCCTCCTTTTTGCCTACAGGGAGGTACCCCAGAAAGGAGTGGGCTTCAGCCCCTTTGAACTTCTTTTTGGACACCCTGTTAGGGGTCCACTCACACTTGTAAAGGAGGGTTGGGAACAACCTTTAAAAGCTCCTAAGCAGGATATTGTGGATTATGTACTTGGCCTCAGATCAAGGATGGCTGAGTACATGAAAAAGGCCAGTAAAAACCTTCAGGCCAGCCAAGAGCTCCAGAAGCAATGGCATGATCAGAAGTCTGTTTTGGTTCAGTACCAACCAGGGCAGAAAGTGTGGGTCTTGGAGCCTGTGGCCCCAAGAGCACTCCAAGATAAATGGAGTGGTCCACACACAATTGTTGAAAAGAAGGGTGAAGTCACCTACTTGGTTGACTTGGGCACTGCCAGGAGTCCCCTTAGGGTGCTCCATGTCAACCGCCTGAAACCCTACTATGACAGGGCTGATCTCACCCTGCTCATGGCAACAGATGAGGGACAGGAAGAAGACAGTGATCCTCTACCTGATCTCTTCTCTTCCACAGAACAAGATGCTCTTGTGGAAGGTGTAGTTTTGGCTGATTGTCTTACTGCTGAGCAGAAAGACAATTGCATAAATCTCCTAGGACAATTTTCAGAACTCTTCTCCATTGTGCCAGGCACCACTTCTTGGTGTGAGCACACTATAGATACTGGAGACAGTTTACCTGTCAAAAGTAAGATCTATAGGCAGCCTGACCATGTCAGGGACTGCATAAAGCAAGAAGTTCAGAAGATGTTGGAACTAGGAGTGGTTGAGCACTCTGACAGTCCATGGGCTTCTCCTGTGGTACTGGTACCAAAACCCAATTCTAAAGATGGAAAGAAGGAAATGAGGTTTTGTGTAGACTATAGAGGTCTCAACTTGGTAACCAAAACTGATGCTCACCCTATACCCAGGGCAGATGAGCTAATAGATACACTGGCATCTGCCAAGTATCTAAGCACTTTTGATTTGACTGCAGGGTATTGGCAGATCAAAATGTCAGAAGATGCTAAACCTAAGACTGCATTTTCTACCATTGGAGGACATTACCAGTTTACTGTAATGCCTTTTGGTTTGAAAAATGCACCTGCCACTTTTCAGAGGTTGGTGAACACAGTCCTGCAAGGGCTGGAAGCTTTCAGTGCAGCATATTTGGATGATATAGCTGTCTTTAGCTCCAGCTGGGATGATCACCTGGTCCACCTATGGAAAGTTTTGGAGGCCCTGCAAAAGGCAGGCCTCACTATCAAGGCTTCAAAGTGCCAGATAGGGCAGGGTAAGGTGGTTTATCTGGGACACCTTGTTGGTGGGGAACAGATTGCACCACTTCAGGGGAAAATCCAAACTATTATTGATTGGGTTCCCCCTACCACTCAGACTCAGGTGAGAGCCTTCCTAGGCCTCACTGGGTATTACAGGAGGTTCATTAAGAACTATGGCTCCATTGCAGCCCCTCTTAATGACCTCACATCCAAGAAAATGCCTAAAAAGGTATTATGGACAGCAAACTGTCAGAAAGCTTTTGAGGAGCTGAAGCAGGCCATGTGCTCTGCACCTGTCCTGAAAAGCCCTTGTTACTCTAAAAAATTCTATGTCCAAACTGATGCATCTGAATTAGGAGTAGGGGCAGTCCTATCACAACTTAATTCTGAGGGCCAGGATCAACCTGTTGCTTTTATTAGTAGAAGGTTGACCCCTAGAGAAAAGCGTTGGTCTGCCATTGAGAGGGAGGCCTTTGCTGTGGTCTGGGCTCTGAAGAAGTTGAGGCCATACCTGTTTGGCACTCACTTCATTGTTCAGACAGACCACAAACCTCTACTTTGGCTAAAACAAATGAAAGGTGAAAATCCTAAATTGTTGAGGTGGTCCATATCCCTACAGGGAATGGACTATACAGTGGAACATAGACCTGGGAGTAGCCACTCCAATGCAGATGGACTCTCCAGATATTTCCACTTAGACAATGAAGACTCATCAGGTAATGGCTAGTCTTATTGTCCTTCGTTTGGGGGGGGGTTGTGTAGGAAAGTACCATCTTGCCTGGCATGTTACCCCCATTTTTCACTGTATATATGTTGTTTTAGTTGTATGTGTCACTGGGACCCTGGTAACCCAGGGCCCCAGTGCTCATAAGTGTGCCTGAATGTGTTACCTGTGTAGTGACTAACTGTCTCACTGAGGCTCTGCTAATCAGAACCTCAGTGGTTATGCTCTCTCATTTCTTTCCAAATTGTCACTGACAGGCTAGTGACCATTTTTACCAATTTACATTGGCTTACTGGAACACCCTTATAATTCCCTAGTATATGGTACTGAGGTACCCAGGGTATTGGGGTTCCAGGAGATCCCTATGGGCTGCAGCATTTCTTTTGCCACCCATAGGGAGCTCTGACAAATCTTACACAGGCCTGCCACTGCAGCCTGAGTGAAATAACGTCCACGTTATTTCACAGCCATTTTACACTGCACTTAAGTAACTTATAAGTCACCTATATGTCTAACCTTTACCTGGTAAAGGTTAGGTGCAAAGTTACTTAGTGTGAGGGCACCCTGGCACTAGCCAAGGTGCCCCCACATTGTTCAGAGCCAATTCACTGAACTTTGTGAGTGCGGGGACACCATTACACGCGTGCACTACATATAGGTCACTACCTATATGTAGCTTCACCATGGTAACTCCGAATATGGCCATGTAACATGTCTATGATCATGGAATTGCCCCCTCTATGCCATCCTGGCATTGTTGGTACAATTCCATGATCCCAGTGGTCTGTAGCACAGACCCTGGTACTGCCAAACTGCCCTTCCTGGGGTTTCTCTGCAGCTGCTGCTGCTGCCAACCCCTCAGACAGGCAGCTGCCCTCCTGGGGTCCAGCCAGGCCTGGCCCAGGATGGCAGAACAAAGAACTTCCTCTGAGAGAGGGTGTGACACCCTCTCCCTTTGGAAAATGGTGTGAAGGCAGGGGAGGAGTAGCCTCCCCCAGCCTCTGGAAATGCTTTGTTGGGCACAGATGTGCCCAATTCTGCATAAGCCAGTCTACACCGGTTCAGGGACCCCTTAGCCCCTGCTCTGGCGCGAAACTGGACAAAGGAAAGGGGAGTGACCACTCCCCTGACCTGCACCTCCCCTGGGAGGTGTCCAGAGCTCCTCCAGTGTGCTCCAGACCTCTGCCATCTTGGAAACAGAGGTGCTGCTGGCACACTGGACTGCTCTGAGTGGCCAGTGCCACCAGGTGACGTCAGAGACTCCTTGTGATAGGCTCCTTCAGGTGTTAGTAGCCTTTCCTCTCTCCTAGGTAGCCAAACCCTCTTTTCTGGCTATTTAGGGTCTCTGTCTCTGGGGAAACTTTAGATAACGAATGCATGAGCTCAGCCGAGTTCCTCTGCATCTCCCTCTTCACCTTCTGATAAGGAATCGACCGCTGACCGCGCTGGAAGCCTGCAAACCTGCAACATAGTAGCAAAGACGACTACTGCAACTCTGTAACGCTGATCCTGCCGCCTTCTCGACTGTTTTCCTGCTTGTGCATGCTGTGGGGGTAGTCTGCCTCCTCTCTGCACCAGAAGCTCCGAAGAAATCTCCCGTGGGTCGACGGAATCTTCCCCCTGCAACCGCAGGCACCAAAAAGCTGCATTACCGGTCCCTTGGGTCTCCTCTCAGCACGACGAGCGAGGTCCCTCGAATCCAGCGACACCGTCCAAGTGACCCCCACAGTCCAGTGACTCTTCAGCCCAAGTTTGGTGGAGGTAAGTCCTTGCCTCACCTCGCTGGGCTGCATTGCTGGGAACCGCGACTTTGCAAGCTTCTCCGGCCCCTGTGCACTTCCGGCGGAAATCCTGTGTGCACAGCCAAGCCTGGGTCCACGGCACTCTAACCTGCATTGCACGACTTTCTAAGTTGGTCTCCGGCGACGTGGGACTCCTTTGTGCAACTTCGGCGAGCACCGATTCACGCATCCTCGTAGTGCCTGTTTCTGGCACTTCTCCGGGTGCTATCTGCTTCAGTGAGGGCTCCTTGTCTTGCTCGACGTCCCCTCTCTCTGCAGGTCCAATTTGCGACCTCCTGGTCCCTCCTGGGCCCCAGCAGCGTCCAAAAACGCCAAACGCACGATTTGCGTGTAGCAAGGCTTGTTGGCGTCCATCCGGCGGGAAAACACTTCTGCACGACTCTCCAAGGCGTGGGGGATCCATCCTCCAAAGGGGAAGTCTCTAGCCCTTGTCGTTCCTGCAGTATTCACAGTTCTTCAGCCTAGTAAGAGCTTCTTTGCACCAACCGCTGGCATTTCTTGGGCATCTGCCCATCTCCGAGCTGCTTGTGACTTTTGGACTTGGTCCCCTTGTTCCACAGGTATCCTCAGTCAGGAATCCATCGTTGTTGCATTGCTGATTTGTGTTTTCCTTGCATTCTCCCTCTAACACGACTATTTTGTCCTTAGGGGAACTTTAGTGCACTTTGCACTCACTTTTCAGGGTCTTGGGGAGGGTTATTTTGCTAACTCTCACTATTTTCTAATAGTCCCAGCGACCCTCTACAAGGTCACATAGGTTTGGGGTCCATTCGTGGTTCGCATTCCACTTCTGGAGTATATGGTTTGTGTTGCCCCTATCCCTATGTTTCCCCATTGCATCCTATTGTAACTATACATTGTTTGCACTGTTTTCTAAGACTATACTGCATATTTTTGCTATTGTGTATATATATCTTGTGTATATTTCCTATCCTCTCACTGAGGGTACACTCTAAGATACTTTGGCATATTGTCATAAAAATAAAGTACCTTTATTTTTAGTATAACTGTGTATTGTGTTTTCTTATGATCTTGTGCATATGACACTAGGTGGTACTGTAGTAGCTTCACACGTCTCCTAGTTCAGCCTAAGCTGCTCTGCTAAGCTACCATTATCTATCAGCCTAAGCTGCTAGACACCCTATACACTAATAAGGGATAACTGGGCCTGGTGCAAGGTGCAAGTACCCCTTGGTACTCACTACAAGCCAGTCCAGCCTCCTACAGTGGGCCATCCATTTCCACATTAATTTAGTCATTTCCGTCTTTAACCACATGTACCATGTTACTTTTATCCCAATCATGCTTCTCTGTACCTTGTCTGAAATGTATCTTTCTGACATTTGTGCACCTCTTTGTTTATTAAATTGTTTACCACCTTTTTTGAAATTCTGCCAAAATATCCTGTACATCCACAGACAATCCACTCTATACTAATGGCTAGGCAGATCTTGAAAGATGCAATGAGTAGTGCTTCCACAGCAATAACACTTCAATTTTCACTCATTTGTTCTCAATTAAAAAAATAAAAATCAAACTTGCTTTGACAGCCACTGACACTGCAAAATTCATTTCCTGTTGTCATTTCTGTCCTCATTGATCATATTCAATGAACATAACAATTATTCAAAAACTTTAGCTGGTTTAACAATCTCCTCTAATGTTGAGTTCCCAACAACCCACAGTCTTTCTTGGCTTCTTTTACTTTTGGTATTCACCAGTAACTGGATCATTATCATTTAATTTGTATTGACTCCAAAGTCACAAGTTGTAGTCAAACCCCTAAGTCATCAGGTCTGGATGTGTTTGTTTGTGAGAGATATAAAGTTTGTTCAAATACTATAGGACAGCCACATCGGAGGTGTTCACCCATAAATGACAGACAGGAGAATATCTTGACTCATTTAAGGAGGGATTGATCTGCCATTTCTCAAAAGTAAAAAAAAAAAAAAAAGATTCTCATATTAGCCTGGTACTCTATTAAATACAAGGTATAAAATGTGGTTGGAAATATTGCCAAATAGATCAGCTTGTGTTATTGATGAGATGGTACTTAAAGACCAAATAGGTGTTATAAAAGGGAAGCTAATATCAGCTTGGAGCCAGTTTTTGATCAAGGCAATTTCTTTTCTGTGCTCTGCAAAAAATAAATCATCTGCCTTGATGCAGAAAAGGATGGCTTTTAACAAGTAAAATTGAGTACTTATGGGAATGCCTGGGAAAGATCAATGTATCATTTTAGTTCAGCAGATCAATCTCAGGTGCTTATACCGGAGCAAGGGCCTGAATAAGTATGAATGAAAGAATATCCCATAGAGGCGAGCAGAGGGGCTAGACAGAGCAGCCCACTCTCACCTCTCTTTGTCTTATTAATTAAACCTTTAGTCCTAAAAGTATGCCAAGATAACTATATACGTAGCAGTCTAAGTGGTAACAGAAAGATAAAACTGTAAGCAGATGACATAGCATTATGTTCATGTCACAAATAGGAAAGTGTTGAGTACACTTTGAAAACTATTGATGTAAACTCTTAAACTTAGAACTACCAAAGCCACTAGAGTATATGAAAACAATAAACAAGTTAGATATCTAGGAATCCCAAATAACCAATTACATTACTGAATTGCACCAACTTAGTTATATCCTGGCCCTTTTTGCAGGGTCTCCCCAGATTTTTGCCTTATGTTGCTGAATTCGATGTTGCTGGCATCAGGACTCTGTGCACTTTCTCACTGCTAACCTTTGCTAAGGTACTTGTGCTCTCCCTTTCAAACATGTCAAAATTGGCTTACACCTAATTGGCACATTTAATTTACTCGTACGTCCATAGTACATAGTACCACAGGTGCCTAGGGCATGTAAATGAAATGCTATGAATGGGCCTGCAGCATTGTGCCACCCACCCAAAGCAGAACTTTAAAATTTGTCACAGGCCTGTCACTGCAACCTGTAGGGCTTGCTTAAATGGTTATTTCAACTTGGCAAAATACATCTTTTGCCAGGCTTAACCCTTTCTTTTTAATAGATATATGTTATTATGAAAGTAGGCCTTAAAGCCAGATAGGGCAGGGCGAATTGTATTTAAAAATTAGGGCATGTGTTCTTAAGTTTTACATGTCCTAGTAGTGAAAAAGGACTACATTTGTTTTTTAGTAAAGACTGTATCACCCATGGAATAACAGTGGGTTACCTTATTACTTTTATTAAGTGTCAACTTTTGATTGGTAGCAGGTAGAAATATCATTTTTCTTTACTCAATTGAACTGCCATTTAAAATTCTCTTTCACAATTTTAAGTCACAATCCTGAAAATGTGACAGGTCTAACAACACTTACACTTACCTGAGTGCCCATGCTGATGCTTCGCAGAGTCGATATGGACCTGACCCGTTGTGTCTGACCTTCTCTATCTTGATTCTCTAGCGACAGCAAGGAAAATGAATCAGACCAATGGAAGGGGTCCTGTGCTCTTGATTTGCCAGTATTGCATGCTTCTGGAAGGACCTTAACAGTCGAACCTAAAGTGAGACAGAGACACTTTTGTAAGACGATTTATCTCTAACACTCTTCCCCTCCTGAGTTTCCTAATTCTGCCTGTAGACCTCCCCCAGGAAGGCTCATGTACCTGCGATTAGCCTGGGTGTGAATCATGCCCTGCTCTGAAGAGAGTCAGAGTTTCCTAAATCGTGGTTGAAAGGCCTCTCCCAGTGTTCCTTCTGTTCAATTGAAAACACACAGAGTACACAATGTCAACTCTATGATATACATATTTTAACATCTTAGCCTTAATCACATGCCACAAATCTCTCCCCTTCTTATTTCCTACTCACTTATAATCACAAGTCTTTCTTTTACCCTTCTCTCCTTCTGAGATATTGCACTTATTATGGAATCTTCTCAGTGTTATGTCACAACCAAAAGGAAGACTGTTCAAGTTGCAACAGTTTTCAGTACTACTTTACTTTTGAAAGGTTTTGAAGTTCTCAAAGTTCTTAAGTCAAATAATACTAAGTACAGTTATGCTCTGTTAACTTTTATCTTTACATTCTTCATAACCGGTGTCCTCTTTCAATGTGCTTTTCTCTTTCTTTGCAGGGAGTTGGAATACACAGGCGAGTTGTGAGGAACATAGGTGTCCAAAGACTAAGGCGACAAGGCCTCTACAGGTAGAGGCATCTGGAGCGCAAGTTTCTTCGATGGAGAAACCTCAAGGCAAGCAAAGAGGGGCTCTTGGATGCGGTGTAAATACAGATCATGCCTAAGATGGCTGCAGAGACGTGACTCAAAGGCTGGTTAGCTGGCCTCCTTTGTGAGCTACAGGGACATAAACTCCAGAGACCTTGAACCTGCACCTGGCCTCAGATGGAATGAGTCCTAACCCCCCCACCCCCAAGTGATGCTTCCCAGGTCCTGGACACTAGGAAGGGAGGTAGAGGTGATACTCCTGCCTACACCTAAAACCTGTGAATGAGAAAATATTTCACCATAAAGAGCCCTGAGAGCCAATAGAAGGCAGGGACCTACCTGCCAGCCTATCCGCACATACTGCATGACTTTGCAGTAGCTCCCGCTACTTTCTCTTCTGCAGCAGAACATCCTGTTCAGCGGGACCTCTCAACGAAGGTATCTGGCCTTGTGGAGCACTTATTGGTTACAACCTGCAACTGCATCCCGCTGGAGATTTTCTATTTCACTGTGACTCCGTCCAGCTGCTCCCTGATGAAGCCTCCTCCTTCTCAGGCACCATCTGCTGCCTTGACCGCCTGAACTCTACCTTCTTAAGAACTTTTCTTCATAATTTCTTCTAAATCGGAAGGTAAGTTGAGACATGGCAGAATCCACCTTCCAATCCACCTCCACCGTGGTCAGCTTTAACTTTTGACTTTGCCGCGGTTTCATGTGACCAGATACCTGTTGCCATTTTTTAATTTTAGGTGCTATTTTTTTAGTAAACACTTTAAAAGTTCATAGGTCCGGTGCAACCATGCACTGGTTCAAGAAGTCTACCCTCCCTGGGGCCTCACCTCAAGTGTGCTGGGCTGCTGCAATAACAGGGCCCTGCCAGGGCTGTCAGACACGGCAGATATCTTCAGATGGCCCATGAATGCCATTAGCAACACCCTTATTTTCCTCATCTCCCCTGGAATGACATAACCCCAGAAAAAACATGGTTTACAACTCAACCGAGGTGTGAGCACCAAACCCGTCAGGGAGGATTCAGGGAGGTCACTAGACCACGTGACTCCAGAGACCTGATCAGAGCAAGCAGCAAGTCCTTCTTCTCTGTCTGTGGACAGTCACAGGCGAGGCTAAGCAGTGCCTGGGCCCTGCAAGGCCATGACCTGAAGCTGTGGCGATACAAAGAACTCTGCTGCAGATGGGTGTGTCTCCATGGCTTCAGGGCGCTACTGAAGTGTACTCCAGTAGCCTGGGCACTGGAATCCAGGGCCCAGGGGGTGGGACACCAGCCCAGTGGGGCCGGGTGCCCAATGCCAGAGGTATGATGACAACGAGGCAGTGCACTGATGCCCCAAGAAACCAAGGCTCTGGTGCCTGACTCTGACGTGCACTGAGTTCACCCCTTCTAGCCCTGCCCCACCCACTCTGGCACTGAGCCCTAAGGTGGTGAGTTTTCAATATTTCTTGGATTAAGACAGTTGCCACGTGAGGGGCGTGAAGTGGCGAGAGAGCGAGAAGGCACCATGGTGCCTAGCCAGGGCACAGTGTACGCAGACAATATTTGCACCAAGCTGCCCTCCTGAAGCAAGGAGCATCTGTGCATCTACCTGAATCCCTGCAGCAGGGGAGCATCACCACAGACCACCAGCCACCTCTGGGGCCCAGTGCCTGAGGAGCTGTGCTCTACCCTTGTGGGCAGAAGCGGGTGCCGTCGGCAGGCGCAGTCAGAGGAGGTGTTGCCCAGGCCCTGAACCCTATCACCCCTGGGTTCCTGGTGCACTAGATAATGATGGTTCGTGCTCTAGAGCGAAGGTTGTGCAAACCAACCCCCGGAGTCCTGATGCACATGCACAGAAAAGTGTTCTGCAACGCCGGAGGGGGCTTGGGCAATTATACCAGGGATCCCACATCACTGTTACAGGGGTGGGGGTGGGGCTGCACCAAGTGGTGTGCAGAATATGCCTTGTGGTCCTAGTGCACTAGTGCACCAGAGCAGGGGTTGCTTATGGATCACGGGATCTAAGAACACACGTACAGTGGTGCTGCACGAACTATAAGGGGTGACTCCTGGGGCCCGCGGAGCTTTAGTAAAGTGATACTGCATGTACACATCAGCAGTTGTGCAAACATAGCCCTAGTGATTACTGCACTACAACAAGGGCTGGATAATACAACCCAGGGGTCCTAGTGCACTAGTTTAGTGATGTTTCCTGCACCACAGCAGGGGCCGGAAAAATAAACCCTGGGCGTCCTAGTGCACCAGTGCACTGATGGTTACTGCACCACAGCAAGGACTGGATAATTAAACCCTAGGGGTTCTAGTGCACTGATGGTTACTGCACCACAGCAAGGATTGGATAATTAAACTCTGGGGGTCCTAGTGCACTGACGGTTACTGCACCACAGCAGGGGCTGGATAATTAAACCCTAGGGGTTCTAGTGCACTGATGGTTACTGCACCACAGCAAGGACTGGATAATTAAACCCTGAGGGTCCTAGTGCACCAGTGCACTGATGATTACTGCACCACAGCAGGGGCTGGATAAACCAACCCTGGGCGTCCTAGTGCAGCAGTGCACTGATGGCTACTGCACCACAGCAAGGATTGGATAATTAAACTCTGGGGGTCCTAGTGCACCGATGGTTACTGCACCACAGCAAGGACTGGATAATTAAACGCTGGGGGTCATAGTGCACCAGTGAACTGATGGTTACTGCACAGCAGCGGGGGCTGGATAAATAAACCCAGGGTGTCCCAGTGCACGAGTTTAGTGATGATTCATGCACCACAGTGGGGTCTGGATAAATAACCCCTGGGGGCACCAGTGATTACTGCACCACTGCAAGGATTGGATAATTAAACCCTGGAGGTCCTGGTGCACCAGTGCACTGATGATTACTGCACCACTGTAAGGATTGGATACATAAAAACTGGGGGCCCTAGTGCACCAGTGCAGTGGTGATTACTGCAATGCAACAAGGATTGGATAAATAAACCCTGGGGGCACCAGTGATTACTACACCGCTGCAAGGATTGGATAATTAAACCCTGGGGGTCCTGGTGCACCAGTGCACTGATGATTACTGCACCACTGTAAGGATTGGATACATAAAAACTGGGGGTCCTAGTGCACCCGTGCAGTGATGATCACTGCACCACAGCAAGGATTGGATAATCAAACCTTCGGGGTCCTAGTGCACTAATGATTACTGCACCACAGCAAGGACTGGGTAAATAAACCCTAGGGGTCCTACTGCACCACTGAAAGGATTGGATAATTAAACCCTGGGGGTCCAAGTGCATTAAGTGCATTGATGATTACTAAACCACACCAAGTATTGGATAAGTAAACCCTGGGGGTCCAGTGCAACAGTGCAGTGATGATCACTGCACCACAGCAAGGAATGGATAATTAAACCCTGGGGGTCCTGGTGCACCAGTGCAGTGATGATTACTGCACCACTGCAAGGATTGGTTAATTAAACTCTGGGGGTCCTGGTGCACCAGTACACTAATGATTACTGCACAACAGCAAGGATTGCGTAAATGAACACTGGGGGTCCTACTGCACCACTGAAAGGATTGGATAATTAAACCCTGGGGGTCCAAGTGCACTAGTGCATTGATGATTACTAAACCACACCAAGTATTGGATAAGTAAACCCTGGGGGTCCAGTGCAACAGTGCACTGATGAGTACTGCACCACAGAAAGGGGTTGGATAAATAAACCCGGGGGTCCTAGTGCACTAGTGCAGTGATGATTACTAAACCACACCAAGTATTGGGTAAATAAACCCTGGGGGTCCTAGTGCAATAATGATTACTGCACCACAGCATCGATTGGCTAATTCAACCCTGGGAGTCTTAGTGCACCAGTGCTGTGATGATTACTGCACCACAGCAAGGATTAGATAATTCAACCCTGGGGTCCTAGTGCACCACTGCAGTGATTACTGAACCGCTGGAAGGATTGGATAATTAAACCCGGGGGGTCCTAGTGCACCAGTGCACTGATAATTACTGCATGGCAGCAAGGATTGGATAATTAAACCCTGGGGGTCCTGGAGCACCAGTACACTGATGATTACCGCACCACTGCAAGGATTGGATAAATAAACTCTGGGGGTCCTAGTGCACCAGTGCAATGATCACTGCACCACAGCAAGGACTGGATAATTAAATACTGGGGGTCCTGGTGCACCAGTGCATTGATGATTACTGCACCACAGCAAGGACTGGATAATTAAACACTGGGGGTCCTGGTGCACCAGTGCACTGATGATTACTGCACCACTGCAGGGATTGGATAGTTAAACCCTTGGGGTCCTAATGCACCAGTGCACTGATGATTACTGCATCGCAGCAAGGACTGGGTGATTAAACCCTGGGGGTCCTAGTGCACCAGTGCACTGATAATTACTGCATGGAAGCAAGGATTGGATGAATAAACCCTGGGGGCCCTAGTGAAGTAGTGGAGTGGTGATTACTGCACCGTAGCAAGTATTGGAAAATTAAACCCTGGGGGTTCTAGTGCACCAGTGCATTGATGATTACTGCACAACAGCAAGGATTGGATAAATAAAAACTGGGGGTCCTAGTGCACCAGTGCACTGATGATTACTGCACCACAGAAAGGGGTTGGATAGATAAACACAGAGTGTCCTACTGCACTAGTGGAGTGATGATTAATGCACCACAGCAAGGAGTGGGTAAATAAACCCTGGGGGTCCTAGTGCAATGATGATTACTGCACAACAGCAAGGTTTAGATAATTCAACCCTGGGGGCCCTAGTGCACCAGTGCAGTGATTACTGAACCACTGGAAGGATTGGGTAATTAAACCATGGGGGTCCTAGTGCACTCGTTCAGTGATGATTCCTGCACCACAGCAAGGGGTGGATAAATAAATCCTGAGGGTCCTAGTGCACCTGTGCACTAATGATTACTCCACCACTGCATGGATTGGATGCTTAAACCCAGGGGGTCCTAGTGCACCAGTGCATTGATGATTACTGCACCACAGCAAGGATTGGATAAATACAAACTAGGGGTCCTAGTGCACCAGTGCACTGGTGATTACTGCACCACTGCAAGGACTGGATAAATAAACCCGGGGGTCCTACTGCACTAGTGCACTGATGATTACTGCACCACAGAAAGGATTGGATAAATACAAACTAGGGGTCCTAGTGCACCAGTGCACTGGTGTTTACTGCACCACTGCAAGGACTGGATAAATAAACCCGGGGGCCCTAGTGCACTGATGATTACTGCACCACAGCAAGGATTGGATAAATACAAACTAGGGGTCCTAGTGCACCAGTGCACTGGTGTTTACTGCACCACTGCAAGGACTGGATACATAAACCTGGGGGCCCTAGTGCACTAGTGCACTGATGATTACTGCACCACAGAAAGGGGTTGGATAAATGAATACAGAGTATCCTAGTGCAGTGATGATTACTGCACCACAGCAAGTATTAGGTAAATAAACCCTGGGGGTCCTACTGCAATGATGATTACTGCACCACAGCATCGATTGGATAATTCAACCCTGGGAGTCTTAGTGCACCAGTGCAGTGATGATTACTGCACCACAGCAAGGATTAGATAATTCAACCCAGGGGGCCCTAGTGCACCACTGCAGTGATTACTGAACCACTGGAAGGATTGGATAATTAAACCCTCGGGGTCCTAGTGCACTAGTGAAGTGATGATTCCTGCACCACAGCAAGGGATGGATAAATAAATCCTGGGGGTCCTAGTGCACCTGTGCACTAATGATTGCTGCACCACTGCGGGGATTGGATGCTTAAACCCTGGGGGTCCTAGTGCACCTGTGCAATAATGATCACTGCACCACAGCAAGGGATGGATAATTAAACCCTGGGGGTCCTAGCTCATGAATGCAGTGATGATTACTGCACCACAGCAAGGATTGGGTAAATAAACCTTAGGGGTCCGACTGAACCACTGAAAGGATAGGATAATGAAACCCCGGGGGTCTTGTGCACTAGTGCACTGATGATTACTAAACCACACCCAGGATTTGATAAGTAAACACTGGGGGTCTAGTTCACCAGCGCACTGATGATTACTGCACCACAGCAACGATTGGATAATTAAACACTGGGGGTCCTGGTGCACCAGTGCAGTGATGATTACTGCACCACTGCAGGGAATGGATAGTTAAACCCTGGGGGTCCTGGTGTACCAGTACACTGATGATTACTGCACCACTGCAATGATTGGATAAATAAACTCTGGGGGTCCTAGTGCACCAGTGCACTGATCACTGCACCACAACAAGGATTGGATAAATAAACCCTGTGGGTCCTAGTTCACCAGTACACTGATGATTACTGAACCACTGCAAGGATTGGATTAATAAACCCTTTGGGTCCTAGTGCACCAGTGCACTGATGATTACTGCACCACTGCAGGGATTGGATAGTTAAACCCTGGGGGTCCTGGTGCACCAGTACACTGATGATTACTGCACCACTGCAGGGATTGGATAGTTAAACCCTGGAGGTCCTAGTGCACCAGTGCACTGATGATTACTGCACCACAGCAAGGATTGTATAAATAAACCCTGGGGGTCCGACTGCACCACTGAAAGGATAGGATAATGAAAGCCCGGGGTTCCTAGTGCACTAGTGCACTGATGATTACTAAACCACACCAAGGAATTGATAAGTAAACCCTGGGAGTCTAGTGCACCAGTGCACTGATGATTACTGCAGCACAGCAAGGATTGTATAAATAAACCCTGTGGGTCCTAGTTCACCAGTGCACGGATGATTACTGCACCGCATCAAGGACTGGACAATTGAACCTGGGGGCCCTGGCGCACCAGCGCACTGAAGATTACTGCACCAAAGCAGGGATTGGATACGTAAAGCCTGGGTGTCCTAGTGCAGTGATGATTCCTGCACCAATTCCTGCACCACAGAAAGGGGTTGGATAAATAGACCAATGGGGTCCAAGTGCACTAGGGCAGTGATAATTCCTACACCACAGCAGGGGCTGGATAAACAGTGATACTTCTTGTGCCAGAGTAGTGGTTGGACATTGATCCCAAGCGCCTTGAGGCATCACTGCGGCAATGGTGCCTGTACAAAGAAGGGGGTTGGCCACAAAGACGACCCCTGGCCTCCCGCTGCACTGGTGCAGTGAAGGTTCTTGTGAAACACAAGCGGGTCGGACACAATCATATATCGTTTACCGTGGGATACTTTCAATTACTAGATTTGATGAGAAGCCCATATCCGTAGCTGACACAGCCCCAGCCCTGCCGACCTTTCACGAGCACTGGCCTGTGTGTACAAGCCCTGATTCCTCTCGGCCACAGCCTCCCTCGCCCTGCCAGGCAGACTTTGGCAGGCACTGCGGCTGTTGTGAGGTGTGAGAAACGACAGTGCCCGGTTTGTGGCCACACGTGACAGAGGGGTGTGTTTGCACAATACAGCGTGGCGTAAGTTCTGAAAGTTTTATCAAACATCAGCTAAATTACAATGCATGGCACATGGAATTGACGCATACATGAATAATTTAAGGAGTAAAGAAACTTCTAGCGACAAGGCCAGCGATTGCATGTGTAATAAACATGAGACCAGAAAGCTGGCAACCCTCTGCAGAGGCTGGCTTGTGAAAAGTGCCAGGGCAGGGATCAGTGTTTCTAAAGAAAGCTGGGTAATGAGGCTCATCCATGAGGGGGTGGGGGCAGTGTATGCCACCTCCCCCCTTCGTGCAGCACAGGAAGCCGAGGAGCTTTGAACAATGCCCCCCTATGCACCGCAGCCCCCATACACCGTCCGACAGCCATGCGGGTGCACCTGACCCGGGGGTGGGAACGGGGGAGTCTGCCTCCCCCCACCCCTGCTGCGGGGACCCACTGCCTGGGGGAGGGTCCCCCTTCATCCGACCACCGCCCCCCCCCCCCCCTCACCTGTGCTCCCCCCTCTTTGCAGGGACGCAGTGCCTGGAGGGTCCCCCTCCGCCCCCCCTCTTGCTTGTGCTCCCCCCTTTTTACAGGGACGCAGTGCCTGGAGCCCCCCCCCCCCCCCCTTGCAAGGACGCAGTGCCTGGAGGGTCCCCCTCTCTCCGCACGCTCAGCTGTGACAGCCACCGCCGCCTTTCTCCAGTCTTAAGGGTTCAAAGTAGTTCAGTCGGTGCAGCCCCTGCCGCGGGGATCTGTGTACAGTGCGATGAAGCTGTGCGAGCAGGTGGGAAGGCACTAGACCAGCTACAGAATGTAAACTGCTGAAATCTTGACTCGGGGTCAGAGACTCGAAAGCACGCTGCAGCACGAGCCCCCTTGCAAGCTGACAGTCCAGTCCGCTATGCTGCCACACAGCGCCTCGAAGGCTGTCATAGCCCTCGTTAATACTTACAACATGCACGGTAGCGCGGTCCATTTCGTACCAGCCAGTCCCTTTTGCGAATAATCATCGCACGTCCATCTTGCGATTCTCAGATCTATACATATAACATGATTGTCAGATCTATATATATATATATATATATATATATATATATATATATATATATATATGCACACACACATACATCATGAATGTCAGATCCATGCATGGATTATAATTGTCCGCTCTCTCTCACTCATATATATATATATATATATATATATATATATATATATATATATATATATATATATATATATATATATATCAATCATGACTGTCAGCCCCATACATATGAGTATGAGCCCACTTGTTGCCCAGTCTGCAGTCTCTGCTGCTCTGCTTGAGGGGCTTGCGAGGGGAAGTGCTAAATGCATGGGCTCCAAGGAGACCACCATCCCATGACAAACCTGTAGGAGGCACTGTTCTCTCAGTACAAGCCACCAAGCTCTGGACCTCACCACCAGCCAGCATTAGAAGCAGCCGGAAGCAGATAGACCTCAGAAAACACCTGAAAACATGGCTGTCACCTAGATAACTGCACCACCCACACCCCAGCCACAGAGCTCAGAAAACACCTTAAACATGGCTGTCTCCTAGATAACTGCACCACCCACACCCCAGCCACAGAGCTCAGAAAACACCTGAAAACATGGCTGTCTCCTAGATAACTGCACCACCCACACCCCAGCCACAGAGCTCAGAAAACACCTTAAACATGGCTGTCTCCTAGATAACTGCACCACCCACACCCCAGCCACGGAGCCCAGAAAACACCTGAAAACATGGCTGTCTCCTAGATAACTGCACCACCCACACCCCAGCCACAGAGCTCAGAAAACACCTTAAACATGGCTGTCTCCTAGATAACTGCACCACCCACACCCCAGCCACGGAGCCCAGAAAACACCTGAAAACATGGCTGTCTCCTAGATAACTGCACCACCCACACCCCAGCCACAGAACTCAGAAAACACCTGAAACATGGCTGTCTCCTAGATAACTGCACCACCCACACCCCAGCCACAGAGCTCAGAAAACACCTTAAACATGGCTGTCTCCTAGATAACTGCACCACCCACACCCCAGCCACAGAACTCAGAAAACACCTGAAACATGGCTGTCTCCTAGATAACTGCACCACCCACACCCCAGCCACGGAGCCCAGAAAACACCTGAAAACATGGCTGTCTCCTAGATAACTGCACCACCCACACCCCAGCCACAGAGCCCAGAAAACACCTGAAAACATGGCTGTCTCCTAGATAACTGCACCACCCACACCCCAGCCACGGAGCCCAGAAAACACCTGAAAACATGGCTGTCTCCTAGATAACTGCACCACCCACACCCCAGCCACGAAGCCCAGAAAACACCTGAAAACATGGCTGTCTCCTAGATAACTGCACCACCCACACCCCAGCCACAGAGCCCAGAAAACAGTTTCATCCTCATGGGATTCCTCAGCTTACAACCCACAAACTGGAAACAACTCAACCAACAAACTGCTTCCATTATGCAGGGCAGCAAAAAGGGCGACTTTTCAAACCTGTGGTCCACTGTGGCATTATATAATGCTCCTAACGGGGTGCAAAATTCATCCGTGTACCAGCTCTCAAGTGCGTCATATCATGTGACACCTTCACCCAGTGACAGTGCACACGGGATCTGGATTCCTGGCCCGGCTGCCGGTAGGGTTCCCGACGGGTGCTAGGCTCCTTGCACCGGATCTGGAAGCCCGCCTTCTTGCCAGCATTTCCAAGTAGGACCTACATCCCTGCCACGCACCCAACGCTCTACACCAGCCTCAATCTCCGAAGACGGCCATGTTCTGAATATGCTCTGGCAGCCGGGCAGCATTATCGGCGATTAAAGATGCCACGATCTGGTCTCAATGTGAGGACCAACATTGTCCGAGAGCTGTGGCGGGGGTGTCGCACGGCGCCTGCTCCTGCACCCGTGCCCTGGCACCGCAGGAAGAGACACCTGCTGCACAGATATCAGGCCTGCGAAGAATTCTGTGTGCGCATGTCCCCTGCCAACACAGGCACCTTTTTTTGGGCGGCTCTTTTCTTACATACTTGAATCATTCACCGTCATCAAGCTGGGAGTCTCAAAGAGACATTTCTGCCTCTACTACCCTCCAGAGGGGTCTGTAGCTCCTATTTCAATAACTCTAGTAAGAATGGATAGAAACTGTAGTAGCCTCTGTTCTGGGAGAGTCGCACATGAATCTATGAAAGATATCAATGCTGGAGAACTCTGGTTGTAGTTAAGTAAATTATTCCTTCTCCAGAATTGGATCTCTTATAGATTCACATAATTAAATCAGAATAGCAAGTAGCATTCAATACATAATGCACATGTATTTCCAAGCATAACAGAGTAACTTTGACATTGATTATATACATAAAATATATAGAAGCAACAAGAGGCTCACCTTATCGGAAATGACGACACAAAACTTCCTGGCCAATGGCTTGTTCTCCAGACTAATCTCCATCCAGGAAGTTGTGTTTTGTGAATGTGTGGGGGTCTTCCACACTGCAGCTCTACAGATAACAGGCAAAGGAACTCAGTCGTAGAGGTCTGCCGTGGCCACCAATCCTCTTGTAGAAGGACACAACCAGCAGAAGAGTGGCAAAAAACCAAAGCAGCAGCAATCCATCTCGCTCTGCCTTGTTGTGGGCCCTCATGCCACCTATGGATGGCAAGAGCGACAAACAGCTCATCTGAGTCACAGGACTTGGTACGGTCAATGTAGAATTGTAGGCATCTGTAGACATCAAAAGAATGTGAGAGAGTTCTTTGAGAAGGACTTTTTTAAAGTTAAGTCAGTAGTCACTTATGGGAACATTGTGTCTTTATGAAAAAATAAGGACGGAGGCTTGATGGTAAAATTGTGAATCTAATTTGCTTGGTAGAAGTCAAGGACAACAAAAGCTCAGTTTTCCATATCACAAGTTATGAAGTTTGAATGGTTATTTTATCAGTTGACCATGAATTGCATTATGTTGGCATAGGAGGGGCGGAGGGGGCACTGGTGCTAAGACCCTTGGCAGCCCTCAAAGAAACTTCTGAATGTTCTTTGTGGACAGCCTATTCGAAGAGCCAAGAGAACATCAAATCAGGAAATAGCCACAAAGTAGGCGCTAATGGTGGCACACTTAAAGGCTGCAGGAAATAGAGCTGAATGATGTGGTTTGAATAGAAATAACATGGAAACTATTATGTTAACCCCAAAGACAGAATCACTTCAATTTTTCTTGTTAAATTGTGGGATGGTAGACAAAGTTCTAGATTGGGACAGAATGTGTGAACAATCCAGTGGGACATCAAACTGTACAAACTCCAAGTGCCCAAGAACCATGCCCAAAAGGGCTTTGTCATGGTGGAGAATTTGACCATTCTCCTTGAGGTATCAGTTGGCAGGCTTTCTTTTGGCTTAACTGAGCACACTTATGATGAGGAAAAACAGTGGAAATTGTACAAAACGTTCTTGCACCATAAGAATGAAAAAGCTTAATCCCTTGATGCCAATGCCTGTTGGTGAAGTACTAGCGTATCTTGCTTGATGATGTTGCAAACAGACCTAATGCCGGCTGACTTCACTGTTGGAAGGTCATTGTCATCAGATCCTGATGCAGTTCTCACCCATGGCAGATGATCATTGTTCTACTGAGGACATACAGTACTTTGTTGACAACACCTGGGAGGTGTTTTGTTGATTCTGTGCAGTATTATAGGGTTTGGACTCAAGTAAGTTGTGATTCTTTGACAAAGAGAGAGACTCTGTGCCCTCCTGCTTGTTGATGTAAAACTCTTCACTTGTATTGTCTATAATGAATAACACTGGTGACTTCTCCAGTCCTTGGAGAAAACCACGCAGAGCATTTCTGACTGCCATGAGCTCCTGGTACTTCTGGTTCTACCAATGTCCCTATTATTCGTATTCTTGAAGTGGGGCTCCTGACCCTTCGAGCCATGCTTATGTTGCCGTGGCCAAATCATCTCCAAGGGTACGCCTTGTGTCAGTTGTACTCAATCTGGTCACCATGCCAAGGCTTCCTTGACCCTTTCCATAACACCCAGTGCAGTTTTTGAAGGGACCAGACACTTGGATCTGTTGAGTTTAAAATTTGTCTTGAAGGGGGAGCATGTGAAATATGGTATTAACTGGATAGTAGAGGAGCATATCATGCTATCAAATCTCTGAAGAGGCGGACAGCAGTCTCATCTAGTTTCCAGATTGGACAACTGACAGAAGTTGACATAGAATTCGCTCTTCTAAATAATCAGATTTAACAACTTTGGTATTCAAGATGGAGGCCAGGAACTGGATG
Source organism: Pleurodeles waltl (assembly GCF_031143425.1). Taxonomy (NCBI): domain Eukaryota; kingdom Metazoa; phylum Chordata; class Amphibia; order Caudata; family Salamandridae; genus Pleurodeles; species Pleurodeles waltl. The sequence goes on from NC_090450.1 coordinate 10,146,149, forward strand.
CTAGCCAAGAGAGCCGGTGATGAGGCCTAACCAAGTTGGGTGAAAGGCCCAGTTTCATAAATATCTGCATGCGTTCCGGCATGGATTTGCTGACATCGCCAGGCAGTCATCAAAATACAGCGAGGCTTGATGATCTTGGCATTGCAGGAGGTTGCCACTTGGGTTGTGTGTTTTTTGAGTATCCTTGCAGCAGACTTGAGGCCAATGGGTGGCACGTTCAATTGATAGCGGCAGCCGGCTAGCACAAATATTGGGTATGAGCGATGCTTGGGTGCTTGGAAATATGAAAGCAGGCCCTCTCTAGGTCTACAGAAGTCATTAATTCTTCAAGCAGTAAGGATTAGCAGCCGGAATGTCTGTTTTTCAGATATTTGTAGAGTTGTTGTAAGTCCAAGACAAGTTGCCACTCTCTCATCTTTTTCACCAGGGAAAGCCATCAATACAACCTTCTGTGTTGCAAGTGTTGGGGAACGGTCTCGAGTTCCTTTGTGAAACATGGACACGATCTCTGCCTGCAAGTGGTGTTATCCATAGCGAGTAGTCTTGCACAATGAAAACTGTGCCGGCTTTTGACAAACTTGTGTATGTCTGCATCTCCTCAGATCCAAGACCTACTGATCAGATGTAATGTCACTGAGAGTAAAAGGCAGAGTTCTCCTGGTCACAGGACCTGGTGAACAGACACTAGATTTGGGTCAGCAAAGGCCAACTGGAAGCACTGTTGGTGGGAGGACTCTTTCCGTTTACTCTCGCCTTAAGGTGACTTCTTCGTTTGCGCCTGGAATAAGGTGAATAAGAGGCTCAGTCTGATGGAGGTGGCCCACTCGGTTGTCTACAGTATGGAGTGTTGAGGAGTTTGCTGCTGTGGAGGGTGGAGTTGTCTGTAACCAGCTCTACCGGATGAGGGCCGCCTTCCTCTCGCTGTACGAAATGACACCTGCCTCTAATAATGGAACAATCCTAGGGGGCGAGAGGTGCCAGTGTCTGGAATTTATGGACTGTAAAGCTCCATCAAATAGCTTCCAGAAAAGTTGTTCATCACCAAACAAAACTCTTAGGATGCAATGTTGGACAACTCGCCTGAAGGTAGTGGACCCCAGTCACACTTGCCTTAGGAGTACCATGACTCCATCCTTTTGTCTAAATCCAGTCCTGGCTCTATCTGTGGCCCCATTACTCATGACAGCTGATGCCCTCTCTCCATCTTGGCTTCTCCTCTCTTCCCATCCAGAAGAAGCTCGATATATGGGAAATGTCCACCAATGTCTATTTTTCTACCTTTCCTATCTGGGAGAGATGGACAGGTGGAAGATGGATTCTTTGAACTGCAATATGCAGTCTGCATTACCAGAAAATCTGCCTTTGGGTCCCCCTTCAGAGATTCATCGTCAAGCTAGATAAACCCAGTAAAATGGGGTGCACAGCTATGCATAATGCACATATTTGAAGCCTGTCTACATCATACCTACACTGCAGCCGATGAGCTGGACGTGCCTAGACTTGCATGGTCACTTGAGGTCAGTATTCTTCGGTTACTTAAAGCAAAATGTGGGAACAATGTAATTCCTGCACCATTCCTAGCGAAAGGAGGGAGGTGCGTGAAAATCTATGGAAGACAATAATGCTTGAAAACTGTAGATGGAGGTGATTCACTTTTGTTCCAGCTTCACAGACTAACATGCTTTGAGTTAGGACTGGCAGTTCGAAGGCAGCATGAAAGATGGGACTGAAATCTGCATCATCGTCTCAATTACTTTGACCTACAGCACTGCTCGTGGTATCTTCAACGTCGTGGACTGGGCGGTGAGGAAGGATAAAAGCCAATCATATCCCTACAGAATTCCACGTTTGACTGATGCTGTAAAGATGGTTGTGGCCGGCACAGATGATTGTTGGACGACTGATCAGTGAGGAGAGGACATATCCAGGACTTAGGGTACCAGATTTGAAGAACCTTTCCATAAAGTAATCATTTACACCCCTCACTGTGACACTACACACATCTGCTGGCCTTTGAGTCACTGGATATCAGGGGTAAGATGCCTCTTGATGTAAATGGTTAACAGTAGATATAGAAGGTGTGTAAAAGAAAAATACTATTTGCTTCCTCTTTTTCAAAACATTCATCTAAGCTGTCCATCAGGAAGGAGATGTCCAGTAAGCCAGAATATGTCCCTGACTCGGTCCCTTCACGTTTCTTCTTCTTCCTGCTGGAATTTCTTCCTTGGAATTATCCTACATAACTTCTACAGGAAGCTAGCTGGACATTTATTGGAGATGTTTTAGTCACGGGAATTTTGACCGTGTAGTATGAAGCTGTAGCAGTAAAAAACGAAGTATTGCTCAATGAGGACTGCTTTGCTGGTGAGTTATTGAAGAGACGGTTCTTTTTGTCACTGTAGAGGTTACTGGTGATGTCCTTCCTGTTAATGATGTGGAGATAGTCTTCGGTTGATGGGGAGAGCCTGGATTTTGGTGTTAAGAATGGTCTACACAAGTTAGCAACAACAATTCATCAAAATGGAGTTGGAACCAATATCAAAAGCATGCAAGAAAGCTCACCGAGCACAGCTCGGTCCAGAGGAAACCGAGCCAAGACACGCAGTGCCTGAAGGGTAGCCATGCTAGAAAAAGTCCCCCCGTCAACACTGTCCAAAGAGGGACGCAGAGTATCAACTCACAGTTTGAATCCTGCAGACCTGAAGGCTTGCCGCTTGGACCTTCGAAAGAAAGAACTGGTACTCAAAGAGCAGACACTGGGGACTGAGAAGTGGGATTCAACTTTTGCTCTAGAGAAGCAGAAAGTAGGCCTTGCTCTTGAAGAAGGCAGTGTTACTGGGGAGGATGGACATGGTGGAGGTTCTGGGACCACCGATAGCAGCAGGCGTGATGCGGTGAGTGAAACAGTGCGGTGAAGCCTCAACCCAATCACCCTCAAGAAACAGACCTTACCTATGAGGTGGGGATGATACCCAAAAACTAACTTGCCTAGATCTCACACTTCAGACACAAGAGGGGGTTCAACAAGAAGGGTGGTTCAGGCACCCGGCAGAGACTGATGACACTAAACTACCCCAAAATGAAGATTCGGGCACATAGATTCACCCCCTCTAAGAGGATAGAGTGGGTGAGCACCCAAAGGAGGAGGCCTTAGGACAAGGGTCAGTGCTTGGACGTTCACGAGCCACGGAACAAGAGGGGAGATGTCTCGGGACCCAGGAGGGCCCTCTACTACTGAGCCGTCCACAGACGCAGGTAGTGTGGCCTTCAAGGGGGGAGTAGCTAACCACGTAGAGCTCTGTGTCTCTTTGGTGAGAGGTGGGCCTAGAAGGTAAGCTAGACATTTCTGAGAGTGTTTGAAAGTACTTTCAGAAGGCTTCAGCAAACAGGGTTCTAGTGCAGGGTACCAGTGGAGGGTACCTGTGCCAGCTGCTCTGTTGTATGGGAATGGTTAGAGTCTCCAGAGAAGATGTCAGTTCTGCAGGATTAGGGATGTACATGGATGGAATGTGACCTCTTATGGTCAGAGTCTGCTTGGACTGGGGAGGGATACCGAGCAGAGGAGAATAGATGTGTGTGTGTGTTCAAACATACATGTAAACCGCATCCTGTGTTATGCGGTCACAGAATGGGAGGGAATCAGAGTATCGAGACTGTCCTGCCCAGATCGGAAAGTACTGGCCCTGAGAGGAGAATTCAGGGGGCCCTAAGAGAAGGCTAGGGTGTATGTTGTGTCGGAGGGCTTTCCTGGTAATGCATACACGTGACATACTAGCTAGACCTGATTGTATGCCAATTTGAACGCACTAAGTCCTTAGTGTTTCTGTATGACTCGCTTAGTGCCTAGAAGTCCCACTGACTGCGATGTTTACTTGATTGTTACATTCTATTCAGAACTGCATTTCGACATTAGATGTATTAACAACTCAATACCTTCCGCTCACTGAAAGCTGCGGAGCTTCCTGGAAGGTTTACCGCCACAAGGCCATGCGGCCTTGTATGGATCCGACTTGGAAGCAAGCCAGCATAGTTTGATTTGCTTGCCTCCCGTGCACTTGTACAAAAGTGACTTTGTTAAAGTTTTAAAGCAGCCGCATGGGGGGGGGGGGGGGGGGGGGGGGGGGGGGGGGGTCGGCAGAATAGGGCAGTGGTTCTCAACCTTTTGACTTTTGTGGACCACCACTTTATCAATACTGGAACCCGGGGACCCCGTGCCTCTCTCTCTCCCCCCCTTGGGTGATTACTAAATGCTGGGGACCTGACCTCTTAATATTTAATTTTCCAAGCAGTCACGGACCCCCTAAGGAGGCTTTGCTGATCCGCCAGGGGGCCCCGGGCCACAGGTTGGAACCACTGTCAGAGTATACAGGGATAATCTCATGAACTGGAATGGCAACGTTTAGTTGGGTATCTATGTACTCTGTAGAGTGCTAGTGCAAATTAGGAAGGTTTTAAACTAACAGAACAGGGTATGTTATTAAATATGTTAGGGGCATTTTTAGGGTTTGTCCTAACTTCAGTTATTACTGCTGATGTTTTACAATTATTACCAATATTTTGATGCAACTATTTTGTATACAAATTATGCACAATAAAGAACCACTCTTTGTAAATATCCACTACTGCAGGGGTAGGTTTCTTGGAACCAGGGTGAACCCTCACCCACTGTGCCCGCTGCAGATGCTCCCACATGTTTTGCCTGACTTCTAACTCTGCCCATCTAATAACGCAGAACTCCAGGAAGTGCCCCCTCCTCTCCTCTGACAAGAGTACAGCTTATTTTTTTTCCTTTTGGGGCAAAGGGCATCTTTTGAGTGTGCCCCCCCCCCCCCCCACAACAAAAGTGGGGAACATGAACATGAGACAGACATTCACAGGTGGGGTCACTTCTACTCTGGAGGGGCTCCTTGTGCTGTGAGAGAGAGATGCAGCCGGAGACCCCCCGCACTGCAGAGACTATGTGCACCACCTTTAAGGTGGATTGTGTATCCACACTGAAGTCGTCGACTGACTAGCGAGGGTTCATCCTCGGGGGTTACAACCTTGAGCTGCAAATACCAGTCATCGGATTTGGCTGCCCTCTGGGGAGACTTACGTGGACCCCAGGATACCTTGGCGTGAGTGCACATGTGCGCACACACACACAAGAGATTTAAGGGTGTCAGGATTTGCCTGCCCTCTGGGGAGACTTACGTGGACCCCAGGACACAGGATACCTGGCGTGAGTGCACAAACACACAAGAGAGATTTAAGGGTGTCAGGATTTGCCTGCCCTCTGGGGAGACTTGCGTGGACCCCAGGACACAGGATACCTGGCGTGAGTGCACATGTGCGCACACACACACGAGAGATTTAAGGGTGTCAGGATATGCCTGCCCTCTGGGGAAACTTACGTGGACCCCAGGACACAGGATACCTGGCGTGAGTGCACAAACACACAAGAGAGATTTAAGGGTGTCAGGATTTGCCTGCCCTCTGGGGAGACTTCCGTGGACCCCAGGACACAGGATACCTGGCGTGAGTGCACATGTGCGCACACACACACGAGAGATTTAAGGGTGTCAGGATATGCCTGCCCTCTGGGGAGACTTACGTGGACCCCAGGATACAGGATACCTGGCGTGAGTGCACAAACACACAAGAGAGATTTAAGGGTGTCAGGATTTGCCTGCCCTCTGGGTAGACCTACGTGGACCCCAGGACACCTGGTGTGAGTGCACAAACACACAAGAGAGATTTAAGGGTGTCAGGATTTGCCTGCCCTCTGGGGAGACTTACGTGGACCCCAGGATACAGGATACCTGGCGTGAGTGCACAAACACACGAGAGATTTAAGGGTGTCAGGATTTGCCTGCCCTCTGGGGAGACTTCCGTGGACCCCAGGACACAGGATACCTGGCGTGAGTGCACAAACACACAAGAGAGATTTAAGGGTGTCAGGATTTGCCTGCCCTCTGGGGAGACCTACGTGGACCCCAGGACACAGGATACCTTGGCGTGAGTGCAGTAGACACTTGCATCTCAGAAGAGAGGGAGGATACTGTACCATAGTGGATCCTCAAGCGATTGATAGCAAGGGGAATGCGCTGACAAGTTGGTCTGTGCATCTTAGGGCCCAGTAACTGGTCAGTGTGTGCCTTTAGGGCACAGTCACACCGATGGTAAGGTGAAGCGGTGCAAAAATTATTTAACCTTAAGGCAAAGATGCCCAGAGAACCTCATAGTGCCTGGACTCTTGTATGGGCCTTACTGGGTCAGGCTCTGTGAACCTCGCCTGGCCTGAGATACCCAGTACTGTCATCTGAGGTTCCCCAAAGACAGCAAACTGGAAGGCCCTTATATTTGTCCTGACCGGCCCAAGAACCAGTAACTAAGTCCCAAAGTCACTGAATGTCTGCATTTTACTGTAGTTGAAAGGTCAGGAGTCTGGATAGGCACATAGACTGCACTCAATACCCCCCAACCCCTCCGGACAGAAATGTGGGCCCTACGTACCCCTCTGGCATTGGATGCATGAGTACCAGCATTGAAAGGTACAGATCATGGTGCCAGGTGTGGACATCACAGCTGAACCAGCAGTGGCTTCAGGATGAACAGACTGAGCCAGAGGACGGACCTGCCAGCAGTATCCCAACCGGAAGCCTCCGCAGGTCTACAGAGGCCGAATGTGCACCACAGGCTGCTGAAGATGCAGAGAATATCCTCCTTCAATGCCTCAATCTGTTGTGGCGTAGCTGATGGACCTGGAAATTCAGGGTTCATAGGAATCACCTGCGGAATAGGCTCCTCAGGAAGGGATCAGGGCAAGACCGTAGGGCACATCGACATCTTCGCCTCTTCTCACCCCAAGACTGAACGAGATGATGACCTCTCATGGGATTGGCCCTTAGAGCAGGAGTGGGTCATGTACCGTGACGTCACGCGGAAGCAGGCGTTACACAACTTGCATAGGTATTTGTTGATGTGTGGGTTTCCTTCACGCCGTTAGTTCCTCTTCAGGCGTTTAAGGACATATTCCTCCCATGTTGTGAAGTCGTGGCTTGACCCCAAACATCTGCCACAAACATCTGTTTGCAAAACGTCCTACAAGGCTTAAACTTTGTAGTTTTAGGAGGAGACGTATTTCCTTGGACACTGGGTAGAATTTAGATTAAAAACAAAGATTGTGAACTGCAGTGGCGCCTCGGGGGGGGGGGGGGGGGGCGCATGGCTGGGGAGTGAAGTGGGGGCAACACAAACATATTTATGGCCAGTCAAAGGCTCAGACCGAAACGCGTTGCCATTGCTATGGATTTTGCACTCAGCACTTAATACTTTATAATATGGAACAAAAGAAAGAAATTCTTTCGAAATCATTTTTGGTGGTGCCGGCGTCATGTATGCAGCGAGAATCCGAAGACAGCCTGGTTCCCGTTTTTGCTTCAAAGTGACTCCTTTGTTTAATATATATATATATATGGGGAAAAAAACCTTACCTTTTTGCTCCGCACCTCGCCGGTCTCATCCGCTCCTAGACTAGACTGCAGGCACAGGCTCCCAGACTGTGTTGCATCCTATCCCAACGCTGCATTCATGCTGCTGGCAGCATGAAAGCAGCATTAGGACTGGACGGAGAACCCAGCCAGGGCGCTCCATGGCAGAGTGGAAATCTCTGCCTGCTGTCTCTAACCCAGCAACACAGTGCCCGCGTTGCTGGATTGGAGAGAGCCCAGTGCGCATGTGTGTTTGGCCATCCCAAGATGAGTGTCCACTCCCAGTCACAGCCCCATGGCCCCCGCTTTCACTATAAAATGCTCATTAATGTTGTTTGTTATAGTTTTATAGTGAAAGGTTTGCTGCTGGCGAGGAAGGGGGGCAACACTTCCGCCATAGTTGTGGAGCCGCCCCTGGTCATCTGACAAGGAAGAAGCAGGGTCCACATACTAAAGTATGGAAAAGAAAGGCACTGACCATGCACTGAGGTAGTGCCTAATGTCTCGTCAGTCAATTCTGGGACGAAGCAGAGTCGAGAGCACTGCCCAATCCACTCACTGGCACGCTTGGGCTATGATGAAAAATCTTCTGCATCCAGTGTGGAGTCCAGCAATATTATAAAGGTGATGAATCTGTGATTAGATAGCGTGTCCACCCGAACAAGCATTACCCAAGGTAAGAAACTAGTTATTTCCTTTACCGAAACATGCTCTCCAGGGGTAGCAGAGCCTTTTCTCGTTCAACCCGAAAAGTATTGGCAAATCTGCAGTCCTGCAACACATGCCTTCAGTGCAGTGATTACATTCATTTTGAATGTGGCTCATCCGCAAAGAGTGTTTTCTAAAGTTGCATGATCTGCTTTGTCCAAAGATTGACCTTTTTGATTCTGCACTAGTTTTAATACTGCTTAGGCACTTTAAAACTGAATATAAGCAGCTACCTTGGCGTTGGTGCTCAGATGGTCACAGCCCTCCAAGGAAGCACAAACAGGAGGATGCGGTGAAGTCTCCTGAGGACAAAACAACGGAAGTAAAATGTTTTGTCAAGACAAGCTGCAGAAACTTGTATTCTCAAATGCCTTGAAAGCTGCAGATGAGAAGAATTCAGGTTTCACTATACATGAAGCATGCTAAAAATTCATAAATATTGAGGGTGGGGGATTGGAGTGAGAGCTTATCACTTCATCAGCTTTAGTGTAGACCTAAAGAAAGCAGCACTCATTCTAATCTATGTTTTCTTACCGCTGTTTATCATATTCCAACTCCGACTCCCAGGAGGACAATGAGCACTAACTAAAAGCATGAGGAAATATGACAGATCCAAACGCTGGAGACCTGCTGCATGGATAAATCAGATTTAGACATTGCTGGCATTTAAGAAGCCTCACTTGCCTGTTTCTTTCTCCATTCTGGATCGATGATTGCGGCAGATAATGCAGCACCAGAAATGAAGAAGTTACTTACATATGGTAACGCCTTAACTGGTAGAGACTATCTAGCTAAAAATACAAAATACACTGTTCCAAAAGGAAAAGTAAGAACATAGGGCAGCCCTTATGCTAGAAGCATGTGCCCTCACACACCCAATTGGATGTCATGCTTCATCATCAGGCAAGCTCCTCGTCAGACCGGCGCTGCAAGGTCTGACAGGCACCCCTGTAAGGGGGCTCTTTGCCGGAGATCTTTTTCTCAGTATTACTGTGCCGTGACAAAGACAGTGTAGAACAGAGGTCTTCAAACTGGGGGGCGGGCCCCCCTTGGGGGGCCTCAAGTGATCCCAGGGGGGGTGCCAAACTCTGTCCAAAAGAAATATTATACAGATAACATGCCTTTGTTTTAAGCAGAAGCATGTTATTGCGGTTTTAAAAAGGTAACAGTACTTAACTGCAATGTTTAAATAGCTTTAGACCTATTTAAACATTGCCATCTTTCTAAAATAATTGTGAAAAATACTGAGAGGGGGCCCAATGATTTTTATTTTTCAACTGAGGGGGCGCGGCATTAGAAAGTTTGAAGACCACTGGTGTAGAAAGATCAATGCCCACCTACAGGCACTTCAGAGAGTAGGAGCGAGAGAGAATTAAAATTGGCTCAAAACCCAAACAGGACATCAAACTTTAATAGTCAGGAAAGGGTAATGGCCAAATCAATAAAAACATAGAAACGAGAGTGGGGAATGAGATAATGCTCAACCACTCTCCTAATACCAATAACGGCAGGGGATAAGGAACTCTTATGCCCCAGAAAACAGGGTCAACATGTTTCGTGTCTAAACGGTCCATGTGGATCCATCGACACTTTAACAGGACCAAAAAAACTCAACTTCTCCTATTGGTTAAAACACAAGAACTCAATGTGTCACAAACTGATAGTCACGTTAAACTTCAGTCACTTACTACAAAGAAGCTGAACGTCAGGCTAGTCTAATGTAAGGGTCAACCTGTTCAGAAAAGAAACAACAAGGCGTACATCTCATATTACTTGTATGTCAAAATCGGTGCACACACGAACAAGAGGTGGCACGCAGTAAACAAACAGTGTTGTCATGCTCAGTGGTAGTGTCTGGAACAGATATATATTGGCTTACCGTCCTTCATTTAGGATTCGGCTCCATAGGTAAACATGAGCCATAAGGAAAGCAAAGTCACTATAATGGTGTAACGCATAGTTAGAGGCGTAAAACAAATTGAATATACGTATGCATGAAATAATTCGGCCCACCTCACTGTAGCCCCCATATGCTCAAAGCAGGCACAAGAGCACACTAATGAACTCTGCTGGTACGGCAGATCAAAGAGAGGGACACACCACAGTTTTAACCAAGAGGAGAAATGTTCATTTGAGTTTCTTGGTCCTGATGAAGTGTTAATAATTCCACATGGACCGTTTAGACACAAAACATGTTGACCCTGTTTTCAGGGGCATAAGATAGTTCCTTATCCCCTTCCGTTATTGGTATTAGGAGAGTGTTTGAGCATTAGCTCATTCCCCCCTACCGTTTCTATGCTTTTATTGCCTTGGCCATTACCCTTTCCTGACTATTAAAGTTTGATGTCCTGTTCGGGTTTTGAGCCAATTTTAATTCTCTCTCTCGCTCCTACTCTCTGAAGTGCCTGTAGGTGGGCATTGACCTTTCTACGCTGTCTTCGTCACGGCACAGTAATACTGAGAAAAAGATCTCCGGCAAAGAGCCCCCCTTACAGGGGTGCCCGTCAGACCTTGCAGCGCCGGTCTGACGAGGAGCTTGCCCGATGATGAACCATGAAACTCTGGGAGGCCATACACTGGACCATTAATCTCCCTGTCCCTCATTTTTTTTTATCTAGCTACAGATTCCTGACCTACGAATCATCCCCAGGCATCAGACTGTACCCAGACATTTTCCGGATCAGTGCCCTTGCGCGCCAGTAGGTGCTGTCGTTCGGCTCTGTGTGGCATCGTCTGCCGCGCCGGAAGGGACATACGCTGCGCCTCTACATGCTCCACCCCTGCGCACTGACCTCAATTTCATGACTATTTTACCAAGCCACACGTATGGAGCCATACTGAGCTAGTGAACCAATGTGCCAAAGTGAGCTCCTCAGGGGCCTCTTCAGATGGATTTGACTGAGAAAAGCCTGGGGAGGTTGGGAGGGCAGTAAAGATTCTGTGGCTGGATAGAGCCTCTACCTGATAAGGTGTTACTGAAGGTAAGTAAGTTGTTCATCTGACAGACTTTGGGCCAGTTCCCTTACCTTAGAATAGATATCAAAGCTCTACCTCCATGGAGGTGGGTTTGTGGACTGTTTATACTCAGAAGTTCTGGAGGACCGAATGGGAAAAATGCCCATGACTGCAGACTGTCCAGGCAGTAGTGCTTGGTTAACGGGTGCAATGCTGCCTACGGAGCTGCCCGACAGATATCCCGGACAAAGCCTCTATCAGCTAATGCAGTGGTTGCAGCTTTGGCGGAATAAGCCCGCAAGCCCTCAAAGGGTTCTTGGCCAGTGCATAGAAGGTCTTTATGTAGAGAGTAATCCACCTGGAGAGGTTTGTCTTCTGTACGGCTTTCCCTTTCTTTGCTCCAGAAAAGCCCACAAAGAGTTGATTGTCCACCTGGATGTTTTTGGCACGATCAATGTAGAACAACAGCGCTCTTTTTGGATCCAGACAGTCGTCTCTCTCCTCTTGTTTAGTAGGGCGAGGTGGATCCAAGACAGTTAGTAGTGTAATGTTCATCCTTACACGAAAAAGGTATTACCACCTTGGGTAGGAAGGTTGCATGGGTTCCTAATAATAATTTTACTGCAAAGAAAGTACTGTACAAAGGATTGACTGAGTGTGCCTGCAACTCACTATCTTGGCAGATATTAACTGGAACTAGAAAGTCTGTTTTGATGGCGAGTAGTCTCAGAGGGCAGCTTTGCATAGGCTCAAAAGGTGAGCACACCAGGAAAGTGAGAACTAAATGTAGGTACCATTGGGATATAATGAAAGGGGTGATGGGAATGTGTGGTAATCCTTTCAGGAATCGTGTCACAACAGGTGACTTGAACATGGAGGGTTGATCCGGCTCCGCAATAAAGCAGAGATGGCCGAAAGATACCCTTTAACTGTGCCCAAAGCAGTGCTTTGCAGGGCAAGGGATAATGCTAAACCAAAGAACGTCAGGTAAGGGTGCAGAGAAAGGATCAATGGATTTGGCAGCACAACGAGCTACAATTGTGCCCCAGAGGCAGGCTGTATACAATTTTAGTAGAGGGCTGCTAAGATAACATCACAGACTTCGGGAGTCAATTCAAGAACTCTCAGCAGCTGCCGCTTGATCTCCATGCAGGAAGTTATAGCTTGAGAGGTTCGGCTGCAGAACCCTCCTCTGCTGCTGCAACAGGAGGTCCTCTCCATCAGAAGACAGAGGCTCTGGATTTCGGGATACCATACCCTCCGTGCTCAATCAGAAGCCACAAGAATGACTTGGGCCCGTCGTTTCCTGATTTTCTTGAGAACTCTGGGAAGGAGTGGTATTAGCAGAAAGACGTACATGACACTGTAGTTCCACTTAAGACCGAATGATCTCAGAAGAGACCTTACACCACATCTGGATGGACAGGCCATTCGTGATCTACAAAAGCATAAAGAAGAGACGATGGACAGAATGCTGACCACTGCAAACATTAACCCCCAGTCACAGATCTGGGTTTAATCCATCTTTTTTTGCTCACCACGCCACCCAAGCTTGACCCCAGCCATATGCAAATCAGTCTTGACCCTGCTCCCCATGGGAACAGTCCAGCCCGACCTGCCAAGCCAGGTCCTCCCTGGGCCAAAAGCAAGCATCCGGACGTCAGACTGGATCCAGAGAGTTTTCTCAGCAGGCCCCTTATGTGCTGGTAGGTGGCATCCTCCGGCTCCATGTGGTGTTGTCTGGCCAGAAGTTGTGTGTGGGTTGCCTATGTAGGCGCCACCCAGGAGCACTGACCGGTTTCTTTTCCGCTCCATCAGTGTGGATGCAGATCGAGCTCCCCTCAGTCCTTTTTTGACTGAATGTTTTCAACTTTGTGGAACAGGTCACCAGTGCCCCTTTTATCATGCTTATTTTTGTAATGTGTCCCCTAAAACACTGTCTTTCAAACTTGTGGTGCCTGTCACAGCCAAATGTCTGCTACAGACCCCCAGTTGGTGTGCCTTTGGTGCCTAAGGCCAAAAGGAGCCAGACAGTCTAAATTGGAGACAGAGCCTTATTTTTCTGAAAGGCTCTGTGAGTAAAACAAATGGAAGAGATCTGAGGATCTCTACAGTTATCTCGACCCCCAAGAAGAGTCCATGGCCGACAGTAACTGGTATGAGGAATTGGCTGGTCAATGGTGTAAATGCCACTGCAAACATTGGTCTCCTCTCCTCCCACAGTGGCTTGCAGAGAAAGGGGGCTCCTTTGCAATGGTGATCTGGAGGTTGGGTGACTATGTGGATTCAGCACATAAGTGTTTTAAATATAGCAGGGTACCGCTAGTTCGATGAAGTGCATCAAGGCTCCAGGACAGCTGCAATGTGCCTTCTGTAGCTACGGCAGGGGCTATCAGCTGCATCCTTTCATCCCCAGCCACCACAGCCAATAGGCACCTCAGTCTTCTTGTTGCTGCGGATCCAACAAATCTTGCAGGACCCAATTCCAGGGGTCTACCCAATCCACTCCCAACCCCTCCTCCAGCAGCTGCAACCTCAAAGGCCCTTTAATATGCCCTCATACCAACATGGGCAACTGGTTGGCAGCAGGATACATCATATGTCCCAATGGCTGACATTAACGTCTGACAAATGGGGGCTTCAGATTATCCAGCAAGGATATGCCCTTCCTTTCGAACAATCCCCACCAGCTATTCCACGACTTCCGATCGTCTAATGGAGGATCACCCTTTGCTCTTAGAACCGGAAGTACCGGCTCTTCAAGCCAGTCCAACACCTGGGGATAATTCTAAGGTAAGGAATCTGCAGCTAGAAATCTCCATCAGATTGTCCCAGTTTGCGGTGCACTCGATAAGAGATGCCAGTGTATCAAAACTAGCTTTCTATGAGAGCCTGAGCAGAAGACATTTTCAGAACTGAAGATTGGTTGCTGATTAGCTGTACATCCCAAAGCTCTTTGAGATGCTTGATACACTTTAAAAAAGCTAAAGTTAGAGCATCTGTGACCCTGCCTTAGAACAATGAATTTCAGGACTGGATATTGCTCTTGGTCTGGAGGTGGCTACTTTTTCCCTCCCTTGAATCTTCCTAATGGCTGAGGTGAAACACACCTGAGCAGCTCCCCTATAAAATATGTGAGTCATTTTTAGGTCGAGCATAGCATTACGCAAGCGCTGCTTTTCCAACATGTTGTTATCAATTTGGGCTTTTAACCAAGCCGACCTCACGCCCATCACCATCGCTCGTTCATGGGCTTGCTCTTAAAAATGCCTTTGTATCATTGACAAACACTTTAAGTTTGACCCTCCTTGGGGCAGTTTGGTTACCACCTTGGACATCGACCCTGTTATATGGCTAACTGCACTATTGCGGGTACGTTTGACTATGAGCAAACTTTTTTCCCTTTGTGTGTCTCCTTCATGCTGATGCTCAAGGCGGGCGTGGTGCTTTGAATCGGCTCGTTTACGTGAAACTGTTTTACTTTTCATTTGCAATTTATGTGGCAAGAAAAGTCCAGTTAGGAGTTTACAGTGCTGATAGCTCTAACTCTGGAGCAAATACAAGATCCATTACATTGCAAATGCTTGTTTACATAGGAGTTGGTCCCCGTTTAGATATCGAGCTGGTTTCTTGATTGAGGACATATTTGGTTTGAGGATAGGTTAGTTTGTGAGCTATACTGGCTGAGCAGATGACAGAGTTGGGTCTTGCAGGAAGTGGTTATAGAAAAGAAACTGGCTGATTTTCATCGGTACACGTAAGCCTCAAGAACTGCAGGGTCGTGGAGTAACGTAGATGATTTCCAAACTTTCTTTAGTGATAAAACTGAAATTACAAAGACACTTAAAACAAAATTCTGATGCATCTCTTTATTTGAGAAATGTATAAAACTTTATCGATAGGTTTGTACAAATGATATGTGTAATAGACAATGTAATAAAAAGAAACATTTACAACACAAAAAAGTAAAGATTTACCCATCTGACAATGCTTTGAGCACGTTCGTGGCACAGGGACCTTTCTGCAATCGAAGTCAATATTTTTTCACAGCATATTTTTGCTCCACATTGAATATGTCCCATATGTTTAGGTATAGTGTGATTATAACTCCTAACAGGTGGGAGAGACGTGCAGTATGCAAATCGTTGCCACTCCAAAACCTCACACAGGAGGGCAAGAAAGAAAATAATGAAATATTGCAATATAGCTTTAAACCTTATTTTAATAGGAATTTATTCTCCTTTCCTCTTTTTGAATTCACAATCCTTGGTTAGCAGCAGAACCATGTCACCTTGTGGGAAGAAATTTGTTTCGTCACCCAGTCAGTGGCCTCCTTGGCAGAGTGGACTCCATGCTATGGTGGAGGAGTGTGCTCCGCTGCTGAAAGCAGAAAAATAAAGGGATAATAAAAGCATTTTATTATCCCTTTATTTTTCCGCTTTCGTAGGGTGGGGCAGGGCCATGTCTTATTGGTGTGCAATAAGTGTGCATGTCAGTTTGGCCGGTCGTCCGAGACCGGCCAAACTGACATGAGCACTTAGAAACTCTCCACTCAGCTGTATTTTATATAGATGGGCAGAGACCAAGAACAGTGCTCCACTCCCTCCCTAAGAGGCATTTCTGCACGCTCAGCCCAATCATGGTACTTCTTTCATGCTGTGTAACAGCATGAGAGAAGCGTAGGGATTGGTTGGATAGGAAAGAAGACAAGAGACAGCTGGAGTGGGATATCACAGAGGGGCAGGTAAGTTTAATGTTTTTTTATACTGCTCCCCGCTGGATGCACTCTCCCCCTGGCCCCCAAGCCCCTTCTGGCAGCAGCCGCGAGTGCTCCTTGGCACACCTACTGAATCAGCACCGGTCAAGGGAACTCTACCTTGAAGGAGTTAGTGCTGCCCTAAAAGCTTGAGGTGGCTTCTACAAGGTCTAGTTTTGGTGGGTGATGGGAATGCTTGTCAGGACCTTCCGGGCAAAAAGCGGACAACAAGCACTTTGAAATCCTGGACACTAACCTCTTTGAAGCAATGCACACTAGAGACATAACATTTAAAGGTAAGCAAAGGCCTCGTCGTGCTTTCAGTGAAATCTATGCAGAACACAAATCTGTTTCCAACCTAACACAAGCAGTTCCACAAGGCAGTGTTCTTACAAACTTTCACAATTTAATGTCTTGAAAACCAGGTATACAAAGTGAATACAAAAAACTGTTTACTTCCAAAGTCTTATTACACATACAAGTATTTACAACTTTACACAGCACCTATGTACAAATGGCAGTGTCTGTCCTAGCGCTTAGGCGTGCGTACAACAAAACGTTTGAACAATATTAGTGATCAGAAGTTCAGAAATGGTCATCTGTGAGACTGGTGCATTTTCACCAGGAACCCCCGCATATCTTCAAGTTTCACATGGTCCTGTCTACGCCATGTCATAATGAAAAGAAAAAAACAACTGCTGGGGGTCTCTGCTGTCAATAATGTCAAAACTTGCCAAATTCTCATCTGTGGTGGAGGAAGGAGAGATGGAGGGAAGAGGTGAGAAAACAGGAGGGAGAGTGAGAATTAGGAGAGAAGATGGTAGGCAGCCGGAGTGTGTGTTTAGGAGAAGTGTGAGAAAGGTGTATGGATCTCAAACGAACCGACAGCTCCACGAAGAAGCAGAATATATGGCCGTCTTCACACAGGTGGCCTATGGTGGTTGAGTCCGTGGGCAGCAGTCTGGTGACCACCAGGCAATGCTCCTTGTAACATTAAGTACAATGTACTCCTTTCAACACACAAGTAGAAGGAACAAAGGTTGCACAATGGTCTTCGTGACACAACGATGGACCAGTGCTGAGATGGTGACACTTCCGAGACTCTGTGTGGCGCGAGTGGCCAGAACAGAATATTTTAAGCAATTATTTTCAGAAATAAATGTAGAACATGATTGTTGGCTAAGGGGTATCTGTTACAGCCTCATTGTGGTAATTGAAATGAGAAATTAGTGCAGTGTAGTCTGGCACGGCATTGCCCCCTCCAGGACAAGTAGGACTCTAACTACACAGTGTTGCAGACACCCAGGGTACCCTCGGGATACCCACTCACAGTCTTCCTTTAGATACAAATGCAATTGACCGTACTTATCTACAAAGCCCAAATATAACAGGCAGCTTGTTTAGCAAGCACTGCACGAGTTCAACGCTGTCCCAGCAATAAGTGCAACTTAGTCTTTTTTTTTTTAATTACCAAAGGAAAAAATAGATATCCCTATTTGTATGTAGATATATATTTACAAAACATTACAAAAGATACTGGATGCGGTAACACGCCAGTTCAAACGCCACCTTTGACTTTTTGGAAGCAAAAAAAACTCAAAATAAAGCCAAAAGAGAAGTTTTCTTTGCAAAAAAGGATGCACAAAGCGCTCTACTGGAAGATGGCCCCTTCTGCCCACTCCAGGACTCCTCTAAGTGCAGGTCAGTGTTTTGCCGAACGGCGTTTTGGCATTGGGCGAGGGCTCTTCCAGTGATCACCTGGAGGCCCTGTATGGTGCGGTCCATGGAACCTGGTCACTCTCCTTCCTCCTTGATGCGCTGCTGCTTGTTTCTTCTGGAGTCAATGTCAAAATTGAAGTCGCTCCACTCGTCTCTGGGTGGGAAGGAGATGGTCTGCCTGAGCGTGAAGCGGACTGCGTCAATGACCCGCTCCCCCCTGGATTCGTTCGAGCCAATGCTCACAGTGGAAGCGCTGCTTGTGGTGCGGAGCAGGTGGGGTGGAGATCCAAACTCGTGGACCTGACGGTGATCCAGGAGTCCCTTCCAGATGGCGTGTCGGAACTGTTCGGGGATCTTCAGACTCACCAGATCCTGAAGAAGAGAGCAAAGGTTTCATGTTAGGGAGCTGAATGAGTGCATCAGCGGCCACCAGCACAAAAGTCAGAATTTAAAATAAGCAATGCTGAGGAATGAAATATCATCAGTAGATTCTGTTGAATATCCATTACTGATGGCCTCAATGACGAGCTGAGAGGCAAGGGTTGCTATATACGTGCCCAGGGTCCAGTCATGCTTACGGAAGCTTGGGCTGGGCACTGGCTGCACGGTGGACCTGCTGCTGCAGAAGTTATGATGGTTCATGAATGCAAGATACTAACGATGAGTTTCAGCACATCGTGAAGCCTATTCTCATGAGAAACTAAGGCTTTGGGGGCAATCAGATGTTGCCTTTGGTGGCAACCACGCCTGTTTTCAGAGGACATTTATATGGTATTTTTTTTATTTGTCTCTTTGTTGAGGGATAAACTATCTCCATTTATAGCATTTTACGCCTACTCCAGACTAATACAATGTCCCTGAAGCAGTTTAAGAGACAGCCTGGTAGTGATTTGTGGTCAATGCCTGGCCCTTTACAGAAAAAAAATCATGTTTCAGGCACCACTTAACACAGATAATTCGAGGCTAGTCTTTAATCGCAGGTTTTTTTTTTGGATGACAACTGTAGGTGGAGCGAGTGTGGCACAGAATGACATTCTGTGCAAGCCCACAATGCTCCAGTACTTGGCTGTCATCTTTAAATTATTTTTTCTGGCTGTAGATTGTTCTGATTCAGCTACCTGTGCTCACATTTTTCACTGGGAAGATGGGGCTTAGATGAGAATACAGAAGAGTTTCAAACTCAGAACTCTCTTACTAACAGAAGTTGCTATTTTTTTTTAAGCTGGACTTATTCTTGATTCCTATGCTGTGCACTGATTATGAGGTGCATTATCTGCTTGTGGAGGACAAAGCGAGGTGAGAGCAGCGACACATGGAGCTCCTCTCTGAAAGTGTGCATCTACACAAAGACGCTTAGTGAATATACATGTCTAAACTGCTACCCCCTCGGATATTATATTACACACATATATATATTTATATATACATATACACATAGATATATATGGTAACAACGCCATTTCTTTCTCAGCTCTTGTTTTACCTGGGGCATTTCCCACTGCACTGTAACACAACTGAATCATTTGCACAATCGCTCCTGCATAAGCTCCCCCACAGACAACCCTCTCCAGTTACAGTATTTGTTTTTTTAAGAATGCATTTGACGAGAAATCCCCTTCCTCAGGGGGGAGGGGTATCACATCTCTGCATCTTCACAAAACCTTTAGTGAGTGAAGATTATACAACATCTTCACATCAGGTCCTGTTCTGTTATCAAGAAACCCATGCATTACATTTCCTTCTTGCAGTCCTTTTATGGTATTCATCTGATTGCGCTTTTAAGGATAATTCCTCAACCCCGCGATGCAGTAAAATTAATTCACATTTGATGTTATTTACCAGACACTTGCCACTGTGAGAAGTAACCTCAGTCTGTAACCCAACTGTGTTGAGTTCTGCAGGAGCCACATAATGCAGTCACTTGCCAGCTTACACATTTTCTCTGGAGGTTTGCTCTTCTCTTCCATGAAGGGACTGCTTTGCTTTCCTGGTTTGCTCCTCCTGACATGTATGTTGCACTGAGGCTGTACTCTGCTAGTCATGGCCCTGCTACTGGAGGAAGAAAACTAGCATGTCTATTCATCTTGGCGGTCAAGTGAGCTGTTCTCCCATGTGTAGCCGCTGCTGCTCTCTCGATCTTTTCCTTACGGCCTCTAACCTTTGGCTCTCTTTACCAGAAGTGGTCTAGAGGATTCAGGACTGGTTGATGCATTCCTTGTAACTGCAGGGTCTTTACATCTTTCCACCCTCGGTGTTACCTTGAAGAGGCAGGATCTCTACCACCTTACAGTAGGACACACTGGTTTTGCCTCTGTGATGGGTTTAAGGTTTCTACCAGAAAACAGGACTCCTCTTCTAACTGGACACATGTGCCTCTGGTGCTCTTGTTACAGAGAAGATGCTCTGGATGGATGTAAAACGTCATCTTCTGTTGTTAATTAGTCTCAACATTTTGTCAAATGTTATCCTCATCCATCATAATGCACCACTTCATCTAAGTGTCAAGGCTGTCGCATGGGGTCTCCTCTGAAACAGCATATTCCTGAACTTGGACTCTTCTGGTTGCCTCATATGTGGTGATGTCTTTTCACTTCCCTCTGCTCCTGTCTCCTCCCTAGATCTTCTAAGTCTTGTTTTCCTATCAATAGGTTCGCAGAATAAAAACCCAGTATTCTCTACTACTCTTTAGGCAATTAAACATAATCTGAAGCATGCATTTTCTAAACTGACACATCTCTGTGATCACAGAGAGATGAAAAATTGTAGCCAGTTTACTGTAAATTTCAGAAACCTTCAAAATCTTCAGATTGCAAATGTTTGGCCGTCAACCCAGAGGTGTACCTTTCACTTTCAAGCTGACCGGTGGAAAAACACATTGTGGACAAACTGGTTCCACCTGTGGTTCACACACAAACTAAACATATCTGGTCACTTAGAAAACGTTTCTGGATCAAGCTAGTAGACGGTGAATAAGGCCTAGCAGATCAATGTAGGTTCATGGTACAAACTGTGCAATTCCTGCTCTGATTAAACAGCTGGTACCACAAGAGTACCAACCAATGGAAGGTAAGTCACAGAATTCTAGTAATGGATCATAACTGTATGAAAAGATTACAGATTACTCTATAAGATGTAAGGTCAACCTGTAGGTCAGGGTTCCAAATAACCAAGTTTGGCAACTGTGTACAAAGAAACCCATGTAGCAAGCAACTTTATAGGTTTCCAGCAAGAAAGTGTTGGGGTCTTCGACAGCGAGTCACCAATCGCCCTGTTACAATCCCCTTTATGGCTCCATAGGCTATGTTACAAAGACACAGAAAGGAATCTCTCAACAGTATCAAGAGGCTCTCGAACAACGAGGGCTTGGGGAAGAGACGTCGGCCCGGTACTTACGTCCACAGAATAATGCTCAATCTGATAGATGGTGCTCAGCCCCTGGGCAGTGAAATAATCCAGACAAGATGAGCAGCCCAACCTCGCTAAAAAACTGCAGGCAGAGAAGGGGTGGGAAAGAGATGGAGAAGGGGGAAAGAAGGGAAGAAAAAGAAACAGTCAGGCTGACAGATGTGGCTCAACCATTGGCAATCAAGTTCTAGTTAAACAGGCATCCAGGTGGTTCAATTTCCCAAACCCCTACCCAGGAGAGGTCCACCTCCCCAATGGAGTGCCAGTGGCCACATACCGGCAGGTACAGTCCTGATGGGGGATTGATTACCGGTCACTGAGAAAGGAGGCGGTCTCTCTTCAACGAGTGCGTACTTCTCAGTGAGCGAGAGCTAGAGCGAGCGCAGGCCGAGTTAAAACCCAGTACGGCTGCAGCCAATACGACACATACGCCATCTACTGGGAGGGAGGAAGGATTTACCCTTTCTATATACTGGAAAACTGATAAAATTGCTTTTTGGTGGCCAAAGTCAATACCCCTTTCCCTGGCCGCAAACAAGTGGATCTGGCAAAGTATGACTTGTTGGAGGTAACCAATGTTTTCTGAGGGCCAGTGGATGAATTTGGCCTTTATTTCCTTAACCGATGAGGGATTTGTAATTTGGTTTGTAACAAAGTAAGCACAAAGGCAACAACCCACCAAGACCATTAGCAACTCTTTTTCAGAACCACAGATAATACAGAGATACATGGGGAATGGGATCCGTATGTGGTAAACAACATGGTTGGACTGTGGCCAGTTGGTACCAAACCTCCCACATGCCCATTAGACATTACATTCTCCATTTTAAGCATGCCAAAAATATTTAAAAAAAACAATCAATGCAACTGTGATGACAGAGAGTAAAGCATGATATCTCACCTCACGTCTGTCTTTTACGTGTCCATAGGCATGCACAAATTGATTAGGGGAAGGGGGTGAGTCCAAGCCCAGGTGACTGTAAGGGTGTGCAAAATACAGCCCTTACTTTCATGTATCAGTGCACAAAATCGTACTTTTTTTTTTTTTTTAATACAACCTCTCAGTTCAAGATTGCCAAAAATATCTGAATTTGCAGTTTGAATGCTCCCCTCCACCACCCATGCAGATTTAAAAAGTGAGATTTAACCCAAAACTGAAAGAAGGGGCTGATGCATCATGCAGGGCAGGGTCAGAAGGCCAACAAGCCTTTGGAACAGATTCAGACTTCGGTGATGCAGTGAAATTCACTCATTCTAAATGACAGACAGATCACAGGGGCTTCTTTTGTTATAAATGTACATCATGGCGCAAGCCTGCAAGGCTGGTGTTCCTACCTCCCCCCCCACGATCACTGCTACTGGACCTTTTTAGGTTTGTTGTTAGCCAAGACCCTCTAAGAAGTTTACTAACAGTACATTTAGATTTATTTATAGGGGCTGTCAGTAAGCCTGTTTCATTCACTGGCCTGTTGTTGTCATTCACATTTCCCTTGTGCCCACTACAACATTCAGTACTGGGCGTAAGTCAAGCCCACTTCAGCCACTGACTAGCTTCAATGTGAGCGACAGAACTCTTTTCTTTCACACACAGTCATCTGCATGGCAACAAGTCTCCTTCAATGCCAGGGACTACTACGGCAATGTGTAAACATAGCTTTGCGTTTAGCCTTTTTTTTCTTCTTTTTTTTAAATAATGGTGAGGACATGGCAGCTCCCCCAGCAATACATATATATAAAAATAAAATTGATAAACCCAGAAGGCTGGCAGCCAACACAAAACCTACTGGCTTTGCAAATGCTTATTTAAGTTCTTGCAGCTCTGGGAGAAATATATCTGCCTGTGCCCTTTGTATTCAGAATGTATGCCAGGATGGTGTGTGGTCTGTTGTATCACCAGCCCATTCCTCACAACCACACATTCCTTCCAATGACAGTAGGACAAACTTGAAAGGAGTTGTGTTAGGCCAGTCTTTCACCCGACAGAAGGATGGGCCTGAGAGAGGGCTGGGTGGCCGCAGTAGTAGATTGTCCTGCTGCAAACTTCCAAAGCACGTTTCTCAACTTCACTGCTGCTATGAAGTTAAAGCCAGGGAGCTGGTTGACACATGGTAATTCAGAAAAGCAACTTGGAGAATGAAAAGTGGGATTACAATTAGATTTGTGGCATGAATGACAAATAAACGAAGGGTTGTTTTAGTCTGTGCAGAACTGGTGAACCTCCTTGGTGCAGGACTACAACCACAGCTGGAATGCAGGTGTGGGAGGTACACAAAACTCCTACAGACAGAGTGTAGCAGTAATGCAACTGTGAGAGTAAACTACACCACTGTACTCTTCTAAGCAGTCTATTCTGGTGGCAGTCTTATTTCTGGAGTGGGGTGAGGCAGAATCCCTCACTGTGCTCTGGAAGTGTATCTAGCCCAAAGAACACCTTGTCATGGATGCCGGATGGGTCCACATCAGGGTCTCATGGTCTGAGGCCTCCGCCAGCCAAAGTACAAATAACATAGAAGCCACTGTGATCCAACAGAGGAACACTCGTTTCTAATCATGCAAACTCTACTCAGATGACCAGAAGAGGCAAGACTGCTTTACATAGAACATCTACGGTCTGGCCTGTGCCCACCAAACCGTGCCAATTAAGTACAGCACAGACCAGGAAGCAAATGTGAAAATGTGCAATCACAGCAGAGTTATCTTTCATGCTTGGTGGGCATCTCTCTCTCGTTAACAGAAGACGATGCACCTCTACAATCACATGCCTTTTACTAAAACATATTTCTAAAATCCAATAATCCCAATCTCGCGTCACTGTACCAGCCATTCTGCTTCCTGCACAAACTCACCTGGAGATGCTGCAGTCTGTGGGGTACGGCGGTGGGGGGGTACAGTGCGAGGTCGATGGCATCGAAAGGGAGGCAGGTAATTGCTGAGTCGGGCTAATTCCGTTCAGATCGCCTGTCATTGGCATGTGCGAGCCCATCATGGAAACTAGAAGAAAGGCAGAAATCCCAGCGTCATTGCCGTGCGTACCCTAATGACGTATCATAGTCGTAAAGCAGTCTCCCGACTCTCGCATCCCATCACCCGACTAGTGTCTGACTCTTGAAATGGCTGCCTGAGACTACTTATAGGCCACACTTACCGTGCCACCAGCCACCCAAGGCAGAACCCAACCGCTCTTCTAAAGAACTAGTGGTCCATCTCCTCAACTTACTGGCACAAGATACCTCAAGAAGTATTTGACGACAAATGTATTAACAACAACTTAAGCAGGCAACACAATAGTTCTTCAAGAAAGACCAGCGTCCGCTTGCTCCTTAACCTCCAATGGCATGCAGGGACATTTAATTGTAGGTATACATAGACTCAGGCATACACTCAGTTTAGTTTAGTCCCCCAGCATGTGCCTTACAGAAGTTAGCAACAGTATTACTTATGCAACTGGCGCTCAACCTCGAGCGTGATCACTATAGGGCCTTTGATAATATGGCGCTTGTGTTCCACTGCTGCTGGTGTACGATGACCTACGCAAACAATGCTTTTAAAAATCTAGCACAAAGGACCCCTGACAGCTCCTGGCCCCAGGATGGGCCTGGGCCTGACGCGTGCCCAACAATTGTTAGCAGCATTGTGAGGGCTTTAGGTACAAACAGGATCCTATTTTGTTCCACAGAAAAGGCTGCAGGGCGGGGAACTGATCGTGAAACTGGATAGTTGTTTTAACTCATTCTTCACTCTCTGCTCATCTGGGATGTGGCAGGGTTGCAGATGTGTCCCTTGGTGATTCTGTAAGCAGACGCACAAGACTGCCACTGCAGTCTGCGATGGTCACCTGAACAGGAGGATGCAGAAGTCTGCTGGCCCTGAAAGTCAGGGTCCAGCGAGAACCTTCCTTCTCAACCTTACACCCTCCCCCGCCGCTCCCTCTGCTTAAGTTACACTTTTATGCTCAGTTTACCAATGGGAAGTTTAGTTTCTGCTCTTAGAATTGCCCCAATCCTAGAACATCCTACTACAGACTGTCTGCTTAGGCGTGTAGATTGACTTTACAAGGCATTAAGATACATGGAGATGAAATGAAGAGCACAGAACCCAGGTCCTGCCCTGCTCTTGAAGATGCAGTCCTCATCTGGATGCCTGCGTTATCCCTGCATTCTACCACCTGCCCCATCATGTTCTGCCCACGCCTGGCCAGTATGCCTCTACATCATCAATCGCCGCAGTTCCAAGTGGAAGATCAAAACCAGGAGGCCCACCTGAGCTTCCACATCCCCATGGGTTCTTGTAAACTTCAGCTGTGCGTCTCTGCCGTCATGCAACACACATCAGTTTAAAGTCTCTTCCTAACTGCGCTCAGTCTCTCCTGCTATTACCTGACCTCACACGTATGATGCCCTTGTGCTGAACAAGGACCTCTCCCAGCAAGGCACCTTTTGATCTCTTTCTGTAGAGCCCCCCCCACTTCTTTAACCACCCAGACTACCCTATCGCTCCACGAGGCCACCCTGGCTGGCGTGCTCTTGGGTTTACTAACTGGAAGAACTGGATGCCTCAAATACTCTCCTCCACAGACCTTCCTGCTAGCTCTCAGACCACTCTGCCAACTGCTTTAAGTCACATTTCATGGTGCTGGGTTGGCTCTTGGTGCACTGCAGCCTTTAAGTGATGAAGAGCACGAGGTAGTCAAGCAATGGTCTTGCTGATGGTCTCCAGGGGCACCTTGGACATTTAACCTCCATAATTTGGAACAATAAAGTGAAGTCAGAACTTTAGATTAACCTACTGGAATGAAGAGGGACTCTTAAGAGCGAGGGACAGGTGGCGATGCAGTTGCGCGTACATCCTGCGGGTCAGATTTCAGACCCGGTGGGGCTTCGCCTTTGAAGATTGTAAACAAGAATAACCCTTAAGGTGCTTTATTAAACCTGCTACTGACAGCTCTTGGGTATCAAGGCAGAGGACGAAGCGAGAAGCACAGCTGTGATTATCGTGACCATGAAGAGCGATTGCTTACTGTTTGCTCCCATGCCATCGGGGAGGGGACCAGGCGTCATGGCGCTGCGCTGCTGAGGGTTCATCAGCTGGCTGACCGACGGCAGCTTGTTCATGTTATTCATTTTACTCAGTGGTGGGGAGGTGGAGCCGTAGGACTGCTGAGCCTGCATCGAAGATCTGAAAGAAGGGAGAATGGTTAAATCCACTGCCGGAAATTCTGTGCACACCAATTCTTATCAAGAGGAGACGCAAAGTGTGGACATGTCCTAGGAGCAAGAAGATTTACAGGAGGCCCAGACGGATGCATGTCCTAGTATCATATCATGCATTTAGTTGCAACAGGCGCATGTGTCCTTGTATCATCAAGATTTAACGGAGACCCAATACATGCATGTGCTAGTATCATCTCAAGAATAAGAGGAGATGCATGAAGATTAACAGGAGGCCCAACAGATGCACGTGCTAGTATCATCTCATATGAATAAGAGGAGACGCAAAGTGTGGACGTGTCCCAGGAGCAAGAAGATTTAAAGGAGGCCCAAATGGATGCATGTCCTAGTATCATATCATGCATTTAGTTGCAATAGGTGCATGTGTCCTTGTATCATCAATATTTACCGGAGACCAAACAAATGCATGTGCTAGTATCATCTCATGAATAAGAGGAGATGCATGAAGATTTACAGTGGATCCAACAGATGCACGTGCTAGTATCATCTCATGAATAAGAGGAGATGCATAAAGGTTTACAGTGGATCCAACAGATGCATGTGCTAGTATCATAACATGAATAACAAAAGAAGCAATGTCTGGACGGGTCCTGGTATCATGAGGATTTACAGGAGTACAGGAGACCAAGTGGATGCATATGCTAGTATCATATCATGAATGACGGAAGATGCAATGTGTGGACGTGTCCTAGTGTCATGAAGATTTAGAAGAGTACAGGAGATGCAACGGATGTATGTGCTAGTAACGTATCATGAATAAGAGGAGTTGCAATGTGTGGAAGTGTCCTTGTATAATGAGATTTACAGGAGACCCAATGAGTGCATGTGCTAGTATATCATGAATAAAAAGGATAAGCAATGTGTGGACGTGTCCTAGTATCATGAAGCGTTACAGGAGACCCAAAGGATGCATGTGCTAGTATCATATCATGAGTAAGAGGAGACAAAATGTGTGGACTTCTACTAGTATCACGAAGATTTACAGGAGACCCAACAGATGCATGTGCTAGTATCATATCATATGAACAGGAGTTCCAATAGGTACGTGTCCGAGTATCATGAAGAAAATTTACCGGAGACCCAACGGATGGACGTACTAGTATCATATGATATCATATCATGAATAACCGGTGACACAACAGATGCATGTGCTAGTATCATATAATGAATAAGAGGGGAGGCAATGTGTGGACGTGTCCTAGTATCCTGAAGATTTACAGGAGGCCCAACAGATGCACGTGCTAGTATCATATCATGAATAACAGGAGACTTAACAGATCCACTTGCTAGTATCATATGAATAACAGGAGAGCTAACGGATGCACGTGCAAGTATCATATCATGAATAACAGGAGACTCAACGGATGCACGTGCTAGTATCAAATCATGAATAACAGGAGACTCAACCGATGCACGTCCTAGTATCATATCATGAATATCAGGAAACTCAACGGATGCACGTTCTAGTATCATATAATGAATAACAGGAGACCCAACTGATGCACGTTCTAGTATCATATCATGAATTACAGGAGACTCAACGGATGCACTTGCTAGTATCATATCATGAATAACAGGAGACTCAACGGATGCACATGCTAGTATCATATCATGAACAATAGGAGAGCCAACGGATGCTCATGCTAGTATCATATAATGAGTAACAGGAGAGCCAACGGATGCATGTTCTAGTATCATATAATGAATAACAGGTGACCCAACGGATGCTCATGCTAGTATCATGAAGACTTACAGGAGGCCCAACGGATGCACATGCTGGTATCATATAATGAGTAACAGGAGAGCCAACGGATGCACGTTCTAGTATCATATAATGAATAAACAGGTGACCCAACGGATGCACGTTCTAGTATCATATAAGGAATAACAAGTGACCCAACGGATGCATGTGCTATTATCATATAATGAGTAGGAGGAGAGGCAATGTGTGGGCGTGTCCTAGTATCATGAAGATTTACAGGTGGCCCAACGGATGCACGTGCTAGTATCATAAGGATTTACAGGAGGCCCAACGGATGCACGTGCTAGTATCATGCCCTCTACCACCATATCTATCGTTTTCACCAGATGAAGGCCCGGACCATCAAGCGGAAGGAGGAGGCAGTCTTGAAATCTGCATTTCTTCGGTCATAATAAGAAGAAATGTGTTAAGGTAGACAAAATGTCAACTGCAGGCGTGTGCATGAAGCTGGACATTTGTCTCGTCAACTGGGACCTTACCATTAAACTATATCTGAGTGTGTGGACCGCTAGGAGGGAAAGCTGCTGGGGGACAGAGGAAGACTAGGGGTAAGAGACTGGGAAGAGAGTCAGTTTGTACCGGGAGAGACTGAGCAATGCCGTGGGATGACCGAGAAGATGAGAGCAGGGGTGAAGCTTCAGGGGATGTCACACACCTATATTATATAACTTAACAAATAGCTGGGTACATCAGCTATCAGTAAGTTAAGGTAAGGTATCTGTTGGATTTCACTTGGCACTTTTTCAATAGTCATTCACACACACACTCATTCACACGTCTGTTTCGAAGGGCTTAATGCATGGCTATTTTACAAGATACTGTGTTTTAAGTGCTCCCTAACAATAGCTACTCCTTTCCACTGGAACCTTAAATGCCCCTCATGCCAGGTTAAGTGTTGGAAAGTATGAGGCTCTGACACCCCAAGTCTCACTGACCAAGCTACTCCCCTTGGAAGAGAGGCAGCCGGAGCGCCGCCATCTCCTCTCGGGTGCCATTTCTTTGGGATTTTGGACGGGGGCCAGAGCTGCACCCTGGGGGCCCCGCCTTCGCAGGGGGGGGCAGAAGCCTGCCCAGGAATGACAGCACAGCCCACAGATTAAGTTACTGCTCTCAGGTTCTGCCCTCGAGATGCGCATTATTTTGAAATCTGCCAAAACTCACAACCGAGGCTGTGGCGCCGCCGCTGGGCGTGGCTCTCTCTGCCTTCGTTCAGCACGTACAGTACAGATGTTACTCATGCATGTCACTCCAGCACATCAATGTACAGATGTGTGCCAGTCAACAGAAAACAGTGCCAGCCACACACACAAGAAGGCCCTGCACCATCACCCCACAGCTATTGTTATGTGTTCTTTTTAATGACATTATCCGGCTTAAAGACCATTGTAAGGAACGCCGCTGCCACGTCATACAGCGGCAATTCAACAAATGCCTCAATCCAAGGGCCGATTACCACTCTGCCGGGCGCCAACGCCTGTTTCTACCGGAAACTGGATTATAACTTGGGTGGAAATTCAATTTAACGTGGTGTTTGCCATCCCGATTTGCAAGGGATAACAAGCATTTGCAATGCAATGGGTCTCGCGTTTGTTCGAGTTAGAGCTATTAGCATTGTAAATTCCTAACTGGACTTTCCTTGCCACATAATTTGAAAATGAAAAGTAAAACAGTTGACATAAGCAAGCCAATTAAAAGCACCATGGCCGCCATAAGCGTGAGCACGAAGGAGAGACACAAAAAGAAAAAGAAGTTCACTCGCTGTCAAACATATCGCTAAAGGTGCACTTATCCATGTAACAGAGTCGGTGTCCAAGGCGGTAACAAAACTACCTGAAGGAGGGGCAAACGTAAAGCATTTACCAATGATAACAAAAGATTTTTGAAAGGCAACCCTATGAACAAGAGATTGTGGTGGGCGTGGTGAAAAGCCCAGATAGATTACAACACGTCTGAGCACTTGCATGCTCGACCTAAAAAGGGAATGCCAAAACTGCAATCTGTGTATTACTCCTCTGTCCAAGGTCCACACACACACAACCACCAGAATACCAAATATCATGAAATGCACATTTATACCCAGTCTTTCTACAATAGAAGCCGCCCTTAAAATACTCTATAAATGTAACATCACGTCCATTATTTTTTTTCATTTCTAATTTGTTAAATGTGAGTTTTTACCTACAAATGAAGCTCTTAAAAACAATTTATTTTATTGATAATTTCTTCACTTATATGTAACATTTTGAACAGTAGGTTTATCTTTCCTGGTTTCCAGTTAATTCTCACTATTAAACCGATTCTATTAAAAAAAAATAAAAAAATAAAAATAAAAGAAGCAGATTCTTTCCGCAGTGACCCTAGATCAACAGCTCATTCCAACAACCCCAGGGATGGA